>NW_012113141.1:15296083-15334727 GCF_000951035.1 Colobus angolensis palliatus | reverse complement strand
GACAGAGCCAGACTAAAAAAAAAAAAAAAAAAAAGAGATCCTCCTGGCTCAGCCTCATTCTTTCTTAACTCAAACACTTCTCTTATTTGGCTTTCTCAATACTAGACTCTCCTAATTTTCTTTCTCTTGTCACTCCTTTTCATTCCCCTTTGCTGTTCCTCCCCACTTCTCCAGCCCCTAAATGTTGGAATCCCTTGGAGCTCAATATTTGGATCTATTCCTTATAAACCTCCACTCCCCATGCAATACCATATTCATATTTCTAACTGCCTACTTGTCAGCTCAACTTAAATATCTAAAAGTCATTCCAAATCAAGTCCCTTATGTGCTCTACCCACATCTAAATGAGAATCCCCTACAGTCTTCCCCATCTCAATTAATAAAAATTCTACTCCTCCAGTTAGTCTTTTAAGCACAAAGTCTTGGAGTCATCATTGACTCCTTTTCTCCATCACACCATACCACCAAACCATCAGCAAATCCTGTCATTTCCACCTTCAAAATATACCTAGAATCCAGCCACTTCTCAGTGTCTCTGGTCTAAGATGTCATCATTTCTCACCTCAATTATTGAAAAAGCTTTCTAATGGTCTCCCTCCTTCTGCCCTATTGCACCACAGTCTATTTTCAGAACAACAACTAGAGTAATGCTTTTAAAACATAAATCAAATCACTTC
This sequence comes from Colobus angolensis palliatus, assembly GCF_000951035.1. Classification (NCBI taxonomy): domain Eukaryota; kingdom Metazoa; phylum Chordata; class Mammalia; order Primates; family Cercopithecidae; genus Colobus; species Colobus angolensis. The sequence goes on along the minus strand of NW_012113141.1, from coordinate 15,334,050 downwards.
ACTCCTCTGCACAAAACCCTCTAATGACTTCCCCTGTACCTCATAGTAAGAGCCAAAATTCTCACTGTCACTCTTAAGGCTTCTGTATGTTTAGAACCCTATTTCTTCCCCGACCTCATATCCTACCATTCTCTAACCTTTGCTTACTTTGCTCCTAATAGGTTAGCCACCAGCTGTTCCCTAAAGATATCAGACATGATTCCACCCAACAGGCTTTCCATTTGCTGTCCCACAGCTTTAAATAATTTCCTGTTACATTCCACATGATTGACATTCTCACCTCATTCAAATAATTGCTCAAATACCTCTTTTTCACTGAGCTCCTTCCAAACTATCCATTTGAAATTGTACACCCAACACTCCCTGCACTTCTTCCAGGCTTTATATACCATCACAGTGTTTATATCCTTACAACAAAATGTTTGTTTTACTTATGATTTTATAGTATTATTACCAGTTTTCTCCAACTAAAATGTATTTTCCAAGAGGGCAGGAATTTGAGTGTTTTATTCACCTGTTTGTCCATTAAAAACTCATGCTCTCCTGCAAGTTGTAGAGATGATGCTAGGCAAGAAGCCACATTTCCCAATGCCCAGTGCATCCAAGCAATGTTATTCCATTAATTCTCAACAATGGAATATAGGTGAAACTAATCTGAATGTCTTCTAGAACAGAGTGTTTAAGGAGTTACTTCTTCCTGAATCTCTTTCTGCCCTTATCTTCCAGCTGGCTGTGGAGGTCACAGTGAATTTGTGGATCTTCCTCAGCCTGGATCTCTGAATGATTACATGGATCTGGGCCCCTCTAACCATCGACTCCCACAATCCAACCCTCATCCTTCTGCCTCTAATAAACACTTGATTTGGACTTTATATGAATGAGAACCAAATTTTTAATGTGTTGGATTACAGAAATATCAGATTATTGAAATATATTACTGTCTATATCTCCCAATTTGTGGAACACTGAAATGTTAAAAAAAAAAGGTAAAATGAACAAATGAAATAAATGAATATATGAGAGCAAAGAAAATGTTAAATATGTAAGTAATCTAAAACATTTGATGAATAATTAATTTGATGAATGAATTAATAAAAACATTTGATAAATGAATTAAATTATATTAATTAATAATGAATTAATAATTAGTCTACCATTGGTAAATTACTTGCTCTTAGTTTCCTGTTTCATATTTTCTTGTGTAGTTGCAAATGCTTTCCAGTAATGTAGCCCTGTATTTTCTTTTAGGAAACAAGACAAAAAGAAAACTCTTTTTTCCTTACATCTGTTTTGAATTTCCCTTTCATAATTACTTTGCATTGCTATTAATCACTTGTAATTGAATCACACTAAACAATGTTGCCCCTTCTTTATATTTTTCAAATATTTATATGTCATTATCATGAGCTCTACTTACCACTGTTGAACTAAGCTACATGCTATTAGTTTCTTGTTAGAAGAGTTCACCATCCTCTTAATCACTTTAACTCCTCTCACCTGAACTCTAATTTCTCTATATTTTCATTCTTAAAACAGATCAGGAAACAAATTTGGAATAGCTCAGTAGCTATTGAGAACAATGTGGTCAACATTTCACATTGCTTTGGTCTTTGAGATTCCCAGAGGTAATTACAGTCTGTGTGAGCTCCTTGGGCACAGAAATGATGGCCCATTCCTCCTGCATCTCTGGTGAGCAGTGCAATTCTTGGAATGTGGTTGGCTGTTAATGTAAATCTTTTGGATAAACAATACATAAATAGAGGAATTACCAGTCTGATATGACCCCATGGGCTACCATTCCCCTTCCCTTCAGCCTAATCCAATATGCAGTCATCAGAAAGGGTACTGGTGAAGTTGATGTTGGTGAAGTTGAGGTATTTTTAGGAAAGACTAAACGTGCGTTTTGGTCTTTAGATAGGTAGATCACAACTACATGCATTTCTTTATTTCACTGCAGTGCCCCTAAACCAACTGAATACATTGGGTTTAGTATTGCAATTGCCTAACCTGCACATCGCTTGAGTATAACTATGCCAATTCTGCCTGTCATACATTTCCAGAAAATGAGGAGCTGTTAACTTGCCAAAAAAAAATAAAAAATCTAATGTGGTATGTGGCTCCCAGCAACAGTCCAACATTATACATTTGCCAGTGCTGTGACCCACCTTTAGATGGAGGAGGACATTGCTAAGTCAACTTATAATGTTTTAAAGAACCATCGGTTGGGGAGGGTGCATATTGCCAAAATCTGGATGAGAAGCTTGAGCTCAGTTTGACCTTAGTTCAATAGATCTCAAGTAAAGGAAGCAGAGATAGTTGGCTGATAATATTTTGTGACACTGTGGTGGAGATAATTTAGATTTAATAATGATGTCCTCTCATTATGACAAGCAAAAATAAATAGACCAGTTGATACAAACACAATTTTTGCAGTTACTTCAAAATTAGGTCACTCATTTTTCATCCTTCATACACAAGGTGGTTAAAATGAACTACATCGATCTGTAACTAAAACAATCCTTTTCAAGTAAATATTGAGTCCATGTTTACTAACACTGATTTAAAAACAATGTTCATATTCAGAAAAGTCCCCACAGTCAGTTCTAGGACTATGAGCTGATCATCCATGATGATGCTGTGCCTCTGCTGGGATCTAAACTTTGGCACATTTGGGTTTCAGGTAGGAGAAATGATGGGGCAAGTAGAAGTCATCCTCATGGGATCAGAGACTCTTAGTACATGAAGGTGACAGAGAAGCTGGTTAGTTTAGAGTGAAGGTCGATGGAGGTCCCTAACAGAAATAACTTGCTTCAAACAACGTAAGTGGCAGAGTCAGAGCTACTCCTCTGGTTTCCTGAGTTCCACTCCACTGCTCTTTTGACCACTCTAAGTGAAGAATGCATTTTCTGATTGAGTGGCCTCTTAAAAATTAATATCCTTTGATCTGTAGCTTTTGAAATAGGAAGCTAAAAATCAATTACTATCTATAGTTTTCTGGTAGTAAAAGTTATATCTGTATTAAAATAGCTAAGGATGGATGAAAATAGATAAATATCAATTTGAAGAATTCTAGATATACTGCTTTGCCCATTTTACTGCCATTAAATAGCTCCCAAATTGATCACAGCCTACAACTTCCCCACTATTTCCAGAAAACTACAGATGAGAAAATATAAATTCCCTTTAAAGTTAAAGAATTGTGTCTTATATTTGACACAGCAGGATAGAAATAGTGGATACCCATGAGGATGTGGCTAAAGAAATGACTAGGGCAAAGAGGAACGGTGGGTAGAGAGAAGAATATTCTGCAAATGGAGGCATGGCTGGAGAGACAGACAGAGAGTAGGAGGAGACTGAGATGAAGCAAGGGGTAGAGGCTGGAGGAGGAAATGAGACATTATCAGAGTCATGGTGTTTAAACTGGTATCTGGTTGGCAGTCTGTGACACAGTCTGTCACCACTTTCCACCAAAATGTCTAAGAAGGCATAGAAAAGAGGCAAATTTTACAATCCCAACAAAAACTAAGACTGAGAGTCTCTCCATTGCCAAATCATGTGAGTTATACCAGTCTGAGAGCAGGTAGGAAGACCTTCTATCTTTCGTTGTGCTGTTAGTCTGCAGGCACCTACTTCATTGTATCCTGCAGACTGACAACACAAATCCCATACCAATGAGAATCCTGAACAACTACCCATGCATCCACCAATCTATCCAGCCAGCCAGCCACCTATTCATCTATTCATCTATCCATTCCTGCGTCCCAACAGCAACATTTGTTGACAATGCACTATGTGCTGTGGTTTATAATAAAATATTACATGGGTGCAAAAGTAATTGCAGGTTTTGCTGCTGAAGGTGATGGCAAAAACCTCAACTACTTTTGCACCAACCTATAATTAAACAGAATAATCTCTGACAGTAATGTATGAAGAAAATTAAAAATGAAGGATGAGGTTGAAGTGACTTGGTGAACATGTAACACTAACATGTAACAACATGTCTGAATATTCTGCTCCTTGAACACGAAGTGCAGTTAAAGCATGGCTCTCCTTCAGCCCCAGTACTGCTTATCCATCTTAACATATCTGCTCAGAGCTGAAATTTCAGAGAAAACAATGGAAAGGAAGACCGTATGTTGCTGGTGAGTGTGTGGGGTGGATAACAGTGGATGGTACAGAAAATGAGAACATATTCTGTTCTACAATGAGTCATTCCTGCAAATTCAACACTATAGGCACAACAGGAAAGAAACAATTCTTACATTCCTAGGGGCTATGATAATTGAGATTTTTGATTTTATGGTTTTGATGGGTTCATCTCAAACCAGCAGGGTCAAACAAGATGAATGTCAGCTCGGTGTTTTAAACTGAGCTCTGGGCTACTCACATCCATCTATTGTTTAGCTATTGATATGAGACGGAAATTTCATCAGCATCCAATTGGATGCAGAGAGTGCCCAAGGCTTCTCCATAGACCCTCTCTCTTGAAAAAACATGGGGTTTGGAATGGGCCTTTCTCACTGCAATCTGAATGTACAGAAAAATCTCATATAAAAATCCAAAATCTCTGAAAAGAAAAGAAAAAGCAGAAACAATATAAAGTCTCTGTGAAACAGCAATCTTTGAAAATAATTTTCAATAGGAGCTAAAAGAAAATTTTGGAAAGTTACTTGGCAGCCCCCTTATAATTTTTTTTTTTAAATGCATAAAAGGTAGGATTTATGGAATCTCTAACTGCAACAGCAGAAAAAATAAGACCCATTGGAAACATTAAGAAACAGAATGTATCCAAAGCAACATATAAGGAGTGTTATATAGAAACTGGTTGAGCTATCTAAAACACACAGGGTGAAAATGACGAAGGGTCCTCTTATGATTGATGTTGAATGCAGATAACAGACATCCAAATCTAAAAAATGAGGCAGGAATCTTAGCAGTGAAGCAATTATCAAAGCCTTACTTGAAGAAAAGTTTCCTAACCTGAGAAAAGACCTAAGTATATTATAAAAAGCAAATATTTATTCTTCCTATGCCATATGAAGAATAAATGAAAAAGCATGTTGGATGAACTTTGAATAACATTTCATTATAATGTCGATGGGGGAAAAACATCGATTTCCAGTTGGGGTTGCTGTGTGGCGTTGGCACATTCTCCCCATGTCTGCAGGGTTTTTCTCTGGATATTCTAGTTTTCCCCCACATCCCTGAGATGTGCATGTTAGGTTTGTTGGCATGTCTACACTGTTCCAGCCTGAGTGAGTGTGGGTATGTGGGTGGGTGTGCCCTGTGATGGAAGGGTGTCCTGTGCAGGGTTAGGTGCTGCCTTGCCCCATGAGCTCCTGAAATAGGATCTGGCCACCCGCAACCCTGAACTATAGTGAGAGGGTTGGAAAGTGAATTAATAAATACAAATTATTATAAAGCAAAACTTCATAAAGTATATGATATTCATACACATGCTCGACAATAAACTATGTGGTACAGAAGCTCTCGGTGAGCTCACCATATTTGTAATTGTTAACTGTGTGGTGGTAGGAAGTGCTCCTGACAATTTTCAATTGGCAAACATTTATTCCTGGATTAAACTCACCACCAATACAAACAACCACTGTCACTCACTGATTCACCAAAAAATAAATAAACAATTATCTTACTTGTTTTTATTAGTCTTTCTTAAATGTATATACAGATAACACTTTACTTCAATGTTTAATATTAGAAGAGCTTTGGTGTTATTTAGAAGTTCGGTGATGTTTTGTACACCAGAAATATGCAGTAGGAACTTAACTGTTGTTTATATCAATTAGCTTATGGTAAAATTGGTTTTGTTATATGTCAAAATCAATTTTGTTGTATGACTTAAAGTTGCAGTTTCCAAGAACCTATTAACTATGTTAAGTGAGGACTTAACTGTATTACAAGCATCAGATCATCAAAAATATATAATATAAAGCAAAGTAACTGCCCAGAAATGGACCAGAGTGTTACACCTACCTATGTTATTCCATGTGTGGAGGTGACAGGATGATTCTCCAGTGTGCAAAATGCTCTAAAGATATTCACTACCCAAACAGAAACTGATCAAAATTAAGAAGTTAAGGATTGGGATTATTGGATAAAAAGAACTACATATTGTACTCTTCTAACTTAAAATAACAGCCCTGAACACAAATATATTTATCACTAAATAATGACTTTTTGAAACAATAGTACCACAAGAACAAGCAAAGCAAAGAGATAATTTCAGCTTTTTTTTTTAAAAAAAATGTTTTATTCTTAGCCAACTAATATTTGATTGAGGTAAGGAATAAGACACACTTAAGTGTGGAGAAATGTAGTAGTTCATAAGCTTGAACTTGCTTATTTGTTTTCTTCCCTCTCAGGTACTATCAATATAGTGTAGATTTTTACAAAAAAACCATCACACAACACTTGAATTAAGCACTAAGAGATCCATCAACATTTTCTGCCATGCAGTTGTCCTCACTTAAAGATAATAATTCTGGGTTTAAGAAGCTCAAAGTCCTAATGTTATTTTAATGACATCATTTATTTCCCAGGGACCAGTGACACTGCCACAGATTCTCATACATTTTAAATGAGCAGGCATGAAACTGTCTACATATCTAATGATAAATATAGCAGAATAAAAATAATGCCAAAATTTCATGTCCTCTTAGGAAAAAATCTCTAATAAAATGTTTTGCAAATGTTACCATTATGTGTCAGTTTGCATCCTACTATATAATTATTACTCAAAATGTTTTGTCTATAATTTTATTCAAAATATGTTGACCTAGAATTCACTTTCCCTTGATATTAAAAACAAATAAAAACTAAATGACAAAAATATCACAAGAAACGTCCAGCACATATAACTCAAACAGCCTAACAGTTGAAAAATTCTGAACATTTTTCATTTGAAAATGAGAGGTTAAGTTTCCTACACATTGCTGATGCTAATGAAGTCTTAACCACAATGAACCATCCTGTGAGAAAAAGTCAAGCTTCCATTGGCAATTCTAAATGTATTCTGTGTTTATAACAGTAAATACTTTGCCTTCAACATGAGCCCATTAAATTTAAGAATCAGAGTAGCAAATAGTGGGGAAAAAGACAGTATCACCAACTTCAAAATATTTACAATTATTGTTTGCAGTTTTGATCATAAATTGATCAGTAATTCTAAATATAACATTTAAAAATCATAATTATCTTGAGACATTTTTGACAATTTCCATTAAATCCTACGAAAACATAGTTGAAAATCTATGTATACGTGTAGGTATTTGCAAAAAAATAAAGGTAAATGCGAAAGCTACTTCCTAATCCTACATTTTATATTTCAGTCCCATATGCCATTGCCATTGGAAATAAAAGCAACAGCAACAAATAATATCCAATTTAAAATTTTCAACAAATTAAATAACACTGAAATTTTTTAAAAAAAATTCTATTGTCTATAATTTTGGTTTCATATTCAAAATCAGTATATTCCTTCAAACTGTCTTTGACTGAGATTATTTTGGGTGGGTAAAAAGCCTGAAATCCTATATTGCACTGTATCTCAATGGCCACTTTATATCTCTAACGACCTAAAAGTAAACTGTACTTGGACTCAAAGAATCTGGGTTCAGGCCCTAGGCCCAATACTATGTGACTTGATCAAGTTATGTCACCCGTCTGGGGTAGTTTTGTGTTTTGTGTTTCTGGGTTTTTTTTTTTTTTTTAACTGTAAAACAAGAAGATTGGAGTGAATGATCTTCAACTCTGACTTTGGTTGTTGGGAAGATTGCAATGCAATGCTATTTATGAAATACACACACACACACACACACACACATAGAGAGAGAGAGAGAGAGAGATCAGTAGACCATCCTTCTTTCATATGGCAAAAAGGAAGAAAAGAAGGAAAGAAGGAAGGAAGGGTGAAGGGAGAGAGAGAAGGATAGAGGGAGGGAGGAAGACATAGACCTTTGCCATACACCTCCTGGTCTACTCAGGAACACTTTGTGACTTATTAGCTCCCTACAGATATTTTGAGGAATGTTGTTCCTGACCAAAGCAAAAACAATGTCTGATTATGAAGGAAAATATGTGTTGTGGAGCCACTGTGGCTTACACATGAGAGAAAGTCTTCACAAATAGCTCCCAAAGGTGGTTTTGGGCAGTATGCATGCAATTAGGTTTAGAGATAGATCCAGTAGAATGAGGCAGATTTACAGGTAAAGCTGAGAGAAAGCCATTTCCTCAGGAAGTAAATATAATATTGGCCACTTTCCTGTTGGGAGGGAAAATGTGTCTTCACCTCAGCTCACAGTGGGCTCTAGAATTGATGGAGAAGTAAGGTATTAAAAGAGTGAAGTTAATCCATATGCACAAGCACAAGGGAGACTTGTAAACCTTCACTTCTCAGTGTCCTCTTGTGGCAAGAATTCCAGTAAGGGATCTGAAAGCCATAAGGACTCCTTACAATAAAAGAATCAACGTCAGTTCCCAAATTCTAACAGCCACAGGACTTAAGAAGGAGACTATTTGTAAGGCCTGTAGTAATTGCATTTTCAAATGTGAATGACATCATTTAATTACTTATGGCCCACTATGGCAAGTAAAAAGCACTCATGGCAGAAACATGCATGGCATTTGGTCCTTCCTAAAATTAGCTGACATGCAATGTTTTACCTGTTAACTCTAAATGATGTATCATAACATTGAGTTTTCTAACAAATGTGTTCACTTTGGGCATATCTAAAGGCCATGTTTCCCTATGTTTCCACTAGACAGGCTTTTAGAAGAATAATTGACATGTGTGAACTTCACTTTTGTCCAAATATACCTAAAAATGCTGACATATACTGGGGCAGGGAGGGGAGAACTACAGATCTGCCATTTTCTTTTTCTGACAGCAGTAGGTTAACGTAGTGGACAGAATATGAACTTTGGGACCAGCTAAGTATGGACTGAATGCCTGGCTTGACCCTTCTAGGGTGTGACAATAGACAAATTGTTTTATCTTCTACATGCATCTCTGTGAGGTTCTTCTCCTGCCTTATTCTTTAGAAAGTCTTCCACTGCACTTTCTATCCACCAAATATTCTGCTTTTGAGCCTGGTTGTCTTGTAGAATGCATGTGCCAGTGTACAGTTTGCCAACAAGTTTGTAAAGAGACATATGTGGGTACCAAGAGAGAGATTTTTCAATTAGGCAAAGCTCAGCCCCCCATGGATAAAAAAGAAAAATATTATGAAAGATTACATATATATTGTATATATAACATATATGTATATGTGTATATGTATGTATGTCTGTGCATGTGTGTGCATGTGTACACATGAGTATATTTGTGTATACATGTATACACACGCATGGATATATATATACATATGTTTGAAAAATATTGAAAATTTCTCCATCGGATTCGGACTGTTGAAAGATGGTGGTGAAATTTAGTGCTACATGTGGAAAACATTAATTTTCAAATGTAAGTTTCCTTCAAAATGTATTAAAAGGAATTTAGAAAATGGCAAAGCAATGTATTCACCTAAAATTTTATCAACTTTTATTTCCATAGTGCTATAATATAAAGAATAAGTGTTTTGAGGATAGACCTAGGTATGTTTTGAGGATAGACTTACTTCTTGACCCTTATTAACTTTGTGCTGTGGCACAGTATTTAATCTACATGGGCCTGCTTAATAAGCATATACTTCCACTATTTGTGTCTGGGTTACTCAACACAATTCACAGCATAAGTCTATAGTGAATACTTTCTTCCCATATCCCTGAACAGGGATTGCAAAAAATGAGGAAGGATTGAAGAGGTGACCTGGGCATTGAGGTATCAGGAGAGACCATGTGAAAAGAAGAGAGAATGCTTAGAGCTGAGCTGGCAGAAATGATAAACTTATTTTCCAGTCTTCCTAAAGATCACTCCTGGGGTCAAGAACACCTCCCTCCATAATTAAGGCTAATTCTAATGCAAAGATTCCTGACTTTATCTCAAGGCAGCTGATGGACATTTGGAAAAGACCAGTGAAGCTAAGTAGAAATTAATGACGAGTTCACTGTAAGACCCTGGATTCTCAAATGACTAAAGAGAGAATATCATGCCTCGGAAATTAATGACTGCATTCTGTTAATCATCACACTAACCTGCTACTGAAATTTTAAAATGTCACATTTCCCCAGAGCTGGAGCTATACCCTAGTGCCACTTCCATAATATTTAACACTATCCCCAATGCGGCACTGTAAATTCCACTCACAATTATTTGGCTCCCATGTGGTAAGTGAATAGTCTCTGATACTGAAATCGAATTTCATGGCTAATAGGCTCTCTGATTACTAGGAATTGTTGGTATTTAATTTTAAAAATGTTGCTCAGCCAAGACAGTCATTATTTTCTAATGGAAGTTGGATCATTTCACGACATTCTTTCCTGCTAGTGCTGGGGCGTTGGCAACGCTAATCATCACTCACAAACAGGCTGCTTTGCACTGGAACTTGGCTGTAAAATATAACTAATGAGAACTTTTCCAGGAGTTTAAGCTGCATAACATCTTATCCTCTTTATATAATACACCTGTGTATTTTTAGGGATGAGGTAACTTTGGTGCCTGAAAAAATATTATCAGAACACATTTTTAAAACAAAATTATACAACTGTACATTGTTTCCATAGACTTCCTTAGCACGCTCTTCTGAGCCCAGTGGGGCCTAACTGCTTCATAAAACAACCTGAAAATAGAATATAAGGCCTCTCTCTTCCTCGCTAAGCTAGTGTTGATCAAGGAAGACAAGTGGAGTGCTCAAGAAGTCAAACATGGAAAAGAGGGTGAAAGAAACCAGTTTCATGAACTGGGAAAGACAGAACAGAGACACATGTGAAGTATCAAGCTGCAGAGAAGAAGCCAAGACAAAACAAATGTTCAGGTGGTAGTCCCAGAAGCAAATGGATGAATGAATGAGGCTGGGTCACTGGGAGTAGCTACCACTAGGCTCTGGCCAGAAGTTCCTTTTATGCAGTGCCTCGAGCTATTAATAAAGATCAAATTCACTCCATAAAAGCCATCTCTAGGCTTGGCAAATTGAGTCTTGCATGACTCCTTTAAGAAAAAACAAAACAAAACTCATGGGTTCTGACTGCTAGTAGTCTGAAATTGAGTCCTCATCTTCTTCCTTATGAGCACTGCCCCTTTTCTTGAGTTATGTAACTTCTCCAACCACCTTCAACTGCAAAGTGGGTAAAATGGTAAAAATGACCATCTTAGGGTTGCAATGAGAAGTCAATGAGACATCTTATGACAAATGGTTAGATAGAGCCTGGTGTTTGGAAAGGGCTCAGATAGTTGATACTATTAACATGTGACACTACGTATAGACAGTAAAGGACACTATAATAGGAAAAAGTGATTTTAAGATAACCATTATGAAATAAGCTTGGTTTACACTTTTCAAAAGGAACTTTACAAATGTAAGTAATTCGGAATGCTCAGAACTCTTAATGTTGGGTGTGCTTTCAGTTTATAAAAGTTTTTTAAACAATTAATGAAGGATTAAATCTCTTGGATATCCCATTTAAGATAACCATTATGAAATAAGCTTGGTTTACACTTTTTGAAAGGAACTTTACAAATGTAAGTAATTCGGAATGCTCAGAACTCTTAATGTTGGGTGTGCTTTCAGTTTATAAAAGTTTTTTAAACAATTAATGAAGGATTAAATCTCTTGGGTGTCCCATAATGAACAAAAGCAAGATTTTAAGATTTCTACTGGGTGTAGATTATTAATTTCAAAGGCAAATTTGGGTTTTCCGAGATTTGAATTCTTTCTTATTTTTTTGCTCTCTCTCTCTCCCGCTTCCCCGCCCCAAGATTCCTGTCCACGACTGCTGAGGCATTCATGAGCACCTTCTGTATGCCACAGAGACCCAACCCTTACTGAGTTGACTTACCTAGGTGTATTCACAAACATGGCATACATACACTATGTCCGCAGTTTGTCAAAGTTTTGAACACGCATTTTTCCCCTTAGTTCTCAAAACAACCCTGGAAAGCCTGTGTGAGGCAGATGCCACGAATACTGTAATTAAAATAAGAGAAAACTGAGGCTCACCAAGTTGAAGTGCCATGCTGAAAACACACAGCAACCTGAAGTTGGAATAAGGCCTCAGCGTGATGTCTTCTAGTACTGCGCTCACTCATACGAGATCCTGCCAATCCTGTTAGACCTGTTTAAAAGACTAACTAGAAAAAAATCTTATTAGGAAAAAAATCGATTTTTGAAACTGTTTGAAAGCGATTTGAATAATGTGAACAAAGAAGGGAAAAGGAGAGAATTTTCTTCCTAACTTGGATGAGGGACAGGATACGGCCTCTCTTAACTTTTGGGGTGGAATGTGTCATGTGCCTACACCAGAGACAATGCAGTTGCCTTGGAATTTCTGTAGCTTGCCTTTGGCCCTAATGCCATGGAGACCAGACTTCAATCTGCTGAGCTCCACGTTCTGTCCTGATGGAGCTGGGCTTGGTGCCCAGTAAAAGTACAGAGGATCCTTGTGCCATGACTGTTTGGCCAGCCCTAGAAACAGGGGGCTGTCTGGCCATGCTCATGGTTCTCTGGAGTGAAGCCAGGATCTGCCAGCCAGTCTGACTCCATCCAGAAGCTTCTCAACCAGACGAAGAAGTATTGTCTGTGACTGCTTTGGGAAGGGGCTTCTCAAGTAACTGTGACTAAAAATATATCCTGCCTGACTCAGAGGGGCACTGTCAACTTGGAATTCAAAGTAAATCAACAGTGTGTCACCTAAATGGAACAGAAACTATGTTGGTGATTATAAATTCTAATCAAATTCATACAATGATTAATAAAACACCATGTTAGTAGTCTGATCATCTTTATGGTGAATCTGGCTATTGACATATTATAGCAAGTGCTACCCCAAGACCTGCTGGTTAAAAAGTGACCCTGAACTTGGCATTAATGTGGCACCTCTTCCCCTCTATGCAAAACAAAACCAAAAAAACAAATAAGCAGTGTCGGGAGAGGAATGGGTGATCATAATTTAGTTGTAGATATAAAGACCTATGGAGAGTTTCTATTCAATGGGCATAGAGTTTCAGTCATGCAAGTTACAAAAGTTCTAGAGAACTGCTATATAACACTGCTTATAATTAATACCGTACTATACACTACAAAATTTCTTAAGACAGTAGGTCTCATTTATGTGCTACTTACTACAACTTTAAAAAATACGATAGATATTCTTCCACAGGAAAAAAAAAACAAGCCTTTATTTTAGCATCACATAACATAAAGCATAAGCTTTGAATCATAAGGGCTAAGCTTAAATACCAGTGCAACCCCTTATAATGAGGAAGTTATTTAATCTCCCTAAGCCTGGTTTCCTCATCTGTGAAATGGGGATAATAACTTGTACCTGGCAGGGTTGTTAGGAAGATTAAATGGGATAGTACTTACGAAAGCAGATAGCCTAACACTTGGCCTAGAAGTAGGACTCTTTGGGTTTAATGGCCTCCCCTTCATCACTGCAGCTTCTTTTATGCTAGTATGTTTATCTAGTTTAAAAAGAGGTATAATTCTGGTCTAATGGACTAAAGTATAAGTTGACCCTTTAGGTTTAACTCAGTTCTTACCTCCTTGTAATAATTACCTTCTCTGATTCTGATTCTTAAAAACCCCAGTGAGTGGGCCCAGATCTCTTCAAGCTCCATTCCTGCCCATGATCTTAGTGCTGAGAATGAAAATAATAGATGAACAGCCTGAAACTGTCCCAGACTCCATGGCAGAAATAGTATGCTGTAGTTGCTATTTACACATGTGCAACAGCATAAAGTCTTGGAATGCAGATTATTGCCTCATTGGTATGGTAAGACCTCATGATATTGTAAGACCTCAATTTTTATGTAGAAAAAATCTGGTCACCCACTCTATGTGTTTGTTAGGAAGTCTTCTAGTCATGACATGTGGTAATTAAAACCAGAATTGTCAACTACTTTATTCACAAAAAGTTTTGTACTATGTAACTTCATCCTAAAGATACTACATATTATTCTTAAGCAGAGTATTGAAAAAAATAATTGCCCTTAACACCTTCCCACAAAAACAATCCAGAGGAAAACAAAAACATTTGTCCCCAACCTCTATGAGGCTATTTTTTATATATCCCTTAAATAGATGAAAAATATCTTTCCAATAAGTCATAGGAAATATTTGGAGAGATTTATACATGGTGAAATATTTTCAGAAAGAACAGTAATGCCACAATATTAAAGGGAATAAAAATTCAAATACTGAATTGATTTTAATAAGATACCTAGGCTACAGTTTATCATAGCAACAGTGCTAAAAATAAGCAACGAGGATACAGTTTTTCTGCGTTCATTAAAGAAAACACAACGCATGGCCAAAGATGCTCAGAAGAAATAAATACACTGTGAAGAAGAAAATAACAGCAAACAAAAATCACAGGGTATGAATTTTTGTATCTCCACCTTACAGCTTGAGACCACAGGGAGTTGAAATAAATCCACGTTTTCATATGTTGTATTGATACCACAGGCATTGACACACATCTGTTCAATCCTCCAGCACCATTTTGGTGATAGAGCAGGTTGACACGTTTGACCCTAGGTCAGTCCTCACTCCCTGGAATTCTGAAGCTGTATTGGATTCTGGAAGGCATGCTGGGTGAGTCTATCTGGAAAGCATATGTGCAAGCTGCTCAAACTACAGGGCAGCTTGGTAAAGAAAATCAAATCCACTATATATGCACCAACTCTATTCAGAACCATGAACAGCACCAAGTAAACTATATTCACTTTAAGTCTGTTCTTTAGAGACAATTTCTTGGGTTTCTAGAGAACACAGGTAAAAATGAGGCAACATCTCTGAGAAAAGAAGTGTAGAAAGATGGCCCTGGCGCCGCATTTCAGTCCACTACACCTGGGCAGTGTGCCAGACCCTAGAAGATGCTGTGGGGCTCTCAACAAGTCACAGCAGAGCCTCTGCTCCCACTGAGCCCACAGTCTACTTGGCAGCGACAAGGAAAACTAATCAACAAGGCAGGAACTAGTGAGTTTTAAGCTCAACCATGAAGAATTTAAAGAAGGTGGTGACGGACAAGGAGGGAATATAGAAAGTAAGAAACAGGGATGAACAAATGCAGATAAAATAAGGTGTGTTCCAGGGAATGGCTGGGGAATGAATGCATTCCCCAGATGCTTTAATAAATCAGTTGCATTCATTGTCTGCCTTATCCTCACCTCAGCTCTATGAAATCAGGATTATTATTCTCATTTTAGATATAAGGAAAATGAAATTGAAAGAAATTAAGTAGCTTGCTTCAGGCCACGCACATAGAAATTGACAGAGCTCAAATTCAAATCCAAAAATCTATCTTGTTTAAAACTCAGGGCACTCTCTACCACCCTCTACCTTTTTGCAGGATGCATCTTGCGGTTTCCAAGACACCTCCACCGTTTTGAACATACACGTGCCAACATATATTCAAACAAGAATCATCTGAAATAAGGATTCTGAAGAAGCACAATTTTGTGTAAATATATCTGAAATTTAAGAACCTTTAAATAAAAGGTCATATATATGATCTCTATTCATTATAGACTGCTCATGTAATTTAAAAAAGTACTAACAGATTAGAGATTCAACTAATAAATGTTTATAACCTAACACACACAAGGAACCTGCAAAGATTACAGGAAGAAAGTAAAGAGAAGGAACTAGCTCTTGCGTCACTGCTTTTGCCATAATGCCAGAAATACCAGAAAAGTAAAGATTCTTTTTTTTTCTAATTAAAAATACTTTATTGCTAAAAAATGCTAATGATTATCTGATCCTTCCAAGAGTTACTAATGTAATGTTTTTACTTGTGGAGGGTCTTGCCTCAATGCTGATGGCTGCTGACTCATCAGAGTGGTGGGTGCTAAAGTTTGGGGTGGCTGTGGCAATATCTTAAAATAAGACAACAATGAAGTTCACTGCAATTGATTCTTCCTTTCAGGAAAGATTTGTCTGTAGAAAGCTATTTGATGGCATTTTCCTGACAGTAGAATTTCTTTTATATTTGGAGTCAATCTTCTCAAACCCTGCTGTTGCTTTATTAACTAAGCTTATGTAACATTCTAAATCCTTTGTGATTTTAACAATGTTTACAGTATCTTCACCAGGAGTTGATTCCTTCTCAAGAAATCCTTTTCTTTGCTCATCCATAAGAAGCAAGTTTTCCTCTTTCAAAGTTTTACCGTAAGATTATAGTCACATTCTTTAGGCTCCAATTCAAATTCTAGTTCTTTTGCTATTTTCATCACATCTAGAGGTCTTGAGCCCCTCAAAGTCATCCATGAGAGTTGGAAACCTCTTTCAAACTCCTGTTAATGTGGATATTTTGACTTTGTTACATAAATCACAAATGTTCTTAATAGCACCTACAGTGGTGAAACCTTTCCAGAGGTTTTCAATTTACTTGGCCTAAATCCGTGAGATGAGTCACTATCAGTGGCATCTACAGCCTTATGAAATGTGTTTCTTAAATAATCAGACTTGAAAGTTGAAATTATTCTTTGAGCCATAAGCTGCAAAGTGGATGTTATGTTAATAGATACGAAAACAACATTAATCTCCTTGCACATCTTCATCGGAGCTCCTGGGTGACTAGGTGCTTTGTCAATGAGCAGTAATATTTTGCAATAAATCATTTTTTTTTTCTGAGCAGTAGGCCTCAACAGTGGGCTTAAAATACTCGGTAAACCACACTGTAAACCAATGAGCTGTCATTTAATCTTTGTTGTTCTATTTATAGAACACAGATAGAGTATATATAGTATAATTTTTAAGAGCCCTAGGATTTTTGGAGTGGTTTATGAGCATTGGCTGCAACTTAAAGTCATGAGTTGCATTAGCCTCTAACAAGAGCATAGGCCCATTCTTTGAAGCTCTGAAACTCAGCAGTGATGTCTCTTTAGCTATAAAAGTCCTAGAAGACATCTTCTTGAAATATAAGGCTGTTTGGTATACATTAAAAATCTGTTGTTTAATGGAGCTACCTTCATCAATTATCTTAGCTAGATCTTCTGGATAACTTGCCATAGCTTCTGTATCAGCACTGTGACTTCATATTGTACTTTTCTGTTGTGGAGTCACTTGGACTCCGGAAGGGGAACATCACACACAGGGGCCTATCATGGGGAGGGGGGAGTGGGGAGGGATTGCATTGGGAGTTATACCTGATGTAAATGATGAGTTGATGGGTGCTGACAAGTTGATGGGTGCAGCAAACCAACATGGCACAAGTATACATATGTAACAAACCTGTACGTTATGCACATGTACCCTAGAACTTAAATAAAAAAAAAGAAAAGAAAAGTTTGGAGCTAGCAGAGTTTGATTAATGAAGTTTAAGAAAAGTAAAGATTCTTTGACCACCTACTTTAAATCATTTGTAAGGCAGTTAAAGATCATTACTTGTGCTTATGCAAAACCTTCCACTTTTGCAAATATTCTACTATAATCTCAAATGATCAACGATTAAAAAACATTTTTACAGGCAGTTATGCAAGAATAAAGAATATGCATTTCACAAACATAAGTTAAAGTTTCAAGGTATGCAGAATTTTTCTGGGATCAGATAGTAAGGTTGTAGCAAAGTCAGGTAAGCATAGAGTTTAATTTAATAATGGTATGAGCTGTGCAATGTGCAGAGTTAAAGGGACCATGCTCAAACCTCTGATGCATCCCGCGTGACAAATGTTTGCCTATCACACATGCTCATGTACATTTGACACAAACATACATCCATCACTACTTGATTCATTCATTCATTCATTCATTCTGTAGGCATCCTGCCAATTTTGTCTAGGTGTCTAATACTATGCAAATACTATGCAAAAATAAAATAAAATAAGGTATAGTTCTGGTCTCAAAGAAGAAGGTTTGAGGGAGATAATAAATATGGAATTGTAATGCCATGTATAAAGACCAGTGATTGTCATTTATAAGCTATTTTGAGAGGTAGAGGTAAGCCTAAAAACAGATACAAGGTACCAGGGAAGGGTTCTTAGGGTATATGCTTGAGCAAAATCTTAATGCTAAATACTAGTTATCCAATAAAGAGGTAACAATGTACTCTAGGGAAAAATGTATTATTTGGGGGAAAACTTCATTGTCTACAGTACATTCTTCCAGGTAATCTCATCCCAACCTTGCATTGAGTCATTTTACAAATCTGTAAGTTGTCAATAGCCACTAGCAATGCAAAAAATAATATCCCTATAGAAATGCAACATTCTGTCTGGTAAAGTTTCAAATGGTTTCCTTTATCCACCATGACACACTCTAGTTTTCCCTGAATTTTCACATTTTTTTTCAGTATTCCTAATCTATAATTAAGTCTGTTCTTTGAATTCTCCTTTGAACTTATAACATCTTACTGGTTCCTACATTAATGAGTTAAATATTTAATATGTGTTCATTTTATATCAGCATGAGGATCATTATTTTACTTGGTTTTAAAAATGATTCTTTAACATTTACTTTTGGAATTTACTTTAGTTACACATTTCAGGATAAAGACACTGTAAGGACAAATGAGTATCTATAAGGGGTATCATGTGCCCTAGGACTTGGAGAATAACAGATAACCCCATTAATATGGCTGAAATTGTATTCTCCATTGCAAGCCAATCTAGTCTCCAAACTGTCAAAGAAAGAGACATCAAAGTTAAGGCACAATGTACTATTATCATTCTTAAAATACATTAAATAACTATCTTACTTACAAAATGAGAACTATAATGACATAGTTCTCATAGAATCAAAGAATTTCCAGTGTCAAATATGATTTCAACATGTTTCAATTCTGCTTAACTTGTCATTATTCTGATCTGGTGCAAATATAGTCTTCAAATATTGAAGATTATGAGTCTCCATAATGAGAATTTTCTACTCTTAGGAAGAATGAAGATCCAGCTCTTCCCTTCACTGCATTTAAGAAATAGCATAGTAGCACAAGACATTGTTAACTGAAGCAGCATTAGAAACAACAACAGCAATAAAAAACAAATAAACAACAACAACAAAGAAAAAAAAAACAGGAACCAAGAAGAAGCCTGAGAGGGAAAAACTTCCTTTGTATTTTGAAATACTTTTAATCTCTCTTTTCTAGTTAGAGAATCAAAGTTTCCTTTGGTATTCTTAAAATGAAAGTTAAGCTTTCTTTCTTAGGGATAATAATAAGTTCTCATTGTCTTATAATAAATGAAGCTTGCAGGTCCATCAACAGAACAGTAATATCATGGCTCTTAAATAGAAGCATATAATTAACATGTTTTATCAAAACAGTGATTGGAAATACAAAGAATCAAATGAGATAAAAGTCAAAATACCCCATAACCAATATTTAAAAGATTTGATATCAATGCTGGGGTCGTGGCTGTCTACTTCTCCTAACAAGGAACAGCAATTGCCTGACTCCTGAATGGCCCAGTGCTTGGTCAGCCCATGAAGGTGGTGTGAAGGGGTGGCTGGGAGGTGAAAAAATTACTGATGTGCTTTATGATTCTGAAGAGTAAGGGCTAAAGCAAATCTTTTCTAAACGCTGCATCCGTAGAGATAGCCAAAGTCTACCCGTGGGGAAGGAAGTGGCAAGGCCATATGCTTAAATGATTAAATCGACTTATGGAGGCCAAGCAGGACACTATGAGAAATTAATAAGGACTAAAAGATCAATGCTTAAAGAGAGCTGAAGAATTGTCAATGACCAACAAGTGCATTTGTTTATTTGATGCAGGAGGAACATCACTGTTATTATTGAGAATTTACTTTAGTTACATATATGGCAGGCATTAGGCACTTCCAACCACAGGATATCATGTGGTTTTCAATTCCTATTGTTAAAGAAAGAAGTTTTTTAGAAAAATACAATGTTAGCATTGCTTACTTATAAACCATATACAGTGAAATTGATTTCTATTTCATTTGATAAGTGCAGGCACTTGGATAATCAAGTAATTTTTATCTGTATCACCTTGAAATTATTAGCAGTAACTAAGGATAAAGAGTTAGAATATTATAATTAAAGGCTGAAAGAGGCATAGCTAACTTGTAAAGTATTAACCCTGACAGATGCTTTCTAGAGAGTATCCACTGTACAACACCCATTCAGATATTTAATTAAAATCCCTGGTCCACCTAACACAGGTTCGTGGGAATAACAGTGCTTCATTATCCAATATGACTTAGCACTAATAGATGTGTGCACTCAGTTGAAACAACCGTATCTAAAATGATGTGACATTAAAGAACACCGATGAAACTTTATATATAAATGGGACAGGTCTTCCATGATAGATACTATAAAATGTTTTATGCATAATGAATGTGGCTGGGAAAATGCAATTGCTTTCTTCACATATGTGAAGATCCATGTGTTTCAGGTTATTTAAAAGTTATTTAATACTTGAATATCTAGATAATAACTTCAATTTTATAATCAGATATTTTGGGAGGTTTTCTAAATTCCAATAATTATCTCTACCTTTACCTAAAATGCAACCTATCTCTAATCATGTAATCTCCTTGCTTCAATTCCTTCAAGAACTCCCCATTCCTAATAAATTGAGCTTATTATTCTGAACGTTGTTTTAAACCTTCTTGGTTCTTGCACAACCTATTTTTGCAAACTTGTCCTTCATTTATTTCTTTTATACTCACTTTTTCCTTCCTGCCCTCATTCCCCTAACTTGACAGTGGAGATCCCTCTATCCTGCAGAGTCCTGCTCAAATTCTCTATTCTTCCTTACACCTTTTTCCACTGCCCTTAGCCAGATGAAAGGTTTCATAACTGCACCTCACAATAATAAAAAATAATTTGAGCAGGGCCTTGTTTTGGTTGTTGTTATCAAACTAGTACTATTATTGCCTCATCTTAAGTGCATATTAAAATAAATATTTTATTTTCCAAATTAGACATTTCTGTTGGAAAATGTGTAATTCCAAAACAGAAAATCAAATGGAAAATCAAGTCTTGATCGTATCCTCCATTAAAGTGCTCAGTAGCTCTCTCACTGCATAGAGTGAGCTTTGATATAAATCATGCTTTCTTCCTGAGGTACCCTGAGGTACATCTGACTTTCTTTTTAGTCTCCTTCACTTATTAAACTTCCATCTACATGTCTTATGTGTAACTACTGCATGTCACAGGGGCACTAACTCCCTCACTTGAAGATAACCATGGAATCAAGTTACATAACTGACCCAGAGGTTTGTACCCAGAGGTTTGTACAGAGAGTTGTGTTATGCCTGTTTCCTGAATTCTCTCCTTACTTCCGCCATTCATTGAACTGGATCATGGTTATTAACATTATCACCACTTCCACCCACTGTTTCTCCATTAAGGAGACAAGCAAAGGTCTGGTGGAGCTCAACGGCTTTACTGATATCTCATTAAGTAAGAATCTCTCCTAATATTTCTCTATGGAACATTTTTGGCTGCCCTCCCAAAGGTGCCATTCTTTATGGAGAACAATCAGCCTCAAGCCAGAGACTTCAGTAGAAAGCTGTTCTGATTCTCTTCTAACCACAAAAATCACCCATGCCAATCAAGAAAGATCAATTAATACAACCATAAATCCTGTCAGAATTCCCCTTACGATTTCAACTCATATTTGTGACTGCGGGCTGTTTTCTCAAAGGGGACTTTTGTTAGACAGGTTGTTTGCCAACATGAGGGATGCTTTCTTATATTTTAGGTGATTGTATTATTCCCTAAGGCCAATTATAATTCCTCTTGAGATGGTAAAAGTTCCCTTTAGATAATGAAATAAGCCATTCAAATGCCAAAATGTCCCAAACTCCTAATTAGCTCATTAGAGGTAAACATGAATTAATCATTCTGGTGAGTTTAGGTAAAGGTTACCATCTTCACTGCAGGGCTCCTGGAAACCCTCAATGTAAGAAAGCATCCAGAACATTCTCAATGAAGTCCATCAAAAATAGAAATCAATAAAAACTGTTTTTAACTCCCAACTAGTGTGCTGGAAGATGAACTTGTTTAATTGTATTTGTGTAAAATGTTCTAGTAGTGACACATAATGAAATCGTTTAAGCTGGTCACCCTTGGAGATGCCAGCAGGTAACACAGAAAGGCAGGTGAGATCCCAGGAAAATGTTGGGTTGACAGCTTTGAATCCACACATCTTTCAACTATCATATTGCAAGATAACCACAACCATTAATATAACAGGTATCATTTATCAATCCCTTACTACATGCCAAATACTTTATATATGTATACATGATTTAATTTAATCCCATTCACTCTGGGAAACTGGTATATGTCTATTTTTACAAAGGAAGAAATACTTGTTCAGAGAAAAGCTAACTACATTTGTCCACAGCACACAGCCAATGGTGGTAACAATAGGTCTCAGATTTTTTTTTTTTTTTTTTTTTTTTTTTTTTTGAGATGGAGTCTCTCTCTGTTGTCCTGGCTGGAGTGCAGTGATGTGATCTCTGATTACTGCCAGCTCCGCCTCCCAGGTTCAAGCGATTCTCCTGCTTCAGCTTTCTAAGCAGCAGGGATTACAAGCACCCACCACCATGCCTGGCTAATTTTTCTATTTTTAGTAAAATTGGGGTTTCACCATGTTGACTGGTCTGGTCTTGAACTCTTGACCTCAGGTGGCCCATCTGTCTCAGCCTCCCAAAGTGCTAGGATTACAGGTGTGAGCCACCACACCTGGCCACATAGTTTATTTGATTCTAAAGACTTCTCTCTTAACATAGCACCAAACCGTGCTGATTCTAAGCCATTATGAAAGCATTTGTGACTGAGCTCCACATAAATCTTTATAGGGTGAGCATATTTCTTAGTTATTTTATGCTTTATATAAGTATAGTCAAGGTTCATACAATACATCCAGGACTCAGACATCCTTTTCCTTCCATCAGGGAAGCCAAAAACAGAAGCAGATTTCTCTAACAATAAGCACCCTAGAGTGAGGGTTTGTATAAGCAAAGATGTCTGCTGATCTGAGGGCAGAATGTTGCTTTGCACTGTGGAACTGCCAGGTCAGAGAAACACAAAAAGTTTCTATCATTACATTTGTCCAAAGTTTTCCTATTTTTCACATCCATTCAACAAGCAACTACTAAGTACCTCATATGTGAGGATCATCCTCCTGGCTCAACAAGATGGCAGTTTTAGGTTTTAAGAAGTGTTGCAAAAAGAACTTTAAGTTTATATATTTTTCTCCCTCAATGAGAGTGAGATTATTGAAGAATAGAAGACAACAAACGAGGCAACAAACTATGAAAGGTAAAAATGCATTTGAACTCAAGTAGCAGAAATTTTGACTTCTAATAGGTGTTTTTGTTTTGTTTTGTTTTGTTTTTTGTTTTTTGTTTTTCCTCCTACGACCTATGACCAGAAGTCTGCAAGCAGGCAGAAATTCAGTGTTTCCTAGGCATGGTGTCATCTCTTCTTCGTGTTTACAAGATAATCATTCCAGTTCCAGACATTGCATCCATGTTTAAGGCCAGCAGAAAAAAGGGGGAAGAGGCAGTACTTCAGAATTTCACTTACTACTCTTCTTACTTCCTTCCTACTATTCTACTTACTACCACTCCTAGGAAAATCTCCACTCTAATGGAAGTTGAGAAAAATTTTCCCAGCAATTAATAATACAACCCAGCCAAAAAGAGTGTAGTGGGCAGTGAGCAGTGGATGAGACAAAAGAGTTAAGCCCGCATTGCTTGCACAACCCGGATCTGAGTAGTCTGTGACTAACTTGTTTCCTGACTATTCTGCTCTCCACCTCCTGTCTCTGTCTCTTCTCTGGAAGTTTACCTTCAGTCCCTCAATGTGTGGGTACAGCTACTTGGTTGGAGCCTCTATCAGTTTGCCTCTTTTCAGAATCGCACACTGAAGGCAGACTGTAATCCTCTCACCTACCCATGGTCTCCAAAGCAGCGTGTCATTGACATCAGCTCCGGGTCAACCTAATGGCGAGACCTGAGGCCAAGTATGCAGTTAATTTTGAGTTTTGAATTGAGAAACGCTCACGAAAATGAGCCAGGGCACACCAATATCCAAGCAGCATTTAAATGTGCTTTGTAGCTAATAGTTTCCTCATATTATTCTTTAATGCACAGGAAGAAAATTATCTGATTTGACAGAAACATCGTTTCAAAATTTTTGAAGACGAGTTAATAAGCCTTAAATTCATTCTTTCAAACATAGTTAAAAATTATTTCCCGGGAGAAGAAAAAATTCAGAATACCAAAAGGGGCTAAAGTAGGCCATGTAAACAGCTCCCCCTATAGTTTTCAAGACAAAGATGACTTCACTTTCCACCAAAAGGCTGGAGAAATTAGAGCTCATAATTTGAATAGAAGAACATTAACATTTACCTTTCGGTAATATTTCCTTTACTGATACTTAGTTTTTAAAGCATACTCCTATGCAAAATGTGTATAAGGAGATAGTATTTAAGTTATTTCAATTCTTGTATGATTTACAAATTTTCTGAAGACTGTACTACTGAATAAACCCAAAGGACACCCAGAAAATAAAAGATGCCCAGAAAATTAAAAGTTTCATGTTGTTCACTTATTTTTGTGAAAACTACCTTACTTAAAATCATTAGCTGCCCCATGAATTAACAGAAATAATAGCATTAAACAGGTGACTGATCATTGGATCAGAGCAATATTATCATTAAGGCAAGCAAACATATACAAAAACGAAAAGCCAACAAATAATACAAGATGACTTTCACCTTTCTACTTGGGAACAACAGCATTTTTTGCCTAGGAACAGGCAAAAATCTATTCTATTTTTCTGTAATAAACCTTAAAATTATCATGAAAATGATGACAGTATTCTTCACTGAACTTGTAAAAACTCTTCTTAATCACAGTCCTTGCTCTTTTTCAGAAGTAAGATAGATATTAGAGATTTCTAGTATTTCTATTTATATCTTACATTTATCCAAAAAGGATGTATTACTAGTATGTTGTTACTGTTATTGTTGCCTTTGAAGCAGGGGAGCTTTCCAAAAACCAAAAACCAAAACAAACAGACAAACAAAATTCAAACACACACACATAAAAATCCATACACAAAAATTTACCAAATAATGAACTCAGAAATTACAGATAATAAATGAAATTAAAAGTTGGGACTTGGAGCATAAAAATACATTACCAAAATAGTCAATATTAACAGCCAATATTATTGCTATGATTAAGAATCAAATTGGCCAGGTGCGGTGGCTCACGCCTGTAATCCCAGCACTTTGGGAGGCTGAGGCAGGTGCATCACGAGGTGAGGAAATCGAGACCATCCTGGCTAACACGGTGAAACCCCGTCTCTACCAAAAATACAAAAAAAAACATCATCAGTAACACGTATCAGAACCAAAATAAACCTGAAGAGCACTTTAGCTTTCTCCAGCACTCAATCTTCTATAATGCATCCTTCGTGTATTGGAATGTCAGTGTTACACAAAACAGTGTCCATAACAATATTTTCACAACCAATTTATTAAAATATTTTATATTTTTTATGGCCCTTTCTTATAATCGTGCTGTAAGACAGCTCAAGGCAGGTGCTTTTACAAGGGGATACATCAGTGTACACATAACTAATCTGTGGTATCCCAGTTGATTCAGAATGTTGTTTACAGCAGAGATCTTAAAGCTAATATTGCTATGGGGCCTTTTCATTTGCTTTGGAAAAGAAAAACTAGAAAAAAATTCTTCTAAAAGACTCCAATATAAGGACCAAATGCGAGTTAAATTATCTTCTTCCTCTTATAAGGGTTTGATTATTTTCTGGAACCCACATGCCAAGATGAGGACTACAGCGATTTCCCCCTGTTGTATATGTTTGTTTGCTCACGTGACATGTGGATGGAGCAGGAGCAGGGGCAGGGCTGTCTATGACTTAACAGGATTGGAAGTCACAGCAAAGAGGAAAGTTTTCAAGGGTGCTATATAATCTAACCAGCTCAGCTATTAAAACAAAACAAAACAAAACAAAATCTATCCAAAATAAGTAAGTAAATAGACTGCATAAACCCCAGAACAAGCTATTTACAAAGAAGAATTAGAAGTTGCCAATATGCTCATTATTAAATAATTTTTGTTTCTCTTAGTAACCTAAGAAATTTAAATTTCAACAAAAATAAAATATGTTTTTTCACTCATCAATCTAAACAAAACTTAAAATCTTAATTTTAGTATTAGTAAGGTTGCAGGGAACAGGCAGTCCCTGCTAATGGAAACACAAGCTGAAAATACAAACTTCCTGGAAGGAAAGTTTATTATAAATATGAAAAAATCTTAAAATATTCATGTCCTTTGACCAGCATTTCTCTATTAAGAAATGATCCTAAACTAATTGTCTCATTCATATGCACATGTAAACATACTATTATTCATAAGAAAAAATATTATAAATTACTCATCTTCCAAAGTAGAACACCTGTTAAAACTTTTTTAAAAAACTAAAACATATACACTACAATCTATATTATATTCAAATATATGTACATGGGAATATATCGGATATGGCTAGAGTATTTCTTATATATATTTCTTATATTTACTTATATCAAAGTGTAACATTTAAAATTTTAATAAGATATTTAATATTAGAAGAAATATATGAAGTATTCCACGTTTTTACCTGTGAATTTAAGTTAGAAACAGATTTTTCAATATTAATTTAAAAAATAAGAAACAATTTCTTCCTAGTTATTTGAAATGACATAAAAACTATAGTTTAATTTCAGGAAACTCTAAATTTTTTCAAAGAGTTCTGGAAATTTTCTTGCAAAACGTATTTATCAGATCCTTATAAATCACAACATGTTCAACTGGTTCACTTAGCACTGAACAGATTGAAGGATGCTGTGCTCCAGCCTCAGGCTGATCAAGGAAGCTCCAAATCACAGTAATTACAAATTTAACCTCTCAAATAAATTACGATGTGGAATGAGGAAGATGGTTTTGTCTAAAAGGCTTTGAGAAGGTACTGGGGGGCTACAAATATAACTCAATCATATAGTCCCGAACACAGTTGAATTGCTGAATTTAATGTGAGAAGGGAGTTAGAGATGATCTACTTCTGAATCTTTTCTACATTGTTTCAGTGAGTGCACTCTATTCCAGACAGGTAGAGTGAATCTTGGACATGACGAGTCCACGACCTAGCTGGGATTGAATCAGTCCCTGGATCTCAGTCCAGTGCTCATTCCACGCACCTGAATTCAGCTTTATTATCTCGGTTAACCCACTTATATATGTTTTGTGACAATAGTTCCATAAGCACTATCTAAGGCAGCACTATTTAACAGAAATATAATGAAAACTACATGTATACTTTTAAATTTTCTGGTAGCCATGTTAAATAAAGGAAAAAGAAACAGGTGAAATTAATGTTAATTATTAATAAGATATTTTCTTTAACCCAATGTATAAAGGTTTTCCAAAATTAGTAGAAGAAAAGAAATAATAAAGATCAGAGCAGAAAAAATGAAATTAAGGCTACAAAAACAACAAAAGATCAACAAATAAAACTTGTTATTTTACAAAGATGAACAAAATCAACAAACCCTTAGCTAAACGAATTAGGAAAACAAGACTCAATTCAGTGAAACCAGAGGAAAAAGGGAGATACTAAAACTGATACCACAGAGACTCAGAGAATCATTAAAGGATATTCTGAACAACCATAAGCCAACAAATTGAAAAACCTAAAAAAAAGTGGGTAAATTCCTGCACACATACAACGTACCGAGATTGAACAATGAAGAAATAGAAAACCTCAACAAGCCAATAATGAGTAATGACAGTGAAGCTACAATTAAAAGTCTCACATCAAAGAAAAGCTCAGGACCTGATAGATTCACTGCTGAATTCCACAAAACATGTAAAGAAGAAGCAATAACAATTCTACTTAAACTATTCCAAAAACTTGAAGAGAAGGGGATACTTTCAAACTCATTCTATGAGGCCATCATTACCCTGACACCAAAACCAGACACAGATACAACAGAAGAAGGAAACTACAGGCCAATATGCCTGATGAACATGGATGCAAAAATCTTCAACAAAATTCCATAACTCAAATTCAATAACACATTAAAAAACTGATTTGCCATGATCAAATGGGATTTATCCTAGGGATAGAAGGATGGTTCAACCTAAGTAAATTAATAAACATGATACATGACATTAACAGAATCAAGAACAAAAACCATATGATCATAGCTGCTGAAAAAGCATTGTTAAATTCAACATCCATTTATGATGAAAACTCTCAACAAATGGTGTACAGAGGAAACATATCTCAAAACAATAAAGACCGCTTATAAAAATCCCATAGTTAACATCTTACTGAACAGGGAAAATTTGCAAGCCTTTCCTACAAGATCTGGAACAAGACAAGGATACCTGCCATCACCACTTTTATTGAACATAGCACCAGAAGGTACAGCCAGAACAATTAGGCAAGAGAAGAAAATAAAGGACACCCAAATTGTAAAAGAATAAGTAAAATTATCCCTGTTCACACATGATATTATATTTAGACCAACTTAAAGACTCCACCAAAAAAACGAGCAGAACTGATCAATGAATTCAGTAAAGTGGCAGGATACAAAATCAATATGCAAAAATCAGTATCAGGTCAATACACCAACAGCAGAGAATCTGCAAATGAAATCAAGAAAGCAATCACATTTATAAGGGCTAAAAAAAAAAAACAAAAACACTTAGGAATAAATTTAACCTATATTTTGAAATAGCTGGAAGAGAACATATGGAATGTTCCCAACCCAAAGAAAGAATAAATGTCTCAGGTGATGAATATCCTAATCACCCTAATTTGATCATTACACATTGTAAGTATCAAAATATCACATGTATCCCATAAATATATATATTTGCATATAATAAATCAAAATTGATTCGTTAAATATATATGTATAAATAGTAAAATATATATACGTATAAAGTTCTCAGGATTTCCACCTGTATTCAGCATAAAAATAAAAATAAAATTTTAAATTTTTTTCCATACCAGATATTTGGAACTCAGTGTGGTTTTTTTCCACTTATAGCATGTTGCAATTGCTGCCTTTCAGAAAATACTATAAAGATTAAAAGTGACCAGGGGAATAAAAAGCACCCAATGTAAATCTTCCAAATTTCTAAGTGTATACACAAGACTGGAATTGAGGAAAAAACACAGTAACAGATGTTGAACCACAGGGCCATGCTGGCCGTATTATTTAAAATTATTCCTTCAAATCAAGAAGGCTTAACCATAAATCAAGACACAGACACAAACACACACACACACACACACACACACACACACATACACACCATGCCCAAAAGCTTATCAGAGTTTCAGTAAACAATGCCATCAGGCTGATATAAAATTATCTTCCTGTTGTCTTGCTTCAGCAACAAATTATTGCTTCAAAGCTTGGCAATCAGAGAAGCAAAATTATTGAGCATCCCACAAGTGAATTCAAGACTCTCTATTCTTCCTGAGCAAAGTTATATTTGACGATAGACATAGTTCTAGCAAACTGAGACTACTGAGGTGCATTTTGATTGCAGTTCTGGTAACCCAATGCCATAATCCACAAAGCCAATTCCTGTTAAACATTTTGTCTAACTTCTGTTAAGTGCTAAGATGGCAACCAGCTCTCTCCTTGATTTCCCCAGGAAAAATTAACTTGTTTCCAGGGTATGTGTAAAAATCCTACTTTTTGTTTTCTTGCCCTTTGGTATCTTCTCCAAAAACTAACTTAATTCAAAGTCCAGCACTATAGGAGTATGTGATAAAAAGTACCTAAAAATCAATAGAGTTCCCAGGCCCCTCAGTTCCAGGCAGCCTTGCTTAACACGCTGCAAGCGCTCATCAGCACTGTTGTTCCACTTGCTGCACTCCTAAATTGATTGGAAATGCCCTGACCCAAAGGTCAGATGGTGTGTAAATATAAGGGATATCTTACCATGGCACTCAGAGCTCCACACTGCAGGAAGCCAAGAAGGCCATTTCAAAGGTATTGGTCTTTATCCTAAATAGAGGACTCACAATCTTCTTAGGAAAGACACACATCTCCACTTCCACCAGATGATTAAAGAAATTCCACTGGAGTTTCTTCAGGAGCCTTGCCATGTTCCTCTCCAACAGTGATTTGGGAACACTGCCTTCAGAAAACGCCTTTGGAACTAGCAGGACTGGATGTCTCTGCACTTAAAGTCAAAAGAAATTAAAGTCGATCCAGCTATATTATAAAATTATTAATTGCTGCAACCTGATTGGAAGTGACATTTATAAGTAAACTGAGGAATCTATTAGAACTCAGGAAAATTGACCATTCTTTTGACATAAAGATGGCAAGACAATCAGCACTGAGGGGTAGAATGGCACTGCAGAGTACATTAAGCCTCTGGTGAAAGACCCAAATTGTCACTTGATTCTTGGGAACTTGAGCAAGTTAACTAACTTCTTTGAGGCTCAGCTTTGAAAACCGTGATTCTTAACCAGTTTAGGATTATGAAAGTCTTTGAAAATCTGATGAAAGTCTCTTCTTATAACTATTTTATGTAAATTTTACTGAGATCATGAATACCTCACTATCCCCAAATACTTCTCAGGGCCCAAGTTAAGACTTTATATTCTAGAAACTTAAAACTCTACTATTCTATCTCTAGAATCTATCCTCTGTAAGAGTGAGGTGTTTCCAGGACCTAGGACAGTTCCTGATACCTACTGCTTGCTTAAGGGACATTTGTAGAATCCTAATAAAGGAAAGAATAATGAGACTCTTCAAGGAATTAAACAAGGCAGTTTATGGAAAGGAGAAGTGAAAATTACAAAATATTCTACAAATATGTGACTTCTTTTGTTAAAGTAAATTGCAAGCCACATCTTAAGCTCTGTTCTAATTGATACAGTAAGATAAAATCACAATTTACACTTTCCTACAATTTATAACTTATCATATAAACCTGGCATTTTCTAAAATGATGCATTTATGCTGCAATTCAAATTTTATCCATTGAAAGCCATTAAAAATAATCAAGTGAGAATTAAATGCCCTTACATGTCCAAAGAAATCCTGCTTTTCATTTTGCATTTTTTGCTTGATTCTAAGGATGCCACTATTGTTTTATTGGTCAAATGTGGACATATAATTCACTTGCTATTAAATTCCCACATTCAGTAAACAATTCAATAGCTTGCAATTCCCAAAAGTCTTCCACCTGAATTCCTAACCATTTATCTTCCATGTCTTTGCCTAGTCTCAGACCTCATTATTTTGCACTTAAAACATAAAAATATTTTTCAGTTTCTCTCCCTGTAATTTTTCATTTGCATCATCTCTGATCATCTTGCTAAAACATAAATCTGATCATGTGACTTTTCCATTTAACAAACAAGACACCCGTCCTAAGCCTATTTTATGGCAAATAAATGTGAAATATAGCAAATGACGCCCTTCTTCATTGAGACTTAGCTCATGCCTCTCATCTTGTACTCCACACTCCTTCCATAGTTAACATCTCTCATGGTTACTGCCTGCCATTTTCTTTGTACCTTCATGCTTCTGGTGGCAGAGAGAGGGTTCTGTTTGCAACCTCCTTGGTCTCTCATCTTTCAAGCAGACTCCTACTCATCCATCTAGACTCAAATGTCACTTTCCTGACCACTTCTCCAATCAGCTAACCACTCAGCTAACCATACAGAAGAAGCACATTCTCTGTGCTTGCAGTACAAATACACTTGACTCTAACACTTCTACTGCATTAAGATGATTTATATGTCTTTTTCACACTGGTCTCTAAGCTTCCTCAGAGCACTGCCCACATATTTTATACATTGAGTCAATGACCAGGTAAAATTAGTATACTGACACTGCTGATAGTAACAATAGCTCTGAATAAGTTCCTATGCAGTTGCTAACTACCTCATATTTTCATTAAAGGTATCTAGTTTGCCTGCATCAAATCCACAGATGACTGTCTCTATACAGAACATAAATGACAATGATGATAATGTTTATAGAGTGCTTACATTTGCCTGGCTTCATATTCATCATTTTACATGGCTATTTTTATTTAATACACTAGCACCTCTATGGTGTCGGTATTATTAACCCATTTCACAGATAAGAAAACTGAGGTTTAGAGAAATTAAATTGAGACATACAGCCATATGGCTATTTACTAGCCTTATAACTAGTAAATAGTGAAGACAGGTGTATTAGTCCATTTTCATACTGCTATAAAGAACTGCCCGAGAAGGGGTAACTTATAAAGAAAAGAGGTTTAATTGACACACATGTCAATTAAGGCACCTCCTTCCAAGGTGGCAGAAAGGAGAAGTGTCAAGCAAAAAGGAAAGACACCCTTATAAAACCATCAGATCTCATGAGAACTCACCAACTGTCATGAGAACAGCATGGGGTAAACGACTCCGATGATTCAACCACCTCCACTTGATCTCTCCCTTCACACATGAGGATGATAGGGATTATGGGGATTACAATTCAGTATGAGATTTGAGTGGCGACACAAAGCCCAATCATATTGAAGAGATCTGTTCCCAACTTTTCTTGCAAATAGTATTATTCTCAAATTCTATTTTGAGGTATGAATGATCAGTTCACTAAGATGCTTTGTGGGAAAATCTAGGAAAGTTTCTTTAAATATATGTTTCAAAGGTTTGCTTTCAAAATCTGGTGAAGGTTCATCTGGTGATACATTAATCAATTATCATAGTTTCTTTCTTAGAGAACCCAAGTAAGAATTTTACATTGCATTTCTCACGTGTTAAGGACACCATTGTTGTCCCTATCTAGAAGTGAGTTTCTTAAACTATATGATGATTTCAATGCAGACTTTAAACAAGAAAAATTTCTGATGTGGTCTTGAGAAATTACTTGATTAAAGCATACAAATTCCTACATTTCCCGCTGGTGGAGTGGAGACTCCCAGAAAGCTTACTGCAGAATCCAGTGTTTCTTCACTAACACAGACCTTAGACCACATCTTTCTTTCCCATTCTACATCTCTGTTCCTTGCTGGCCAGTTTAGTCTTTCAATTGTCTAAGGGCTCTCCATTCCTCCCCTCCTCTTTCTAGCCTGCTATTTAAAGGCTCCTCTGAATAAACCGCAGGTTTCCTACTGCGTGCCTTTAGTTCAAAAATGAGAATCTGCCCTACAGTCTGGCCTCCTTCCTGCCTGAAGCCAGCGTCTTCATCCTGCCTTTGCCAGTTTCAGAGAGATCAGCCCATTCAAACGCTTATGCCTCACCCCAAATGTTCATCAACATCATGTCCATTCTTCAATTCCAACACAAATCTTTCTTGCTTGCATGATGGACTTAGGCAAGGCACATAATTCTCTGTGATTCATAGGGTTTATATGAGGATTAAGTGAGATAACACAAGAAAAGACACTTGGAACAATGCCTAGCCCATGAGAACTCCATACACTCGGTGATAGTGTTTAGTTATTTTATTGTTGAGGCACTTACAACCACTGTAAAGAGAACAGAGATGGTTAAAAACACCAACTCCATGTCAATGAGGCCTGAGCCTGCCACTTATGCCAGGTGGTACCTTGGGCAAATCACATTACTTTTTTGGCCTCAGTTTCTTCTGTGAAAGGAACATCCCACAGTACCTCTATCACAGAAATGCTGAGGAGTTTACATGCAACAGTGTGAGTATAAAGCACTTGCTTCTGGAAGTAGTACAGAGGAACTGCCCAGTCTACATATTAGTAACTTGTCATTTCCCAGCCCCTAAAGATCTCTCCCTTTCTAAATTCCTCAAGAGCTGCAATCATTCTCTCACATTCCAAGATGTAGTTTTCTCTGACTGTTTCCATTGTAGTAGGTGTGCCCTTCCAGCTAGGTGTGAGTTCCTCAAAACCATGTACTATCTTGTATATTTCTCCCAAACTCTTCTATTCTCAGCAAATAGGAAAGTGCTAAGAATGTAAATGCCTGAGAGGTATTGACTTGCACATCACCAATACGTGCTATTAACGTTTGTTAATTTATATAACATTTCATCTGTTTGAGTTCGTAGCCAAGAAAAAAATATGAATAAATTTTCATTATTTTTGCTCTTTTTAGAGGAATAGGGAATTGAATATATTTTAATAGCAAATTTATATAAATAAACATAATAACACTAGACATATAATTGCATGTAGTATAGCAGAGTGAGAAAATTAGAGGGAATGAACAGAATATACTATTTTAAAATTATATAAACACAGTTTCTATCAATAAAAAGTCATTGTTTAAAGAAATCTAGTCGGACCTTGCAAAAGAAAAAAAATAAACATACGAAGTTGAATTTCTGAAACTTGTTCACTGAAAGATTTCTAACATGAATACTTAAAGTCTCCAAATTTATACTAAAAATGCATATGCAAATGAACAATGAAAATAAAAATTGCCAATACCTGATACCCATTTTCTTTTTGTATATATTACCACTCCACTTGTGATGGAAAAATAAAAGTTTCTCATCATGTGCCATGTAAGTACATGATATGATTTGGCTCTGTCTTCACCCAAATCTCACTTTGAACTTAATAATACCCATGTGTCAAGGACAGGGCGAGGTGGAGCTAACTGAACCATGGGGGTGGTTTTCCCCGTACTGTTCTCATGATAGTAAATAAATCTCACGAAATCTGATGGTTCCATAAATGAGTTTCCCTTCACAAGCTCTCTTGCCTGTTGCCATGTGACACACGACTATTCCTCCTTGCCTTCTGCCATGCTTGTGAGGCCTCCAAAGCCATGAGGAACTGTGAGTCCATTAAACCAATTTCCTTTATAAATTACCCAGTCTTGGGTGTGTCTTCATTAGCAACATGAGAACAAACTAATACAGTAAACTGGTACTGGTAGAGTGGGGTGCACCTATAAATATACCCAAAAATGTGGAAGTGATGTTGGAACTGGGTAACAGGCAGAGTTTGGAACAGTTTGGATGGCTCAAAAGAAGACAGAAAAATGTGGGAAGGTTTAAAACTTCCTAGAGATTTGTTGAATAGTTTTGACCAAAATGCTGATAGTGATATGGACAATGAAGCATAAGTTGAGGTGGTCTCAGATGAAGATAAGAAACTTTTTGGGAACTGGAGCAAAAGTGACTCATTTTATGCTCTAGCAAACAGACTGGTCACATTTTGCCCCTGCCCTAGAGATCTCAAGAACTTTGAACTTGAAAGAGGTAATTTAGGGTATCTGGTGGAAGAAATTTCTAAGCTGGAAAGCATTCAAGAGGTAACTTGAATGCTGTTAAATGCATTCAGTTTTATGTATTCACAAAGATATGGTTTGGAGTTGGAACTTACATTTAAAAGGAAAGTAGAGCATAAAAATTTAGAAAATTTGCTGCCTGACAATGTGATAGAAAAGAAAATCCCATTTTCTGAGGTAAAATTCTAGCCAGCTGAGAAATTTGTATAAGTAATGAGGAGCCAAATGTTAATTATCAAGACAATGAGTAAAATGTTTCTAAGGCACATCAGAGGTCTTCACAGCAGCTCCTCCCTTCACAGGCCTAGAGGCCTAGGCCGAAAAAATGGTTTTGTGAGCTGGGCCCAGGGTCCCCCTGCTCTGTGTAGCTTAGGGCCTTGGTGTCCTGCATCCCAGCCCCTCCAGCCATGGCTAAAAGGGGCCAAGGTACAACTCAGGCCATGGCTTCAGAGGGTGAAAGCCCCAAGTCATGGCAACTTCCACATGATGTTGAGCACATGGGTACACAGAAGTCAAGAACTGAGGTTTGGGAACCTCCACCTAGATTTCAGAGGATGTATGGAAATGCCTGGATATCCAGGCAGAAGTTTGCTGCAGGGGCGAGGCCCCCATGGAGAACTTCTGCTAGGGCAGTGTGCAAGTGAAATGTGGAGTTGGAGTCCCCACACAGAGTCCCCACTGGGGCACTGCCTGATGGAGCCATGAGAAGAGGGCCACCATCCTCCAGAACCCAGAATGGTAGATCCACTGATAGCTTGCACTGTGCATCTGGAAAAGACACAGACACTCAACACCAGCCTGTGAAAGCAGCTGGAAAGGTGGACATATGCTGCAAAGCCACAAGGGTGGAGATGCCCAAGACCAGGGGAACCTATCTCTTCCATCAGCATGATTTGGATGTGAGACATGGAGTCAAAGGAGATCATTTTGGAGCTTTAAGATTTGACTACCCCACTGGATTTCAGACTTGTGTGGGGACTGTAGCCTCTTTGTTTTGGCCAATTTCTCCCATTTGGAATGAGGGTATTTACTCAATGCCTGCAATGCCACTGTTTCTAGGAATTAACTAACTTTCTTTTGATTTTACAGGCTCATAGGTGGAAGGGACTTGCCTTGTCTCAAATGAGACTTTGGACTGTTGGATTTCTGGATTAATGCTGGAGTAAGTTAGGACTTTGGGGAACTGTTGGAAAAGCATGATTGTGTCTTCAAATGTGAGGACATGAGATTTGGGAGGGGCCAGGGGTGGAATGATATGGTTTGACTCTGTGTTCCCACTCAAATCTCACCTTGAATTGTAATAATCCCATGTGTCAAGGCTGGGGCCAGAGGGAGATAATTGAATTGTTGCAGTGGTGTCCTCATACTGTTCTTGTAATAGTGAATAAGTCTCATGAGATCTGATGCTTTTTATAAATGGAAGTGCCCCTGAACAAGCTCTCTTGTCTGTCATCATGTAAGACATGACTTTGCTTCTCCTTTCATTCCATCATCATTGTGAGGCCTCTCCAGCTATGTTGAACTGTGAGTCCATTAACATTCTTTCCTTTATAAATGACCCAGTCTCAGGTATGTCCTTATTGGCAGCATGACAACAGACTAATGCAGTACAACACTCTGTGTATGAGGTGGGCTAGTTGGAAACACTTCTGTCAAAATATTACCTATTTGACACAGATAAGACATAGCCTGGGTCTCCAAACAGGATGACCACACTAGCTGCCCTCCGGAAACCAAGTTTTGTTTTGAAATCTTAAGAAATGTCTCATGTGTCATAAGAAGAGGTTGCAATCTGAAGTTGAGGGGCTTCTGTTCATCAGTGAGGTTTCTTGCCCTTCCAAAGGATGCACATCCCTGCAGGACCCTGAGTTTCTGAGCTGCTTCCAGGATACTTCCTGAGTCCTGTGCTTAGAAAGGAATAGAGACCTCTGTATCCCTCCGCAGTGTGAGGCAGGTAGGGCTGTCTCTCAAAACACCCGCCCCAATTAATGTCCATCTGTGCTTGTACTTCAGGAAATTGTCGCAGCAAGAAGCAGCGTTTTCATTGATAAAGTCACTCCCGGAATTTTTCCTGTTTATGGGAGATTAATGTCCATCTGTGCTTGTACTTCAGGAAATTGTAGCAGCAAGAAGCAGCGTTTTGATTGATAAAGTCACTTCTGGAATTTTTCCTGTTTATGGGAGAACTTTTTAGGCAGTAGATGATCAGCAGACTTGAACACTGGAAGTACAGGAATTGCAAGATGGAGTAACAGACTGTTTTATTAACAAGTTTCACAAAAGGGAGGGTGCCACACAAATTAATGGTTATAGATACTACACCTTCTACATTAAAAGAAAGTCTCAACAATCTGAACCTAACACAGTAACTCATATTTTTCAAACCACATTCTGTTTTGCAGAAAACTTTCTCACAAAGATGCCTTTAAATATTTCTCCCCTTAAGCCTGAAAGAGGGAGAGATGGCCCCTTTTACAACAGCACAGTGTACTCATTATGAGCCAAGGTTTGGAATTGGACTCCTAAGTTTGAATACCCTCTCTGCCCCACATCACACTTATTTATTTATTTATTTATTTATTTATTTATTTATTTATTTATTTTTATTTTTTTTT
>NW_012113141.1:15287320-15294093 GCF_000951035.1 Colobus angolensis palliatus | reverse complement strand
CACCAACATGGCACAAGTATACATATGTAACAAACCTGCACGTTATGCACATGTACCCTAGAACTTAAAGTATAATTAAAAAAAAACAAAAAAAACATAACTTATTGGAAATTCCTTCATCGTGTGCCCAATTAGACCGTTAG
Organism: Colobus angolensis palliatus; assembly: GCF_000951035.1. Taxonomy (NCBI): domain Eukaryota; kingdom Metazoa; phylum Chordata; class Mammalia; order Primates; family Cercopithecidae; genus Colobus; species Colobus angolensis. Next base: position 15,293,950 of record NW_012113141.1, on the reverse strand, counting down.
AAAGTACCTGCATTTTTAATTATTCACTGAAGTTGTGCATTGTGGACAGAGCCTGCCCTACATCTCAGATCTCATGAGGCTGAGCCCTTGTTATCACCACTTTTCCAGGGCAGAGAAAAGACAAGCATGGCTTCTACTTCTTTCACTGAGTAACGAAAAGTGTCAAAGAAAAGCACAGCTCACATCATTGGTGGCATGACCAGGTCATAATACATGTGCTTCTATACGGCCCTGTGTTTCTGGCCCTCCATACTGATTGAGGAGCTGTCAGTCTTCCACAAGGCAAATGCCCAAAGGAGGCATGGCTGGGGCTGAAAGGTATGATCCCAGGGATTTGGTCTCAGCTCTCACTCTGCTGCTTTTGGCCAATGTGCATTATTGTCCTCTAGAAAGATGGAGTTCTCTTCTCCCAATTTCCACGTAAAATTCTACTGAGAGAGCATGCATCCCTTTTTGTTTATTTGTTTTTGTTTTGGTGCACCACTGCACACTGTCCAACCTTGACTAGACTTCCTTTAGTGTAAAAGGAAATATCTTTAATGCACTAAGAAATAATCACATCTACCACGACCTGAGGGAAGAGAGGAGTTTGGTACGGGAAGTCGTGTAAGGACAGGACTGGAAGCATTTCTGCCCTCAGTGCTTTCCAGAGTCCTAGACTTCTGTTCACAGACTAGGTATGTATGCTTGATGAAAGGCTCAACCACCTGAAGTCCGTAAGGACCCCAAGAATACTGCAACTAATTTACAGGGGAAATAAAAGGAAGACAGAACCTAGTCTACTATTCAGGAAAAGGTTACAAAGCAAGCCACCCCTGTATGAACAAGAAACCTAGCTTGTGTAGGCTTGTCGTTCTGAGTTTTCTTACGCTTATGGAAGCAATAAAGTATGTCATTGTACACCTCAGAAATTTCTGTATTACTTTTTTGCATATGACTAAATACACATTAACATTTTATTATCACCTTTTATCCAAGAATCATTGGTGGATAAAAGCAAAGTAGTAATACGGCTTTTAAATAAAATACATATTTGATACCTCTACATAATAAGCTGGGAGTTGTAGTACATCTTAATGAAAGTATAATTAAATTTTAAAATCAAGTTCATCCTTGAAACTGAATAGGAAAAATGCAAATCGCAGCACTTAGTTTCATGAGACTGACAAACAAGAACTCTCCACATAGGGCCTGGCTTTTCTAAAATGTGAAGTCCAGGCAAGCACATGACTTGCACTGAATACTGGCTGAAAGCGTGTATTCAAATGACCAACCGAGTCTTAACCAAATGCTCACCACCAATAGTGTGTTGCATTCTTCCTGCTGATGTCAGTGGGTCCAATAAAATCATTTCTAAAATTATGAATACATTTTTTTCTTTTATTCATATTGTGTTCCTCATGGGTACCAAGGAAAAACAGAGATCAAAATAAAGAGACTACGAGAGATGGATCCAGAGAAAAAAATGATGGAAGTTCCAACAGGCGACAGGTCTTGCATGAGGCAAGTACACAGGTAACCATGATCTTGAATACCTTTCTACCAACACCCATTGCCCTCCCCTTGGTAAAATTTTCTTTTCCTAATTAACCAGAGAACAATTTGGAGTGATATATTAAATACCTTCCACATAGGGACATTCAATAGATATTTGTTGTCCTCAATCATTTTTCTATTTTTTCTATTTAACACACCTATGTAATATTTATAGCAAATCACTTTTCACTGAACACTCTTTTTAGAGCTACTTTGTTTACATCTACCCTTGTCACTGGAGTACTCCACATGCTCAAGGTCCCATCTTTGCCTGTTGAACTCATACTCAATATTGTGGTCAAGTTCAAATGTCTTTCCCTGACCTTCCAAATTATATATTAGCACTATTCCCTTCTGATTTTCTAAGCGCTCTGACAGCATGCTGCACTTGTGCTTCAGAGTAACCACTGGATTGTAAGGAAATAACCATTATGTAGTTTTCTGTATAATGCATGACTCCCTTGTTAATCCAGAAGCCTCATGAGAAATGGGATCTTGCTAGTTTTATTCATCATGGAATGCCCCCCAAAACCAGCTGTGCCTGGCAAATTGGTGAGCAATCAGTAAGTATCTGTTGAATAAAATAAAAAATAATTAGAGAATAAGATAATAATGAGTAAATAATAGAAGTTGTTTCTGACAGAGGTAGAGAAAAGAGTGAGAAACAAAGTCAATTTAATTTTTTTAATGCACTGCGAAAGCACTTAGAGCTCAACAGTTTATGGTTCCCATTGTTAGATAGCAATTGTCATTCACGATAACAGGTGAAAAAGTTGTAGCATATAAATTGGTATTGTTTCATAAATAGGCCCATGAGGTTGCTATCCTGCTTTTACAACTTCTAGTCTTTACTGTATTAAAAATATCTACTAGAGTAAAATAGCACAAAAGTAAACTATACAAGGATTAAAAGAATTAAAAATTATATAATTTATCCACACTTACCCACATAATCTAAGAAAATCAACAAATGATTATAATTGATAAAATTGTTCAGCAAGATTTCTGGATACTAAATATATCCGTGTAATATTCCTTTACATCTGCAGCAAACTGTTAGAAAATTTGATTTTAGGTCGGGCGCTGAGGGCTCACGCCTGTGAGCCCAGCACTTTGGGAGGGCGAGGTGGGAGGATAACGAAGTCAAGAGATTGAGACCATCCGGCCAACATGGTGAAACCCCGTCTCTACTAATAATACAAAAAGTAGCCGGGCGTGGTGGCGCATGCCTGTAGTCCCAGCTACTCGGGACACTGAGGCAGGAGAATCACTTGAACCCGGGAGGCGGAGGTTGCAGTGAGCCAAGATCACACCACTGCACTCCAGCCTGGGCGATCATGCAAGACTCTGTCTCAAAAAAAAAAGGAAAGAAAACCTGATTTTAAAGAGCTACTTTTATAATAGCATGACAGTTATAACTAAATCTATTAATAATAAACATCTAGGTAAGACTTTTAGATTCAAATAATAATTTTATTGAATGCCATAAAAAGACATAAGCAAACAAGTTACATATCATGCTCATATGCCTAAAGGTCCTTAAGGCAACTCTTATAAATAAATATATAAAATCAAAGCAATTCTAATCAAATCCTATTAGTGTTTTCAAGGAAGATGGCAACTTTTTGCTAAAATACCCATGGAAAAGTTACAGATCAGTATCTGTCAAGGAAATTTTGTTGTGAATGAATAGAGAACTTAGCTTAACTGATATAAGCCACTACTAAAAAGCTACAGAAATTAAACAGTGTATATAGTTTAAGGAATAGACACAGGAACGAAAGTGACAGAATAAATGGCCTTAAAATAAACTCATGTACCTATGAGAGCTTAGGATACAGCATACTACAAATGTCTGAGCAAAAGATAGACTATCCAATACATGGTGAAGAAATCACTGGCTAATCATACAGAGAAAGAAAAAAAAAATTAGGTAACTACTTCTCTACAAATAAAAACAAAAAAAGTAATTTCTGATGGGATTAATAACTTAAATCTGATAAATATTTAACTTTCAAATTATAATGTAGAGACTATATTGATGATATCAAGATAGAAACACAGAAAAGACAAAAGCATAAAAGAAAAATAAACATATTTGAACATATTAATACTGAAACCTTTTATAAGATAAAATACATCATAAGCAAAGTGAAAAGAAAGCCACAGGTGGGAAGAGGATAGTTACAAATCTCACAGGTAAAATGGAATATCATACAATATGCAAAAGGAACAGATAAATTCAATTGTAAGAAAATAAAAATAAATAGAAAAATAGGCTAGTTATAAGAATTGACAGTTGACAAAAGACATTCAAATGTCCAATAAATATGTCAAAGATCTGTTTGTCTCACTAATAATCTCACTAATAATCAGGAAGTCACAAATTATGAAAATAATCAGCTAACACATTATCCTCTTTACATTGTAAAAATCAATATATCTGACTCATTTTAGAATGTGGAAAACAAATAAAAGGCATAATAGATAGGATGGTAACCTGAATATCTACTTAGCATTACACAGCTGAAGACAGACAAAATGCATAACCTAACAATTTGATCTTTAAGTTTGTACACTAAAAAAAGTGTTTTCATAAGGTGAAATAAAATTTCTCATTACACTGGAAGATGATTCTCACACACACACACACACACACACACAATACATATTTCCTCTTTGTTACCTTAGAAATTTTTTGAAATATTGTCTTATTCCCCAGTGTAAGCGTACTTCCCCAGTGTAAAGCTGTACTCTTAGTAAAAGTAATTAGAAAGTGTATGTTAGTGAATCAGCACAACATGCTAAACGTGTTGCAAACTCTGTCACTCAGATCATTTATTATAAGTATATCCGTTCAGAAATTTAAAATTCAAGTTAAGAGCATGTAGCTTAAAATTAAAATGACCCAAAAAGCATTGCAGAAAAAAGGATGGAAACTTCACTGGTATCATTCACTCAAGGTGTTTATATCAGGAAATCAACATAATCTTAGTTGATTGATTATTGCTTTATTAAGATATTCTTTGGTACATGTTTTGAGAAATGTCATAGCTCTTCAAAAAGGCTTTAAGGAATCAGCTATCTTCTTTTCATGCACGGGTCAAGTTTTATCACTTCTCATTGAGAGACTAAACTTTTAAATGTTCAGTGAGCTGTATCATTTCATGGGCTACATAAAAGTGATGGTTAAAAATGTGAATATATTTCATCACTGGTCATCCTTAAGTTTTTAAGTGTTTTAAGTCTTATTTCAGAACACACTAGAATCTATATTTGCAGAGAAATGTAGCTTTTGGCTCTAATTAATGGACCAGCATAGAGTCATATCGACCACTACAGGCATGGCATGACTACAAGGCCTGCCACCAAGTCCTTTGCCAAGGAAACAACACTTGGAAAAAATCTATGACACTTTGTGTATCACTTATTAGCTATTCTGATCCCTGACCTTGGGTCAGTCATTTATCTCTTCATGTCAGTATTCTTATCTGTAAACTGGCATTCATAATTCTGGTCCTCCACACCTCAGGCTGTTGTAACAATCAAAGGCCAAATCAAGTAATAAGCATGACAGTATGTACTCATTTGCTAGGGCTGCCATAAGAAAATACCACAGACTTAGTGGATTAAACAACCGCAATTCATTTTCTCAACAATGCTGGAGGCTAGAAGTCCAAGATCAAGTTGTCGGCAGAGCGAGTTTCTTCTGAAAACTCCTTGGCTCATACATGGCCATCGTCTCCCAGCATCTTCCCAAGGTCTTTCCTCTGTGCCAGCCTGTGTCCAAACTTCTCATAAGGGCTCTACTGGTCATACTGGATTAGAGCCCACCTTAATGTCCTCATTTTAACATAAATACCTTTTTAAAGACCTTATCTCCAAATATAGTCACATTTCGAGGTACTGGGGGTTAGAACTTTAACATAAACATTTAGAAAAAAGGAGAGAGGAAACAATTTAAAGCCCAGTGCCGATGTCAAATCATTGTTGTTGACAAAAACGTCAGCACGGCCACACATACCTGCAGAAACATGGGATTTGTTCAGTTCCGCTCAGATTGATGATGACTATCTGGAAGTCACGTGGTAAAGAAATGAGAAAAGACAGAAGACTGTGTGAAAAGTTCTTCACTCTGCTCAAGGGCTTTGCACCTTTGGTTTTCCCACTCTCTTGTACCATCAGTCTCTCTCCTCACCAGATTATCCCTATCAGCAGGCAAACATTCCATAGTTTGATGGCCTTCAAATTTTAAAACTGTAATTCATGTGAAGAAATACATTTTATATTATAATCCAATATGCACCAGTATATGTGTGTAGATATGTAACTATTTGTAAATTTTTCATAATAATATATTCCATAAAAATAAAAATCTTACCTTTACCACATGGCACGTACCCTATTTTCTCTTTTACTCCAATTAATGTTTTAAATGATTATTGCAACCCAATACAAATATTTTAAGACCACTTATGGTTCACAAACTGCCGTTTAATAAACGCTGCTCTAAGGTATGTGTGTATGTGTTTTCAGTCAGGTCACCTTATACCATCCAGGCTGGACTTGAACTCTTGGGCTCAAGCGATCCTCCCACTTCAGCCTCCGGAGTAGCTGGGGCTGCAGGTGCATGCCAACACACCCAGCTCTAAGATGTCGTTTTTAAGGCACAACAGCTTCCTTTACCCCATATCTCTTCCATCAAACACGGTATTTCTCTGCTGCCCTTAGCCAAACTTCTCAAAAGATAGGTCAACAGACACTCCACTTCTGTACTTCCCATCAGCAACTCAGATCACTCCAACTTTGGCTTCTGCAGCAGCAGCCACTCTGATAAACCTTCTCTGGCGTTTTGGTTACTGGCAACTTCCATGTTGCCAAATCCAAAGGACACATTCCAAGCATCTTTCTCAACTTTAAATAGCCTTCAATGTAACTGGCCACTCTGTCATTCTTTTTTTTTTTATTTTTATTATACTTTAAGTTCTAGGGCACATGCGCATAATGTGCAGGTTTGTTACATATGTATACTTGTGCCATGTTGGTGTGCTGCACCCATCAACTCGTCAGCACCCATCAATTCATCATTTATAT
>NW_012113141.1:15276887-15286440 GCF_000951035.1 Colobus angolensis palliatus | reverse complement strand
CGGCACTATTCACAATAGCAAAGACTTGGAATCAACCCAAATGTCCATCTGTGACAGACTGGATTAAGAAAATGTGGCATATATACACCATGGAATACTATGCAGTCTGTCATTCTTAAAATGCATGTATCTGTTGGCTTCTGAAATAGGACAGTCTCCTGGTATTCCAGCAACCTCACAGTTCACTCCTCAGTCTCTTAGTCCTACCTTCTCTTTCTTTCCTTGACCTGAGGAATCTCTGGGCTCAGTCCTGGAACCCATTCTCTTCCTAATCTATGTTCTATCCTAGATGCTGTCAAAAACTAGATTAAATACCATTTATATTCTATAAAAGCTCCAGTGTTTAACTCCTCTAAAGAATTATCCAGATCAAGGCTCATATTGAATATATTCAGTTGCCTATTTGACATCTCCATTGTGTATCTTAAATGATTCTCAAATATAATATTTCCAAACCCATGATTTTGCCCATGAGTCATTCCTCTTCCAGTGTTCCTAACTAAACACAAGTCCACCTACCCATAAATCAAGAAATCTCCCCTTCTTTTCCCATCCCCTTGCACATGCAATTCATCAGCATGACCTTTTTTCAAACTAACACCTTACATTTATTTCTTAGACCATTAAGATTCCTTTCAAACTCATTTCTCATTGTTTCACTTGTCCAGATACATCAGCACCCCTCTTCAGCACCCCTTACCACTTTCTACAAAGCAACCAGAGTGATCTTTTCAAAATGTGAATTAGATAATAACATTGCTCTCCCTGTCTTCCAAGCATACATACATTCATAATGCCTGGCACTTAGCACTCAATTTTTTTAAAGGATCGAACAAATCATACATTTGCCATGCAGCCTTGGGAGAGACAAAGGAAGCTGAAACAAAGAGCACCTGGCCATGAAACTGTTTTCTTGCATCTATGCACACTGGAAAAGGGGCAGTGAGAAGCAGGAATTTGTATGGTATTTGTGAATGTTCTGATATGGCTCAGTGAAGCCAAAACCATATATTATTTAATATTATTATCCACACTATGCCAAGCATGGGACCTAGACAGTGGAAGGTCCAAGATGCTGACCTCAGGAAGGTTTACCGGGGCCATGTTCTATGACAGCAGGACAAACTAGAAGTTTATACTTTACCAAATGCAAAAGAGCACACAGTTGCTAGAAAAACACTGCACAGCTGCTGAATCGCAAGTCTTCTGTTTTTATATAAAGAAAAGTTTTACATTTTTATACCACATTTAATGTTCCCAGACTCCACAGGTGTGGATAGTGGGTCCAAGAAGAGACAGTAGGATTCATTAAAGTTGAAAAAAACAGGAATCAAAGGTAAGACAAATATTGAAGAGGGACAGGAATTCTCGGTGGGCCCATGGTAAGGCAACTTGGCTTTTCAGAGAGGTTTGAGGTGTCCTGGGATTCAGGTAATGAGATCCCAAGAGTAAGAGATTGTCTACAGATACAAAGCGAAAAACATATTTGGCAACTTTAGAAATGATTCTGGGGTCGATGTGCAGTCTTACTAGTCTTAATTTTCCTTAGTTTATACAATTAGGGATGTTTGGTCCTGTTAAGGATTACTGAGAGGAAACTTCAGGCAGGAAGCTTTGCAAGTTGGGTTAGTTTGTCCACAAAGGGATTTTGCAGATTTGCAAGCATCATATTATATGTACGGGTACAATTTTATGAAAAGGTTTTGCAGTGGGCTCCAAACAAAGGAGGATGATTGTTGAAGTCGTCAGTTGTATCATGATTTTGTGATCATAACCTGTTTCTAAAACCAGAGGAGGGAACTTTATTAGGTCCCAAACCTACATCTACACTAAGAGCATCTACATGCACTTACGTGAACGCAGATCCTGTAATATGAAATGATTGCTCAACTTCACATTTCATAAACTGGAAATACATTTGCCTCTTAGCTTCTTAATTTGAGTAACTTTTTTGAAATCAGGAAAATATCAATACAAAAAGTGACCTAAGTTTTCCAAGTTTAAAAAGCAAGACTAACAATTCATTAGCTTGACTGTGTGTAGAAAATAGGGCACTCGTGTAATAAGGTGAGCTTTCACTTATTTTTCCCTGTCCTCTATTTTCCATTTTCATTTACCCGTCTGTTCTTTTTCCTTCTTTCCTCTTACTTCCCTTTTTTTTCCTCAGATGGAGTCTCACTCTGTCGCACAGGCTGGAGTGCAATGGCATGATCTCGGCTCACTGCATCCTCTGCCTCCTGGGTTTAAGCAATTCTCCTGCCTCAGCCTCCCAAGTAGCTGGGATTATGGATGCCCAACACCAAACCCAGCTAATTTTTGTATTTTAGTAGAAATGGAATTTCACCATGTTGGCCAGGCTGGTCTCAAACTCCTGACCTCTAGCAATCTGCCCATCTCAGCCTCCCAAAATGATGGGATAACAGGCGTGAGTCACCGTGCCCAGCCTTTCCTTTGTTTTTTGTTTCTTGTTTTTTGCTTTCCTCTTACACCTTCCTTTTTTAAAAATGCATGAGCCTGAACAACAATCCTAGAAGCTTTCTTCAAATAGTGGCAGTAAATATTTTTAAAACATGATCTTTGCCTTCATTGTAATAGGAATTTGTTCAGGAAGAATTGTTTTCTTCTTCAGAGCAGTAATAAAAAGAAACAGTTGAAAAGATGGCAATGTTCATTTACTTTTAGTTTGGAATTCCTATATAACATTTGTCAGGGTATTATATTAAAAACTGAAACAAATTCATAAATTGAATTAAAGTATTTTAAAAGAGAAAAAACAAACCCAGAATAGCAACTTTGTTCTGGCATGACCACTAAAAAACAAGAATCAATGGAGTAATTTTGCAACAGAAATGATTTGCAACAGAAATGTACTGCATTGACTTGGATTTTCTTTCAAGCTGCCTATTAAGTAAATTTCCTACTCAACTGTTAGTACTTGCTACAGTCGTAAGATTAGTAAGTTAATATATTCATTTTGGAGCTTTATGTGAATAAATTAGGAGGCTACTGTACATGAAGGAAGGAGTTGACAGGCTGAAGCCAGGAAGATAGAGGCAGTGGCCTTGATAAGTAAGTTGGCTTGCTGATATATGTTCAAATTATAGCTAACAGCTTTCCTGATGTATGGGACGTGGGCTATGATGGAAAGGTAGGAGACAAGGCTGATACACAGCCCTGCCTCCAGTCTTGGATCTCACAAATCGACATTTCTGCCAGAAAAATTCATCTGTACTACAAACCTGACGATGTTACCCCATGGCTCACAACTCCAAAATGACATTATGTGGCCAAGAAGGGAAAAAAAAAAGCAGCTGCATATATTACCTTGATATATTACTTGGTTTCCCTAAATATCACAATTGTTTTCTGTCCAAATGGACGTAAGAATGACTACTTTGTCAGATTTCTGGAAGGATCAATGCAAAAATGTATATACAATCTTTTTCTATGCTACACAAATGTTATTGATAATTGGAAATGTGTGTTCTTTAAAGTTTAGGTAAACTAATTCCCCAAAGAATTATTGTGAATAATTTGTAACACACAAACAGAAACAGAAACATTACTTAGTTCATTAGGAACCAAAATGTATCTACTTTTTATTATCCAGCATCTTCCTTACCAATTTTCAAACTGATATGTTTGGATAGAGTTTCACTGATGGGTTAGGCATGATTATGTTCCCACAATGTATCATTTGGAATAGATATCAGCAAAGGAAGTTAATACTGTCCAGACAAGGATCATGTGACTAAGGCAATTATCTAAAAATACTTGACTGAAGCAAGTGTCTCGATGCAGTTTATACTCCCTGTGTCTCAGTTCCCACTACAGTGGACTCTAAATATCTGTGTTATTTAGAGATAATAAATTAACAATATACATATATCGAAGACATAAATGAAGTCTCTTTTATTAAAACTATTGCCAATACTTTAAAGCATAACCATAGTTTTATTCGATTTTATTCTCATCTGCTAGTCACTAAAGGCATAAAGGAAATTGATTTCATATGTGTACATATGAATCTATTTGTAATTAAGAACTCATTTCTTAAGATTTTATGACTCCCAAAGAGAAAAACGTAAGAAGTTATGTAGTCTCATTACAAACTTGAATATTTTTACAAATGACCTAACCTCTCCTAGAGAAAATATTTTCTGAAACAATATATTTTCATTGTAATTAATATAATAACATGTCATTATCATAGCCATATTGTATTAATTTTAACTGCTCATGTGGCCAAGAGTGTGCTTTTCTAGAATGATCTCAATTTTTCAAAATAACTTAGTTGAAAACACCAATGTACTTCTTTCAAAGATTTTGGGATAAGTTTTAGAAATTGTTCTTCTTAAATTTTATCACTTTCTTCCATTTCTACTGTCTCTTTTAAAAAAGTGCCAGTTAAGCCTCGAGGTCTCATAAGTACATGTTTAAAAAAATAAAATACAGCATATCTTTTACCTTTCATGTAAATGATGGCTGTTTACTGTCAATAATCATTCAAGGAGTAAATATTGTTGGAATTTAAAAAGATATTTCTCTTTAAAAACAGTTTGCTGGCCGGGCACCACAGCTCACACCTGCAAACCCAACACTTTGGGAGGCTGAGGCAGGCAGATCACTTGAGGCCAGGAGTTTGAGATCAGCCTGACCAACATGGTGAAACCCTGTCTGTACTAAAAATGCAAACATCAGTGGGTGCCTGTAATTCCAGCTAGGGAGGCTGAGACAGGAGAATCAGTTGAACCTGGGAGGCGAAGGGTGCAGGATAACGCCACTGCACTCCAGCCTGGGCAATGCAGTGAGACTCCATCCCTGCCAAAAAAAAAAAGACCGCTTGCCATGCTATGTTTTTGAAAAAGTGAGGATGTTTACAAGTAAAAGGGTAGCCCTACTTAAGATATATGCTTATCCTTTTGACTAGGCTTATTTCTTATAATGTTTAGATGTGAGAAAAGGAGAGAAAGCATGGAGGAGATGATTAACATTCATTGGGTCCTCTATCTATCACACATGTTGTTCTATCACATAAAACTTATGCATCATTTATTCCTTTACAACAGTCCTAGCAGTAGACTGTATTAGCCTTATTTACCCAGGTGAACACACTGTGACTGAGAAGTGTTCAGTAATATCAACATCGACTCTGTGGCCCAGGTTGTCTGACTCTAAAGACCCATGAGATGTCCACTGGCCCACACTACTCAGCAGTGTGGAGAATTGAGGACATGAAGACAACAGCATACCGCAATAGCATCCTAGAATCAGAATGGCCAGGTTGGGAGGCAGGATTAGAAAGAGGTTGATTCCTAGCCACAGGAGGGAATGTCTAGAGTCACACAGAGAAACACGTCTAAGTAGATTTATCCAACATTAGATCTGATCAAATGTAGATAAACGCTAACCAGCTCAACTCTCTAGATTAACTGAAAAGTCCATGTTTGATAAGGAGAAGACACAAGTTTAATCACATTCCATGTATATTAACTTCTTAAAACCAGCCAATGGAAACTACACCCTTTATCACACTGAAAATATCCTTGCAGCTGTCAAGCTCTTTGAGAGTACGGAGGTTCAAACTTCAGCTGGTCTCTTCAGGAAAGGAAGCCAGAAGTTCCTGCCACCTAAAAGACAGCTGAAGTAGGGGCTATACATGATCACAAATGAAGACTCACAAATCACCCAGACCTGCTCAGCTCAGAGGTACTGGAAGTAATGGAAGAAACTGGGCTGGGATGACACTGTCTTCTGAGTACTAAACAAACAAAGACCCAATTTTGTGCATATTTGATGTTAAAAAACAAACAACAGCAACAAAAAAAAAACAATGTTGGGCCCTTGGTGAGGGGAGGGAGGGTGGACATATAGACAAATGTGAGGGACCCCACAGCTAGGGAAACATTACATGCAAATAAATCATATTATAGGAGAGAACAATGGCACTGAATAAAAATCATAGAATATGCTGTGCTTATCTGACATTCATTATGGCCCAAGCACTGTGCTACACATGACTCAGACATCATCTCATTTTCCAAAGGCCTGTAACATGCAGAACATCACCCCTATTTCACAGATGAAGAAATGGAGCCTCCTAGATAATAGATGTTATACCAAAGACAACACAACTGGTATGGGCTAATCAGAATTTGCGGTCCTCCAAATACATAGCTGAGGCTTCACATTTCACTGTCTTGGGAAACATGGAGGTAAAGGCTTCCATCAGTTTACATGTTAAAAGGAGAATGACTATGATGCCTCAGCAGTGACCATTCTTGGAGGAGGAGGCATCTGAGCTGAGTGTGTAAAGATGGGCAGCATCTAGACATAGAAAGCTGGGGGCCCCGCACAGGCTTGGAGGGCAGAAATCCCACAGTCCTAATGCAGAATGGCAAGGGGCTTAACTTAACTGGAGCCCAAAGCACACACAAACTGTCAACGGAGGTATAGTGTTAGAGAGGCAGGTGGACACCATATCACGAGAGACCCTGAATGTCAGCCTAAAGAGCTTCCCTGCGCACTGCAGGCACTGTGGGGTCCAGAAGGTCTCTCAGTAGATGAATGAGTTGCCAGATATAAAATGGAATGATTCATCTGGTAGTAGCATGCAAGAGTGATGAAATTTATAGTCTCTTATAGATTCATAAGGGTAAGCAGCCTTATCTTGGCTAGTCACAAAAACCTTACCCATTTTATTAAAGAATTTAAATACATGACTTTCAAGGAAGAATAACTAATAACAAATTATTTTCTTCAAATCATGCCTATGAGACCACATTTATGTGAGATAACATTTTAGATGTACCCATAATTAGTTTCAACTAAATCTCAGCATTTGCACTACTTGGTAAGGTTCCAAAATGATGATATAGAAAATTCAGACTTCCAAAATTATGCATCTGTGTCGCATATACACAGGTCCACCCACACAGCAATTCACATTCTCACTCTTATTCCTCCTCTCCCTCCTTTCTCTCCCCCTTTCTTTTCTCTCCTGCCTCCTCCATCCTCTAGCCCCTTTTCTTCTTCCTCTCATTCTCTCTGAAAGCACATGAATTCAGCATTGTCACTAATAATCAGAAGCATTAGCAGAAAGCACTCTCTAATTTTCTAAATATGCACTCATCATGGATATGTGAAATAAAAGATAATGACCAATTGGCAAAAATATGTAAATATCTTATACTAGTCAGAATATAGTCTTGCACCATTATATCATATTGCATTGCTATTAATTTTTCATTAAGCTTATGCTCCAATTAGTGACTTACTATACTGTGACAGAGGGTGGAATGGGGGTAAATAGAGCTCCAAAAGCCATTTGATTATCTCATTTTAAACAATGATATTGGCAACCTTCCCCCAGAATTCATCTAAATGGGAAGAGTTTAAGGGATACACTATAGACTTCAGACATGCACAGTGCAACATTTTCATACCTTGTATAAATATTATGACATTCCACCAATGTCTTTAAATAATAAACAACATGTTCTGACAATATTCTGTTCCTAATGGCCATGAGATGCATTATCTATTTGTCACATATGAGCTAACACACTATGTGATATTTTTAAAAATTTCTATCATGTTAATACTCAGATAGATGTCCTCTTTTTATTCTTGAAATTTGAAAGCAGAATCCTCTTTAGCAAAGCTATTTATTATGCATTAGAAAGAAAAAAATCCCAGAGCTGGATGTAAAGGATCATGAGCAGATTAACCCAGGGCTTTCCAGTGAAGACAGCCATGTGAAAACAATTTCAGTCCCTCTGACCACAGTTGCATGGAATTGATCAATTTAACAAAAAACAATATTAAGGTCTGTATCGAGAAAAGGTACTGATGAAGAACTAGAAAGTACAAGGAATTCTGTAGGACTAGAATACTGAAGACTCACAAGGAACCCTGTAGAAGTGGGTGGTCTATCATTCACCCCAATATTCAACTACTTCCTATCTCCAGACACTCATAGGGAGTAACTGAAAGAATATGTTAATATTCCACGGCATCCTTAAACTGTAAGGCACAGGCCAGTACCAGGAACAGCCAACATAAGTGAAATCAAAGGAGCCTTTTCCATTAGTAAGTAATCACAAGAAGCAGAAAAGATAGTTTTAGGACTTCTCCTTAAGTCCTCCCTCAGAATAGACAGCCACAGCCAGCATAAAAGCTAAATGAAGGGGTCTCAAATTGCTGCCAAACACAGTGGAGAGATGCATTCCATAGTAAACATGCATTCCAGCCATAACATGCATGAAACCAAGTGAGCAAATAGGAAAATCAGTGAACCTACAAGAAGAAGTGCAGGAAAGCAGGGACTGTCAAGACAATAGATTTTCGATACAAAATCCAAAACAATAGTAGGAAAAACATTTTGGTGTTACCTCCCTTTATCTCTTGTATACTATAACTAAATATTTATTGGCATTCATCAAATAGTCATATTGCTTCTATGAAATATGAAACGTAAACATGAAGATGAAATGCTTGTATTGGATGGAAAACACCATGAGTTAAATTAAAAACACTAAGTTAAATTATTAGCAAAGTCAAATGAAAAAGAAAACTGAAGGAATTCATCTTGAGCTCCATTCAGCAGGATCAAGACAAAATGTTGTGAGTGGGAGATATGAAAAACGTATCGGAGAGACCAAATTCACATAAGAAAGAAATCTGAAAAAGACAACAAAATGGAACAAGTGCAGTTACCATAGAAAAAAATGAAAAATAACTTTTCTCAGCTAAAGAAAACCTCGACATTTTAGAACTCAAGAACTACCATAAAAATAGATTTATGAAGAAACAAAAAGTAAATCCTATTAAAATAATGGCAATAATTTTTCAAGATTTTAAGAATTCTACAAGTATCCAAAAGTTAAGTCAAAAGAACTAGATCAAATTGGAATTGCTTCAAATTTGACTTCTATATAATCAGATACCAGAAAATAATGAAAATGAAAATACTCCACTCTTTTGAGAAAAAGAAAATACTATGAACCAAGAATGAGCACCCAGCATGTTCCTGATCACTAGACAATGTACAGGAGCAATAGAAAGCTATTATTTCATATGCAAATTC
The DNA here is from genome assembly GCF_000951035.1 of Colobus angolensis palliatus. Classification (NCBI taxonomy): domain Eukaryota; kingdom Metazoa; phylum Chordata; class Mammalia; order Primates; family Cercopithecidae; genus Colobus; species Colobus angolensis. The sequence goes on along the minus strand of NW_012113141.1, from coordinate 15,277,352 downwards.
TTTCCAACTGTTCAACATACTATCCTTTAAGAAAGAAAGAAAAAAAAAAGCAGTTAAAGGCATACGTCACCTAACCAGGAAAGAATGAACAAAAAACTCAAGTACTAGAAAGTCAGGTTTAAAAGAGGAGAGGATGAACCAGGAACCTTGTTAAACACAGTGAATACTCAATGATTTTTTAAATATAATATTTCAGCTTAACATAATATCTAATTTAAACTTTTAAATAGATGTCTTATCCATAATAATGGCAATTTAAGTCATAAATAGAAAAATTCATTATTATCAACAGAAATAGAGATATTAGGGAGAAATCCAAGAGGTATAAACAGCATGTTAAGTTACTACTTCATATAGTCAACAGTAAAGAAAGCAATCTTGGTTCCATATGAACTTTAAAGCAGTTTTTTCCAATTCTGTGAAGAAACTCATTGGTAGCTTGATGGGGATGGCATTGAATCTATA
>NW_012113141.1:15244103-15274409 GCF_000951035.1 Colobus angolensis palliatus | reverse complement strand
AAAAAAATAAAAAAATAAAAAAATAAAAAAAAAAAAAGAAAGCAATCTTGGAATTCGGGACAATTTGAAGATAATATATTTGATTGTAAAAAAAAAAGTTTCTTCTCATACACTACTGAGAGGAATGAAACTGATAACACTTTAGAGTATAATTTGTCATTACAGAGGAAAAACCCTAGAAATGGTGATATTCTTTGGCCCAGCAACTACATTTTTAGTACATTTAGTAAAATACAGTTTTGAATAGCAAAACTTTGGAAACAACAATAGGAAATTGTCTAAAGAAAGAATGATGCTTTTGGAAAGTAAGTACAGCACTGGAGAAATCTTCACACTATATTAAATAGCAAAAGAGGGGTTCAATCTGCTAAATGCAGAAACGTACAAAAACCCAGCTTCACCGGCTTCCTCAGTGCTTCTGCACTTCTATGTGATTCGCAAGAAACATATTACAAATACAAAAATAATATTACAAATAAAACCATTTACAAAAAGCTGTGGGTTACATCAAGATTATTGTAACTATGGTTCTCTTTTAACGAAAGTAGTTTGAACTTGTAGACTTGACGCTCAATTTGGAATCAGAAGAATTTGGATCACAATTTTGACTGTGTGCATGGTTTATGCCTGTAATTCAGCCTCTTTATGAGGACACGGTGGGAGGATCAGTTGAGGCCAGGAGCTCCAAGACCAAGCTGAGCAACCTAACAAGACCCCATCTCTACCAAAAAAAAAAATTAAATTAGCTGGTTGTAGTGCATGCATCTGTAGTCCCAGCTACTCAGGAGGCTGAGTCAGGAGGATCATTCGAACCCAGGAGTTGGAGGTTACAGTGAGCTATGATCACACCTCTGCACTCCAGTCTGGGGGAGAGGGCAAGACCCTGTCTCAAAAACAAAATAAAACAAAAAACAACTCACACTTCAGCTACTTTAAACTAAGCTGTGTGCTCGTGGTCAACTAATATCCTCTCTCTAGGCTTTAGTTTCAACAACTGTAAAATGAGAACAGTAGAGTGTATCTTTCCTATGTTCTTTTATCATAATGCTAACCACATTGAAGGATGCGTCTTTTTAAACTTTCTATTGTTAAATGCACAGAACTGAAAAATTAAGCAGATGAAATCTGATGGGTGATATCAATCATTTTTAGTCTAGGTTACCTCTTCTAAATGAAGAGATAACTTCTTATTATTCAAATAGTAACATGACATTTCCCAAAGTATTCCAATATAACTAGGTTCTCAGACTAGAAATATCTATTCTAAAACACAGATTTCATGATAAGGTAATTTGGGGAAGTAGAGATTAATCACAGGTTTTATTACTGCAAGTCTCACAAAGATTTTAATATATGAATGGAATCCTGACCCTGTAAGATGGCTAAACTGTTGACCATAGATTTATTTTATTCTTTGGGCATCTTGCAGGATTCATATCTGCTGGCACTCAGTAGGAGTTGCTATCATACAGAGAATGTCTGTATTGGATCACAGTACTGTATTGGATCATTGGAGTGAGAGAGCCTAGAGGATGGAGACCACTAAGTTAAATAGGAAGACAGAAAAAGAGGAGATGACAGGAGAGACCTCTGAAGGAGAGGACAAAGAGAGTCATTCTACTTCATCCACAGTGTTAGAAAAGGAACCTAAAACAGTTATTGCTGAAATCTGTATTTGCAATAATGCAAAGAAACAATTTGTTATGGTAGAAATTATTTATTATAAAAGTCATCATTGTGAGCTTAAGAGAACACATTATTTACTTGAAACTATCTATTTATAATGTATCTATTTATATATGTTTCTTATGCCCATCAAAAGGAGACATGGCCAATGTTCTTCCACCTCCCCATGAGTGCAGAGTGAGAAACGAGCAATGGCGGATAGTCTCAAGCACAGCAGACAGTTACTGACAATTGCAACTGCGAGATCAACTTCCATTACGTTGCAAATGCAAATATCTCTAAAAAATGTTGCTCTAAATCACAAACCAACATTCCTTCCACATATAATCCTTTAGTGAGTTCAGATAAGTAAAACATATACTCAAAGAAAAAAAACAATTTTATTTTTAAAAATATTACTTGGAACAGCTAGATTGTTCACAGTTTCAATTTTCAATCAGCTTACAGTAATGAAAAAATGGCAGTTTTTGCTTATATTAAGTGTAAAAGAACCCAACTTACAATGGAATTTTGTTTTCTTTGCTTGAAAATAAGAATACAATAGGTATGTTTCTAAAAAGAGAATCCTAGTCAAGTAAAATAAAAAAGTAAAGCATGACACTTTGTCTCAATCTAATCTCAGGAGTTTTTCTGTGACTAATGCTCAGAAACTATGATATATTGTTCGTTTAATAATTATGGAAACTATTCGTTCTTGGGAATTTACATAGTTTTCTCTGGAGAATAAAGAGCTACCTCTCTAAAATATTAATGGGTGATAGATATTATTTTTCTTAAGATAAAAGTAACAGCAAAATGTATACTCAATTAACTTTGTTCAGAGGTAATTTTTTCTATTATTATTAAATACCATCAAATAGCAATCCAAACAAGCTAAATCATATGTGGTGTTCGTTTTGTTTTGTTTTTGTTTGGATTAAAAAAAAAAAGTCTCATCACAGAACAGGTAAACATGCTTTTACATTTTAAAAAATCTAACTTGCCATTTCCACTTTCTGAGTAAGGAAGGTTGGTTAATTATGCCTTCAATAATCCATGCGTTTGGGGGACCCACAGAGTGTATGCACTCCAGATTATTTCCACATTAATATTCTACCACAGACTCATGTATTCACCAATCATTGTGGTTTTTGTAGTCTGTAAAACCACCAGATTCAGATCTCATTAACAGCCTTTGAGCATGAGTTTTGAGGTACAGTGCTCACTAGGTGCCAAGTTCTATGATCTACAATTTATACTTGTTATATCACGTAATCTTTCTCCAATCCTATGGCTTTTGAGATAATAATAACCATTTTCTGAACAGAAAAGGATCCGAGATATTAACAAATTATAATAATGCATCCATTTAATAAAGCAAAAAAATGCAGCCATTTAATAAAGCATTGATTCTTTGAAACAATGTACATATGGAAGACAATAATTAACACTGAAATATCAGTTGGAAAGTTTCTGTCAGCCAGCTATCTCCCATGCCCAGCTCCTCCTGGTTCCATGGACATAGGTTTCAGTCCATGCCAACACACCTGACGTGCCTTCCCTTTGCACAAATCAGTACCACATAAGTTGAAAAGGGCAATGGAGCCTTCTCAGATTTTTGACTCAGCTTCTCACACACATTGTAGTTCCAAACAAATTGCCAATTTGACCCATTTCAACCAATTTAACATTTGCAAAGCAAGTGATTAATTAATATGTAAACTTGCATTTTACTAGTAGGGAGAAAATATCAGGTTTATTTTCTTTAAATTTTTAGCAATGGGATTTTTCTTAAGAGGAAAACGTTATCTTGACAAGTATGATTCAGCTAATTTCTACTCAAGTATTAAAGACAATATAAAAGGTATTTCAGCATAAATACCAATAATACTCTCTGTAATTGTTATTTATATGGCTGCTATAAGTCTCATTTCTGGGAATTCCATCGAAAACCTTCCAGCAAAGTAGAGGAAAAAATATGGTCATTAACATATATCTGAAATGGGTATGTCTTCAAGATACTTATTGCTGTTAATAAATTTATCTTAATTCTCCTGACTGCATCAGTATCTTATGGTTAGATGGCAAAAGCAGTGAAAATACGATTAAAACAATAAAACCAATGTGAATATGTTGCAGCCTCAAACTTCAAAAAAAGTTACAGTTTCTACAAGAGGATAAGTAATCTAAAGAACGATGAAACCAGTTTTCTTACATAAAACAATACAGATGACTTCATAAATGAACCATAAAAATATTCCCTTGGAGAAAATAGACTTAAATATCTTTTAGATTCATCCTCAAATTCTCCACATTTAATATGAGAGTAAACAGCCTCAGGATACATCTCCCATGTTCATCACTGCTTAATAGCATATGCATGACTAACAGTAATAAATTTGTAGAATATTCAAGTCACAAAGAAGCTGGGAAATAATCCACAACTACTCCCCTGTTTTACAGATGAGAACACTGAGATCTAAAGAGTAAAGATACGGACAATCACTTCTTGGACTACAAACTCTGCCGCAAACACCTTTTCAAGGACCATCCAAATATTCCCCTCTGTATATCTGGCCTCTTCAAACTTTCTCCAGCATCAGTCCCATAAGTTTGACAAATGGTCTACAATATTCCTACTGAAAAAAAATTCGCCCCTTGAACAATTAATGCCTTATCCTAATTTATACTTCCTTTCTCCGCTCCTCTTCATAGTCAACCTTCTGGAGAGATTTTTTTTTTTCCATTTTTTCATTTCCTGTCCATTTTTTCACCCACTACAGTCCAGCTTCTGCAGACATATCTCCAGAGTTGCATTTTTCTCAAGGCCATCAATAACATGTCGGTCACCAAAAGAAAAAATCTTCACTTCTCATCTTTCTACTCAACCTCACAGCAGTATTGACACGACTGATGCTTCCTACTGAGCAGTTTTGCCTCTGCGCTCCTATGACCTCAAATCCAAAAATGACAGTAAGTCATCTAAAGAACCGATGAAACCAGTTTTCTCACATAAAACAACACCGATGACTTCATAAATGAACCATAAAATATTCCCTCGGAGAAAACAGATAAATATTTTTTAGATTCATCTTCAAATTCTCCACATTTAATATAGTAAGTAAACCTCAAATCTCTCCTTCATTCTGTCTCTGCATCATGGTCACTTTTGGGTTTCTTTGCTATTTCTTCTTTCTCTGTTCAGTTTCTTAATGTCAGTGTACTTTAAGGTATGGGACTGGGTCCTCTTTTCTTCACCATCTATATCTTTTCCTAGGTGATCTCATACTAGATGTCTATACACTAACTCTAACCATCTATAGACTGATAACCCTTTTGCTTTAATCTCCCACTGTATACTTAGCGAGTTCACTTACATTTCCCATTAACTAACATTTTTACACACTCTTGAATGTCATTTCTCACATCAGGTTGATTTGCCTATTTATACTGGACTGTATCAATACAGCAGTCATTGTTTCTAAAAGTTACAAAATGGGATATTATATTTAAAAAAAGGTTTTATTTCTATCAGATAATTTGTCCCTAAAAACAGGCCAGCAATGGTGGCTCACGCCTGTCACCCCAGAACTTTGGGAGGCTGAGGCAGACAGATCACCTGAGGTCAGGAGTTCAAGACCAGCCTGGCCAACAAGGCGAAACCATGTCTCTACTAAAAATACAAACATTATCCGGGTGTGGTGGCATGCGCCTGTAGTCCCAGCTACTCGGGAGGCTGAGGCAGAATTACTTGAACCTGGGAGGCAGAGGGTGCTGTGAGCTGAGATCACGTCACTGCACTCCAGCCTAGGCAACAAGAGCTAGCAGAGCAAGATTGCCTCTCAGAAAAAAAAAAAAAAAATACAGGCACACACACTATGGCATCTATACAGGGTAACATAGTTTTCAAAGTTATAAGTGCTATTTTTTTAAACACACAATGATGCTGTAACTATGCAATAGCAGAAATTTTATATTAAAGGTTGTGGAATCCCAGCATTCTGGCAGGCCAAGGTAGGAGGATCACTTAAGTTCAGGAGTTCAAGTTCAGCCTGGGAAATGTAATGAGTACTTGTCTCTACAAATTAAAAAATAAAATAAAATTAGCTGGGAATGGTGGTACACACCTGTAGTCAGAAGGCTGAGGCAGGAGGATCCCTTGAGCCCAGCAGATCAAGACTGCAATGATCATGCCAATGTGCTCTCATCTGGGTGACAGAACAAGACAGACTTAAAAAAAATTAAAACAAAATTAAAAAGCCAAATGAATAAGATATTGTGCCAATGAATTTATATTTTTCCTTCCTTACAAATAATAAAAAGACATGCTAAGTACAATAACCTTTATTTCCAAGTATTTTAATTTTGAAAGTTTTAAGGTTTTATTTGCAAAATATTATTACATAAACACAGGCATCATTTTCATTGGAAGTTTCATATTTGATTAAAATGATTTTGAGTATCTTAAGTCTCATGATTTGTACTAAATTTTTCATTTTAAACTTTTTCCTAAAATTGACACTGTTGCTCATTTGTCAATATTTTTCTCAATGTTTTCACTATTTATATTTTGAAATCCTTCAGTTGAACTAAAACATACCTCTACATTTTTAAATTCATAATTGTTCTTTTCAATAATATATCAGTTAATTTTAAGGGCAATTAGTATTAAATCTACTAAAATGTTACAGTTGCAAATTTGATAATGTTCTTTCTGAAAAACAGTCTAATTTTGTAGCCTGAAACTTGACTGAAAATCTCAATACTTTTATTCATGATACAAAAATAATTCCTGACTTCATCTCACAATTAACTAATAATTATGTTAATATAAAATAAAGTGTGCCCTTTCTTTACAGTGATGATCAAAGTGATTCTCCCAGGCCAAAAAATCAAATAAGAAGTTAATTTTAAAAAAGACAAAACAACCCATTCTACCCAGTGGGCACCTTCAGTGTACTCCTTCTACTAATTGGCTCGCTGGCCCTGTGAGTTACCACTTGTTGCAGTAATTTTTGCAAAGTGTGAAATGATTGATACAGATTTATGCAAATATTCCTATGCTATGTTGTGGTATATATTATGCTCTTCTGTTCCATTCTACTCTATTTTCCTTTATCAAATGCTGATTGTGATCCAAAAATTGATTTGATGACCCACTCATGTGGGTGATTCATGCTATATGACACAATGTAGGATAAAGAGAAGCATCGAAAATTCACACACTTAAAACTCGGGCATATCCTACTGAAATATCTACGTTACTCACAACACAATCTCTGTCATTACTTCATCTTCCTCTGCCTGCTTCCTACTCACTTCTCAATTATATCCCCAAAGGTGATTTCTCATCTCTCTCTCTGCATTAATAATCACTCATGGAACTAGGAGTCCTGACAATAAGGATAGACATGTTTAAGGATTGCTGGGATGTGTTAGAAATATCACTGATAGCGATTATAGACTTAAGTGATTGCAGATTTGAAATTGGTGAAAATTACAGGCTGAGTTTGGAGTGGAAAAATAAGACCACCACCATCCAGTGAACATCTCTGAAGATGAGCTTGGGCCACCTTGGCTGTCATGACTTGACCTAGGTCACTTTCAAAACAGCCTATCCAGCAGCAGTGGAAAATCTACCAGCTGAGATAGTAAAAAATATTGGATAAGAAAACAAGCTGTGGAAACAGACTTTCTGAGTCCAAATCCCTTCCTAGTTGTCTTAATGCTGTGCTCAGTCTTCACAACAACTTTAAAAGTGGTTAATAACAATAGCTGTCTCAAAGGACTGTTTAGTGAATTAACATGAAAGCCCTTAGAACAGTACCGGCTCATGGTAAGCACACAATGGATGTTAACTATTATTGTATTTATCTTCCTGTTCTCTAGTCCCTTCCCTGATATGCCTACATACATGTGTAAATCTTTGCATACTGTGTTTCCTTTATATTTTCTAGGCATTCTAACGTATCTCCTCTAAAGCCTTTGCTGTTTATGAAAAACATATTTTGAAAATACCCTTTTGTATTTTTTCACTGTTTCTTTTCTATTAGCAGCATATATTTTATAGTGTTACCTCCAGAAGGAATTTGTAGTTAATATATTTTATTAATTATCCTTTTGAGTCTTTCTGTTTATGTACAATAATATAACAGACAGGATGCTAAGTCCTGGAATACATCTATGTCTATATCTATCTATCTCAATAGATACAAAAGGGTTTTTCAAGAAAATATATTCAAGATGCTTTTGAAACACAGAAGACAATGGAAACATTTATGTCTGTGGAAATAGTCAAAGAAAAGAAGATATTTAAATTGCCTCTTGAAGCGTGAATAGGAGTTTGGCAAAGAGGAATGAAGCTCATGAGGTATCACAGGATTTTAAGAAGAAAAAAGTTCATATTTGACTTTTATGGGACAATTTTGGAAGCAGTCTGGAGAAAAGTTTGGAAGGAGTGAGGCTGAAAACAGAGATACCACTTGGAAACTGACCACAATATTTCAAGTGGAATGTCAAGTTTCTAAATTAAGGGCGTAATGCAAATAGGGAAGAAAGGATTACAAGTAATTAAGATGGATAAATTAATAACAGTGGTAATAGTGTATGGGAGTAGATTGTAAAGAAGAATGTAGATAAATGCTTTTAAGTGTACTGGTGATTATTAATGTGATTCTATTAGTTTCTGATTGCTGCTATGACAAACTACCACAATCTTTAGTGGCTTAAAATAACACAATTTTATTCTCTTGCAATTCTGGAGGTCAGAAGTTCCAAAATGGTCTCTCTGAGTTAATGTCATGGTGCCAGCAAATTTGGTTCTTTCTGGGTACTCTGAAGGTAGAATCTTTCCCTGCTTTTTGGTGGCTGCCTATATTCCTTAGCTTGGGGTCCCTCCTCCTTTCTCAAAGTGACTCATTCCAATCTGTGCTTCCATTATCACCTTGCTGCCTTCTCTTCTTCTTTGAACCGTCTTTATTTCTTTTCATAACAATAACTGTGATTGTAGCAGGTTCACCAGGATGATCCAGGATAATCTCCCCATATCAAGATCCTTAATCACATGTTTAAAAATGTTTTAGCATTAAAAGGAAACATTCACAAGTTTTGGGGATCAGGATGTGGACATATTTGAAGGGCCATTATTTAATCTACAACAGTTATAAACTGAGATTGAGTAAAACAAGAAAGATACTAAGCTTAATTAAGCTATACAACATTTTAGGTGCCTTTATACATGGAAGAAGGTATTTCTACAAGAGGAAAAAATACTTTAAATTAGATTATGATACCCTTGGTGGAGACAATGTAACTTCATCGCTACGTGCCTAGAACACAGTAGGTAGTAATTACTTTATCATACAAGAAATTATAAAAAAAGAGAACCAATGTATCAACATTCATCCTTTAAAAGTTAATGCTAAGATTTAGGTGTCAAATTGCATCACACAAAAATACATTCCAAAAGAAAACAGTCTGGCACCTAAAGGAACAAATGTCTAAATATGAGTAATTCGTGTATTAGCAGTTTTGAAGCCCATCCATCAGAGAAAGCAGCCCCAATATAAAGAGGGGTGTGCTGTGAACACCATTGTGTCAGTCCGTAGACATTTAAGAAAAGGAGCAACTGCTGTGCATTCCAAGTATTCTAGAACAATTTTTATTTTAATTACTCAGTTTTATTGTCTGATATTCCTAGCCAAATGTTTGGTTGAGTTAATATGATCACAGACTCTGTGTTCATTTATTTCCAGACATGGATAGAGTATTGGAGTGCCAGTGAATTTACAAGCGATTTAGCACTTCCCCTGGTGTGGTCCATCTGTGTCCAATAGGTCTGAAAGCCGAAACCCATCACCATCTCCGCCTAACCATGGACACAGTCTACATGGCCCTCCTGACTCACTGCCAGAGACTCAGGGAAACACTGTTTTAAAATCACTAAGACGCCAGACCTTTCATAGTGGTGATATACAACAGTGTTACATGGGCTAAGGCTATGCTCCTTCCTAAGTCATAATTCATCATTATGTTAAACTCAAATTGTTAATTTATTGTCAAGTTATTAAACTGTCTTCCCAAAATTCATATGTTGAAACACTAACTCCCAGAATCTCAGAATGTGACTGTATTTGGAGACAGGTACTCTAAAGAGGTGATTAAGTAAAAACAAGGCTCTTAGAGTGGGCCCTTATCGAAACTTACTGGTGTTCTTGTAAGAAGAGGAAATTTGTAGACAAAAAAGAATTACCATGCATGCTCGGGTACAAAGGAAAGACCACGTGGAAATACAAACAGAAGATGGCCATCTGCAAGCCAAGAAGAGAGGCTCAGGCCTGCTGAAACTTGATCCTGAATTTCTAGTCTTCTAACCATAAGAAAATGCATTTTTGTTGTCTATGGTATTTTGTTATGGCAGCTCCAGAAAACTAATACAGATTTTGGTACCACGATGTGGGATGCTATAGTACCGAACACCTAAAAATGCGGAAGCAGCTTTAGAAGTAATGAGTAGAGGCTGTGAAAGGTTTGAGGCACAGGTTAGAGAAAGCTTAGATTGCCTTGAACAAACTGTAAAATCATAGACATTAAATGTACTTGCTTCTGTTGTGGCCTCAGATGAAAATGAGAAATATATTTCTGGACACTACAGGAAAGGCAACATTTACCATAAAATGGCAGAGAGGTTGGCTGAACTGTGTTCTAGTGTTTTGTGGAAAGTAGAAATTGTAGGTGACAAACCTGGGCATTCAGCTGAAAGAATTTCTGAGCAAAGTGTTGAAGGTATAGTCCAGTTTCTCTTTACTGTTTATAGTAAAGTGCAAGAGGAGAGAGATTATTGAAAAATAAATTGTTAAGCAAAAAGCAACCAGAACTTGAATATTTGAATAATTATCAGCTTATTCCTACGAAAAAAATTAAAAAGTATGTTTTGGAAAGAAAATCAAGAATGTAGTTGGACAATTACTCCATAAAGATATTATGGATGTGACTCATAGATCTAATCACTTATCTCAGCAGAAGCCAGGAATAAATATGGGCTTATATCAGCAGAAACACTGGCAGCTTGGACTAAAGGGGACAGACATAGCCCCAAATAAAGAAAAGCTATTAGAATACTGGAATTCTACAGGATGGGAGAATTCTATAGGCATTTAATTGAGTTAAATGGCTGTAAACATATGTTATCCAGCCATCAAGGAAATGAAAGAATGACCCCAGAAGCTATTCGGATATTGGCAGGACTGCCACTCTCACCATGGGTCCAGGTCTAGTGGGAGGATGGAAAGCCAAAGCTGTCTCTTTCTTGATTTCAGAATAAGGGGCACCTCCTTAGCTTTAGTGGGCCAGGCTGCCACTTCCCAGGATGATACGGACAGGACTGTCACTCAAGGCATCAGAAGATGATGCTATTTCCCAGGGCTAAGGCAACATTGCTGTCCCAGTGGACTCACAAAGCAGAGCCACCACCCCAGTGGGCCGGGAGCATAGGGCATTAAGCCAAACAGGATTATTACTGAGCCTTAATATCTAAGGGAATTTAGGCTCTTAAGTTTGAAACTTGCTAGCGATCTATGATCCCTTTCTTCTTTCATATTTATTCCTTTTGGAATGAGAATCTCCATCCTTTTCTGTCCTAGCAGTGGATTTTCAAAATACAGAACTTGTACAATTTTACAATTTCACAATTTCACAGCTGGAGTGAAATTGTGCATCAGGATGAATCATACCTCAAGTCTCTCATCATACTTGATTTAGATAATATTTACATGAGTTTTGGAAGTTAGAATTGATGCTGAAATGGGTAAAGATTTTGGACTGTCGGGATTAGGGTGAATGTATTTTGCATATGAGAAGGACAGGGATTTTGGAGATCCAAAAGTCAAACATTATGGATTTATGCTCCCTTCATTCATTATTGAAGCTCTAACCATCCATACCACAGAATGTGACTGTATTTAGAGCAAGAGCAAGAGGTGATTAACTTAAAGTGAAGTCCTTAGAGAGGGTCCTACTTCAACGAGGCTGATGTCTTTATAAGAAATATAGACACACAAGAAGATGCCAGAGATGTGTGTGCACAAAAGAAAAGATCATGCGAGGACACAGCAACAAGGTGGCCATCTATAAGCCAAGGCAGAGATCCTCAGAAGAAACTACATCTTCCAACAACTTGCTCTTGAACTTCTAGCCTCTAGAATTGTGAGAAAAGAAATTTACGTTATTTAAAGCACCCATTATATGATATTTTGTATAGAAGTCCTAGTAAATTAATACAAGCAGCTTGCACTTGAGCTAGCAAATGAAAATTCTGAAAAGTGAGACAGATTCGATTTGTATACAGTGTCTGTGCCTTCTTAAGGAAAATTATTGCCTTGTCTCTCTCCTTAAAATAAAGATTACTTTCTTTGTTCATTCTTAAAATATAGCATCTCAAAGTCATGGTTTAAATAGTAACATTGGAAGTAGCTGGTAAATCACTGTCTTTTTTATTTGTTCAGTTTATTAGTTACTTTCAGTCTCATCATCTGACTCCCCCAATAGCCATGTGTGATGAAAGGCATTGCGGATGTAATAATACCCTCATTCACTGACAAGAAGACTATTTCTAAAGTTAGCTAACTTGCCCAAATTTACACATGTAATAATTGGCAGAATAAAATCTCAGATCCAAGTATTCAAATTCCAGTCCACTGAACTTCAATAATTCATGATCAACCAAACAAAAAATCTCCAACTCCTACAAAGTACAAAGAAGCTTGAATTATTTATCAAGATACAATTAAAGATTCGGGAAGGAGGCAACATGTTTTATATTCAAATGGAATAGGTAAGTGAATGAGATCACATCCTTACTCATTTACCTATAAAATTTGTGAAACACCATGAAAGGCGATGAGGAAGTGGGGCACAATAATGATGATTAACCTTTCTAGTAAGGGCTGGCTGGTTAAACATTGGCCTATGTTTACCTGTGGTCTCCTTGTTTTGTTTTTTCCTGTGTTCACTCTGAACTTGGGTGGCCACTTTGTAAAATGCACAAAGTTAGACTGATTGCCTGAGTGACTGACTGTAACCTGGGTTAAACTATTACTTCTTTAAAATTTTCACTTCTGATCTGGTAAAACCCATTAGAGCTGTCTTGAATGAAATACAGGTAATCTTGTAAATCCCTAATGCAGTTGCAAATGTGGCTCCTGTGTGTGTTCGTGCATGCATGTGAGTCTGTGTGCATATGACTCCCTGGGGATGGCTCAGGTTGTATTTCCTTTGACTCTGCTATCAAAACATTTGATGTAAGGTCTTATTATAAATCAAATTACTACCTACATTTTACATTGCTGAAAATAAAAACCAACAATCTAAACAAAAGGATATTAAGTGAGACAATCTAAACAAAAAGAAAATTAAGTGGGACAAATTATAGGACAGAAGGCTGTTACCAAGATATATTTCATACTGCCTAGGCTTGCATTTCTCTTCACTTGAAACAGTCCCTTCATAGCTCTCTAGCAATGTGTGCACAATGCCTCCCAAAAATGCTCCCATTAGATATTAGCAAGAATTTAGAATTTCCTTTTTTGTTAGATTATTGTTAGGGTGGAACCATAACCTCTACAATATTTCCCATAGAGACTCTGTGGAGTAAATCAGAGATATCATTGACACAAAGTAACCCGGGGTTCCTGCATTCAGACAGGAAATTTTAAAAAATACATTATGATTGGATGCTACAAAACATAAGATGCTGGGCTAGGCATGGTGGCTCATACCTATAATCCCAATGTTTTTGGAGACTGAGGCAAGAGGATCACTTGAGGCCAGTAGTTTGAGACAAACCTAGGCAACACAGTAAGACCCTGTCTCTAAAAACACAGAAAGAAAAAAGAAATACGTATGCATATATATATATACACACACACATACACACACACACACACACGATAAGAGTTTAAGAAAATAAGATCACTGTGTTAATGTTCTGATGACAATACCTAACTTTATCTTCCTATTATTTGCTTCTTCTTATCCAGGAGTATGTATAGAGAAATATACTATGGATTCAAGGACGAACTGGGAGGAGGCTACAAACAATGCTACATGTGGATTAAGAACAAACTTTCTTTTTCAGAAAAAAATATTTGCCCTGTTGGGTTATCTTTGCCTTAACCTCTCGGGTATCTTGAAGCAAAGAAGCTGTCCAAGGTTCTGAAAGTTATAGCATGGTTTGGCATGGCTCTTCAATGGGCTTCTCAAAGCAATAGCATACATTTTAAGAATTATGCTATAATAAAGGGCAATATTCACACCATTGAAATAATTTATGGATAATTAGTTCCTTCCCTGAAAGATACCCCACTATCAAAATCTATAACCTGTTGTCCTCTCATCCATATTTTCTTAATACAGAAGACACTAGAGGCTGGGGGGGTAAGGGGAACAGATGGGTAAGGAGAGATGTGTTAAATAATATACAATTACAGCTAAATAAGAGGAAAAAGTTCTAGCATTCTATAGCACTATAGGATGACTGTACTTAATTATAATATATAGCTTCAAATAGCTAGGAGGAGGATATTTAATGTTTCCAACACAAAGAAATAATAAATGTTTGAGATGATGAAAATACTAATTGCCCTGATCATTACACATGTATCAAAACATAACTATGTACCCCATAAAATGTACAATTATTCGGTATAAATAAAGAATAAAAAGTAAAAGAAGAGATGATGTACTATTTGCTTTGATGTCCTCCAGCTTAATTGATCCTCATTATAACTCTCTGAAATAAAAAATTGCATTTCTATTTTTACTTTCTCCATTGCAAAACCGGAAAAACTAAGACTCAAACAGTATGAGGATAAGAACATGAAATTATTTGTTTGTAGACCAGAAACCAACTTTCAAAACCACAGAGTGTTTTCATTTAGAAAATAGATTATATGGTACCATAATGTGGCTTGTTTTAATTAATGACAAATAGTATTTTGGAAAACATAGTAAACCATGGTACTAGTGAAAAGAAGATAAATACACCCATTGATTATCTCAATACAACAGAAGGTTATCATGTGTTTGAAACTCAATATAATTTTGCTGTTTTTCACAAGTGATTAAATCAGCCAACAAAGAACAAAATTGTCTACTTTACGCCTATAAAATAATAAATATGAAATACATGGCTTGAGTTTGCCAACTTCATTTGTCCACTGAATTGATGAATATTTTTAAAGAATTTCACATGTCAAGGATGATCTAGGTACCAGAGAAAAAACAGTAAGATTATCAACCCAACTTTGAGGAGCACACATGGCTTAATGCAATAGAAAGGCATTAAATAAGTAGCTACCCTACAACATGGAAGTGAGAAATACAGATCTAAAGACTGTTACAAGAGTATGAGGGAGGAAATACCTCATTTAATCTGGGACGTCACCAGAGGCTGCAAGTGTGCAATCTTTCAAATTTTAATGTACTGCCTGACCATTTATAAGAACAAAGACATTTTAAAAATTACTGCAATAGCATCTATTGCTCACTTCATTTCCACTATAGCATAACCATTGTCATATTTGTGCTAAACTTCTGGGCACTCTGGAATACCTAGAAACTGAGATTATTAGTCAAGTGTAAATAGCACATTATGAGTAAGGAAAAATACCTTGAGATATACCTAAAGAAGATTTGTGTGTGTTTGTATGTGACGTTATCAGATGCTCTTCATTTTAATTTTGTGTAACTATGCATTAAAAACAAACAGGCATCCAGATAACATAGACTAATCTTTACCTTCCTATAGAACTTAATGTCCAATAGAAATTAGCTCACGTCTAAGAAAGAAATAATTGTGTCTAGAATTGCACATTCATACCAAAGACATATCCTGCTCTGGATGCCTTAGAACAATAAACTTGGGGTTTCTTCATTTGGGGGACATGTCATTTATCTGCTCTATTTTATTCTGCACTAAAATTATCCCTTGTAAAAATGGCGTGTCATGGTGTGTTCTTTGGAAAATCCAACAAAAATGTATTTCTTTTCATTAATGAAAAATATCTTAGTAATCTATCCTAGAGTCTAGAACTGAGAATCCAGGAAATGTAGACATTTTCCTCTTTGTGGAACCTTTTAGACTAGAAATGTACACAGTGTCTTTCTATTTCCAGCATCTAGCACAAAGTCTGTTATGTAATAAAAGCTCAAGAAATGTTAGATGAATGAAGAAGCCGTGGAAGGGACAGAAAGAGGGAGGCCAGCCTATTTTACTAGTCAGTGGAGTGTTCACATTCCAGCAGGCTTTACCTTTATAGTGCCTAACAGCTAAACTCCACCAACCAAAGGGCTTTCTTTCTCGGGAACCACTTTTTTTCCACATACAGAAGCAGTTACCAGCAAATGGTGTGTGTTATAAACACCCAACTATTTCACCTCTCAAGTGGGTATATTAGTTTACTATTACTAATGTAAGTGATTACCATAAACTTAGTGGTAAATTAAAACAATACAAACATCTTATATTTCTGAAGGTAGAAAGTCTAAAATGTGTCTAATTGGGCTAAAATCAGATTGTTAACAGGGGTTAAATTCCTTCTGAAATCTCTAAAAAAGATTCTGTTTTCTTGCCCTTTCCAGCTCTAGAGGCCTCCTCTGTTTCTTGGCTTATGCCCCCTGTCTTCCAAGCCAGCCACAGTTTCAAATCTATCTCTGAATTTCACCATCTGTTTTCTTCTTTCTCGTTTAAAGGACCCTTGTGATTATATTGGGAGCACTTGGATAATGCAACATATTCTCTTTATCTTAAGGCCAGCTGATTAGTGACCTTAAATACACGTGAAATCTTATTCTCCCTTGACATGTAACATAACATAGTCTTAGGCTCTGGAGATTATGGCATAGGTGTCTTTGGAAGGCCATGATTCTGTCTACAAGAGTAGGTTCCATCTGAGGCCACTGTTGTACACTGATCTACAATTTCCTGGTATGATTAGACTCTAGCTGCATACAGTGTTTATCTTCTTGATAATGATACTTTAATTGGTGGCCTACCTTTCCCTCTTCCCTATCTCACTTTCCCACTTTTTCCTGGTGCTTCCAGGAATCACCTCCCAAGTGATTTACTTGCACTCAAACCCTCATCTTAGGATATAATTCTGGGAAAACCCAGATTGAGACACCTGCCATGATAAATGTCATGCATTACCCTGGGATGGATGGATGGATTAATAGATAAAATGGGCAGATGGATGGATAGACAGACAGACAGATAGATGTTACACAATCGTATGGACCCATATAATATTATCTGATGTATTTGCATTGTCCTCTCAACTACTGATACAGGGGATTGTCTCTATCACATGTTTTATTTGTCCCTGAGCTCTTGGCATTGTGATAGGCAAATAATAGAGGTACTAGCACCTTGGATAAAATAAGTTTTATACTTTCATTGTGCTTTTATGTTTTTATTTTTTTTTTCAAAGCCTTTCCAGTGATCTTCATTGTTGTGTGTAGAGCTATATGTCCACAAGACTGTACTCCAATGTACTCTCATTGTTTCCAAAGAGATACTAAAACTGAGGGCTTACCTGATTGGGCCTGCCCAACTTAACTTACCCTGCCTGGTTTTAGTCACTTGCTTTCAGTTGATTTTAAGACATATGTAGCTAAAAGTCAGGTAGCTAAACAAGTTTAACTAAACTCCCACTAGCTTCCTTATACATAATACCTCTAATATATATGGCACCATGGTAACAATTACTTAAATTGTTTTTCAGGAACTTAGAGGTAGTTCTCATCCAGTTCAAGCCACTGAGACCACTGACCCATCAAATGGGCCTGTGCGAGTGTCAGATGGGTGAGTTTTTGATGTCAGAGGGCCAAAAACTCCACTCTCAGATTATGCTAATGACATAATTTGTGAATATGCATCCTATGAAGAAACATGAAACTTGACTATGCCTGTGCAGATCATCGATTGCTTCATATTTTCTTACTCTCAATCACCTTTCCACATGTCTTGGACCACCTTGCTCATTTATCCCATAAACAGCCCTAAAACTCCATTATCAGGGCGGAGGATTTTAGAGCTGCTTTCCAATCTCTTTGCTGCTCTGTTTTTTGTCTAAAATTTATTCTCCATGACAAAATTGTTGTCTCAGTGATTGGCTTACTGTGCAACAGTCATCACAAACCTGGATCAGTATAAAAATCTTGTGTCATCCTTATATTTTTCCTCTGTATGTAATATGTCTTTTTTTCTTTGGTTGTTTTTAAGGCTGTTTCTTCAGCATGGTACTGGTACAAAAACAGACACATAGACCAATGGAGCAGAATAGAGAAGCCAGAGATAAGACTGCACACCTACAACTATCTGAACTTCAATAAACCTGACAAAAACAAGCAACGGGGAAAGGATACCCTATTCAATAAATGGTGCTGGGATAATTGGCTAGCCATATGCACAAGATTAAAACTGGACCCCTTCATTATATCATATACAAAAATTAACTCAAGATGGGTTAAAGACTTAAATGTAAAACCCCAAACTATAAAAACACTGGAAGACAACTTAGGCAATGTCATTCAAGACACAGGCATGGACAAAAATTTAACGAGGAAGATGCCAAAAGCAATTGCAACAAAAGCAAAAATCGACAAATGGGATCTAATTAAAGAGCTTCTGCACAGCAAAATAAACTACCAACAGAATAAACAGACAACCTACAGAATGGGAGAAAATTTTTGCAAACTATGCATCTGACAAAGGTCTAATATCTATCATCTATAAGGAACTTGAACTTATTTAAAAGAAAAAAAACAACAACCCCATAAAAAAGTGGGCAAAGGGCATGAACAGACATTTTTCAAAAGAAGACATACATGCAAATAATCATATGAAAAAAAGTTCAACATCACTAATTATTAGGGAAATGCAAATAAAACTACAATGAGATACCACCTAACACCAGTCAGAATGGCTATTACAAAAAGTCAAAAAATAACAGATGCTGGCAAGGTTGCAGAGTAAAAGGAACACTTTTAAACTGTTGGCAGGAGTGCAAATTAGTTCAGCCATTGTGGAAGACAGTGTGGCGACTCCTTGAAGATTTAGAACCAGAAATATTACTTGACCCAACAATTCCATTACCAGGTATATATCCAAAGGAATATAAATCATTCTATTATAAAGCCATATGTATGCATATGTTTGTTTCAGTACTATTCACAATAGCAAAGACATGGAATCAGTCTAAACGTCCATCAGTGATAGACTGGATAATGGAAATGTGGTACACATACACCATGGAATATTATACAGTTATTAAAAAAACTGAGATCATGTCCTTTGCAGGGACATGGATGAAGCTGGAGGCCACTATCTTTAGCAATTAGCACAGGAACAGAAAACTAAATACTGCATGTTCTCACTTACATGTGGAAACTAAATGATGGACACAGAGAGGGGAACAATACACACAGCGGGCCTTTCAGGGGAGAAGGGTAGGAGGAGGGAGAGGATCAGGAAAAACAACTAATGGGTACTAGGCTTAATACCTGGGGGTATGAAATAATCTGTAAAACAAACCCCCATGACACAAGTTTACCTATGTAACAAACCTGAACTTGTACCTCTGAACTTAAAAGTTAAAAAAAAGATTGTTTTTTAAAATTAAATTAAATTATATTTTGTTAATGATACAATTAAATTAAAATCATTGGTTTGAAACAATTTGATTATGATGTTCCTTTATGTAGTTTCCTTCCAATTTCTTGTGCTTTGGTTTCATTGAGCTACTTAAATCTTTGGATTTATTGTTTTCATAACATTTGAAAAAAAAAACCAACCATTACTGGTGCAATTTTTTTCTGTCCTCCCTCTCTTCATTAAGAGTTACAATTACACTTACAATAGGACGTTTGAAATTGCCCCCAGCTCACTAATGTCCCATTCATTCTTTTCTTTATTTTTTTCTCTGTGTTTCATCATGACAGTTTCTATTAGTTTATTTTCATGACAGTTTCTATTACTTTATTTTAAATAATTACTTTCAAATTCACTAACCTTTTTTGTAGTCTCTAATCTGACATTAACCTCATCTTGTGTATTTTTTATTTCAAACACAGTATTTTTTTCATTTCTAGGCATTTGACTTGGTTATATGTTTATGTCTTCTTTGTACTTAATTTTTGAACATAGGATATGTAGTCTTAATAACTATTTTACTGTTCTTGTCAGCTATCGCTGTTCTGGATTTATCTTGATGCATTTTTTGTCTCAATACGGATCATATTTCCCCCACTTTTTTGCATATTTGGTTAGTTTTGATTTGGTGCCAGGCATTGTGAATTTTGCTATGTAGGATGCTTGATATTTATTTTTGTATTTCTATAGATAGTCTTTAATTTCCTCCATAGAATCTACTTACATTACTTGAAAATAATCTATACCCTTCATTTTTTGCTTTACAACTCTGTCAGTGGTATTCAAACAGTGTTAGTCTATGCCTAATTAATCTCCACAACTAAGGCATGACACTCTAGTACTATCCAATGTCCTGATGATTATGAAATTTCCAGTCTGACAGGTAGGAACAGGCACTATCCCTGGCCCAGTGTGAGTGTCAGGTATTGTTCCCACTAACCATTTTGGGTAGTTATTTCCCATAATTAGTAATTTCCTCACCTGCATGTGCTGCACAGTCCTCTACGAAATACCCAAGGCATCCCTTTACATACCGCTTCTATCACATGTCTATGCTTCTATCATAATGTATCTACTACCTACATATCGTTTGAGACTTTTGTCTGGGCAAATCTCTTCTCTCCAGTACTTTGTCCTGTGCATTCTAGCCACCATGGTCTTCCTGCAATTTCAGCTTTATCTCCTTAATTCAAGATCACTAGACTCCACCTGGGTTCTCCTCCCTGTGCTACATGTTGGAAACTGTCTTAAAGCAGTAAGCTGGCACAATCATATGGCTTTCCTCATTTGTTTCCTTCCTCAAGATCACTGTACTTCATTGCCTAATGTTCAGTATCTTGAAAACTTTTGCTTCATATATTCTGTCCATTTATTACTTTTTTGCTATCTCATTCAGAAGGTCTCTTTTACTCCGGCTGAGCCGGAAGTGTAAGTTCCTGTCATCATGGTTGATCTTTTCCATTACTTAGTAAATAATATATATTTTCACTCTATTTTCTAAATCTCCATATTATAAATACAGTCTTTATCAGTGGCAAACAATACATTATATCTCAACTCTTAGAAATTCGCCACTCACCTTTACGACATCTTCTATACTACATATATGCCAAGACCTCTGCTCCCCTTAGTAAGCTATTACATACCAGTATGTCCCAACAGAGAGAAGTGTCAAATCTGACTTGACACAAAAAAGAGAAATATTTGCCAAGAAGCGCATGTAGTTTAAGCCTTGGGACTCTTCACTTCCATAGGCACGATACTTAATGTTGTGTTCTTTTTTTTTTTTTAGATGGAGTTTTGCTCTTGTTGCCTAGGCTGGAGTGCAATGGCACAATCTCAGCTCACTGCAACCTACGCCTCCCAGGTTCAAGCTATTCTCATATCTCAGCCTACCAAGTGGCTGGAATTACAGGGGCCTGCCACCACCCAACTAATTTTTGTATTTTTAGTAGAGATAGGGTTTCACCATGTTGGCCAGGCTGGACTCGAACTCCTGACCTCAGGTGATCCACCCACCTTGGCTTCCCAAAGTGCTGGGATTACAGGCATGACTCACCATGCCCGGCCAATGTTGTGTTCTTAATTTTGTATTGTTATTCTTAAAGTGTGCTTCCTAAATTGTATGAGGTTTGAGCCCCATCAAACCTAAATTTTCCCTGGATAGAAGGATTGTACTCAGATGAGATACGCAGTTTTGGAAGTCTGACTCTCCATACCTTGGGTTATCATATTTTTTTCACACACCACACACACACACACACACACACACACACATATACACACACACAAATATTTCTGGCTTCACCATGCCTCTGTTCTACATATCATTCAACATATGGTGGGTTCACAAAATACTTAATTTGGAAAGAAAAAAAATGCTAACACATGGCATCAAATATCTAATATAGATTGAATTTACAGTACGGAAATAATAGAGAATTACACTGCAAACTACCTTTTTGCCATTGTAAAATTACAGAATCAATTAAAAAAATTGCTAATGTTAAAGTTAAGAAAAAGAATCTTTTACTCTATAAACCTGGTTGAAATGAATCATAGATCTTTTTGTTGCAATTATTTTGCACTTCACTACCTTTAACTCTGATTATATCTAGAGGGATAATTACTCACAGAGCCAGTAACAAATAGCATCTCTCTGACATGTTGATTTACCAGTAATTGCCAGGTACATACACATTTACTATGCTATATGCACAAAAATAACAGCACTTCCTTCCTCACTGCCTATTTTACTTTTCCTCTGTTCCTGTAAAAGGCTACAGAAGTATTACCAGAAAATCTAGAAAAGTTAACTTTTAAAGCATCTTCAAACTGGGTCTTGGAAAATAGTCTCAGCATGCTTAATAGATACAAACATTATCATTAGCTTAAACGTAAGAAACCGGTTTTTACTGAGGACCTACCATATGTCTGACACTATGATAGAAGCAATATTTAAATTGGAGTCTCCTCTAAGAAATTTCCTTCTAGCAGTAAAGATAGATGGCTAAAAAAAAATGGTACAATATCTTGTGATAAAGGCTAGAATGAAATCTGTATGAAGAGATTGAGTTAAAATGGGCACTGGAACACAAGACTTTTGTAAATTTAAGCACAGATACACACAGAGGTGCACATGCACGTGCGTGCGCGCACACAGACACACACACACACTCTCTCACACACTCAAAATGTCCAGACATGAGAAAAATCAGCAGGTATAATTAAGTTGCCTCAACCTAGCAAGAGGCAAATGTGGAATGATTTACTTTTTCTAGTGCCTGATACTATATGTGCTCTCTGAATCATCAGCACCTGGTGAATTGGTGACAGGAAAGGTAACTTACTTTTGTCAACTACAAGTATCAAGCTTATAATTTTTTCTGGTCATGTTGGACTTTTTGTGTGTCATTTTCCAGATTAAAATGAAATGTCAGCTCAGACTAGAAATGCCTCATGGAGCCTGTTTCCTCTCTCTCTCTCTCTGCTGCCCCTACTCGTCCCTCCTGTCTACACCAGTAAGAAAGCCAGATGTGGTTGTGTCAGTGTGTGAGTGTGTGGGAAGGCACAGGGGACCTATTGACTTTAGGGGCAACAAGACATTGATTTGCATTTGCAGGTCTCATTACTTACAGCTGTTACTTTGTTTTTTGTTTTTGTTTCTCTAACACATGCTAGTTATTGGTTCCTTCTATGTTTCAAGCCTACAAAAGCAGCTCTCTCAGGACATATTGGTTGCTCTTTGCTGCTCTGCTGGTGGTGGCAGGGGAGACAGGAAAACTTTATTCAGGTCCCTGACACAGAAGAACCAGCCAAAGAAGGGTCATGGCCTTCCCTTACCCCTCATAATCTGTTCAACGCTGCTCCACTGTCAACAGGAGACCTGGCAAGATGGCTTCAGTCAGATACCTTACATGACCTATTCTCAACCCACAGGAAACTCAGGTTATCCTTGCAGCTGTGACACTTCCACCAATCAGGGCTACTCTAATCTGGCCCCTCTGTACTCTAGATCTAACAACCTCGCCTCACTTCATCTTCCGTGCAAGGACTGTTAGTCTGATTCTGCCTCAGCGTATCTCCAAAGAGATGTACACCTGTCTCAGAACTGGAAGAGTAGATGTAGATGGGTAAACAGAAACCTGAGAGATAGTGGAATCAAAAATCACCCTCTTTAAATTATATTCTATTCTGCCCAAGAATTTAACTTTTTCCCGGCTCTTCTGTGACATTTGTGGCCTGAGGTAAGAGTAACAATGGAAGCCCACATAAATCTTAGTGTTTAAAAGTAGTAAGTCAGGACATCAAAGTTGTCAAATAGAGTATGTCCTATTCCTCTTACTTGGAAATACAACTACATAAAGACCCAAAAGGCCAGTTTTAAGTTTAAGCATTCTCAGAGTTCCTGCCAAAACACAGCAGCTGGAAGAGGGGTGCCCAGTCTCCCAGAGTCAGAGCTGTGCAAGAGGAACAAAAAGGGAGGTGACAACTCACTTTCTCACTCTCATCCCTCAGCTTCAACTTGCCTGGCAAGTAGCGTAATACACCCCTAAGTGGATCACCCAGTCCCAAGTCCAAATTCTGCCCATCGCTTTCACTCTCCCCTGCCCACAAACAGTCATGCCTTAGGATGATTGATTAGGACAGAGTTTAATTCTTGGGGAGAATAGAGTGTAAAGAGGGTGGTCGTCCACTCACTGATTGGCATTTAGCCAATGAGAATCCCGTAAGAGGCTTGAGGCAGTGGCTCAGGCTCCAAGCAATTGTTACTCTCCTTGCCCAAAACAAAAGCAGAGCCTGCCCAAATGCAGGGCACAGAGCAGAGGCCCCTCTTTCCACCGACATTCTGTGGTTTTTAATCAAAATGAGAAAACTACTAGGAAAATAAAACTAAAACCAAGGTTGATGTTGCCAGGTAATAATGCTTCATAGTTCATTGCAGGCATAATATATTTATACGCATATCCATAAACATACTATAATAAAGAAGGGGTGCTGCCAAGAGCAAGTCCAAATACACTGGTAAACACAATATTGTGGATGGTCTCAATTCCCCTAACAAGTCTCTCTGATTGGAAATTTAAGCATACAGTCATATGCAATCAAAAGAGACACATAAAATGGCTCAGAAATTGTAGAAAGAATAGGAAATGAAGACAAAGGAAGCTATTCCATTTAAACAACATGGAAAATTCTTCTACCGAAACACTATGAAAGACATTAACTTTTATGGAACTAAAAATTTAGCTTCCAAACACATAAATGGGAAAAAAAACAAGAATATGAGAAGAAATGTACACATTCACTCTTACAGTTGGATAATTTAACTTTCTAAGAAATCAACACACCGTATAAGCACACATAAATAAAAATACAAAGAATATATTTAATGCAATTAATAATTTGATCTAATATGCATATGACTTCACCCACCACACTGAAAATACACTTTTTTCAAACACATATAGAACATTACCTAAAATAACACTGTGGCAGAACACAAAGGAAATCTTAGAATATTTCTAAAGTTAACAACAAAAAGTCCCATTCACAATTATGAAATAAAATTCAAAATTCGCAAACAATGAAAGAAAAAAGCCCTATACAATAATAAAATTAAAAACAAAAGGGAAAAGTTTTAAGATAAATCTTGTGTTAAAAACTTGGATTAAATAAATAATATCAGGGAAATCACAAACTACTTATACAAGAACAGCAATCAGAGCAATAAAATGTAACACCTATGAATGATAGATGATATTGTATTCAAAGGAAAATTTATAGCTTCAAATATATGATCCATAATGAATACTAGGGAGCTATTAAAATATAAATATATCAAAACAAAGTTATAAACAATTAGTAAAAGATAAAACCATATGTGTATAAAATAGAAAATTTCTTTAAATGTTCTTGAAAAGATCTACATGCTCAATTAATTTCAAAACCTAGCTCCTATTGAAAGCATTAAAGAGAGAGAGCAAATATAAAACAAACAGCATGAAAAAGGACAAATCTATGGATATAATTTTTATTTATTAATTATATCATTGTATACATATGATTTTACTAAAATATTAATTGCAGTATAAACAATTTCATAGGAGTACAACTAACGATCTAAAAGATAGGACTAATTTTCTAGGAAAAGGTACATGGCCAAAACTGGGTCAAGGAGAATTACTTAAACAATAAAATAACCACTGAGAAAATTGGTATACTAGTAAGATTACTTGAAGAAACCAAGCCTGCATTGATGTACAGGTAGACCCTATCAGACTTCATGTCTTCATCATTCTTATATTAGGAAATCTGTTTTCAAGGGTAGAAAATAGAAAGGAGTGGTGGCTCACACCTGTAATCCCAGCACTTTTGGAGTCCAAGGTGGTAGGACTCTTTGAGCCCAAGAGTTCAAGACCAGCCTGGGTAACAAAGCAAGACTCTCATTTCTACCAAAAATATAAATAAATAAATAGAAGAACAGAAAATATAAGAAAAATCAACTCATCTGACAGAGCCAGCTTAACCCTGACACTAAAATCAGAAACAAGAGGATAAGGCAGTGAAAGGTAGGTCATTTTTAGTCATTATAGAAAGATTATATTATATATACACAATATCATATTATATATACACACATATTACATTTATATATAAAATAAAGTTATTAAAAATGTAGTAGTATATTAAAAGAACATTATTATGACAAGGTAGAGCTTTTATCAGAAACGCAGGAATAAAAAGTTCAACATTTAGCTATATTAATATAAATCAATTCATTAATTGATATAAAAAGTAAATTACCTTTGAATGTGTTGAAAAACATTCATAAAATTCAAACTCAATTCCTTATTAAAAGCTCTTAGTGTATGAAGAAGCATGAAAAAACTACTTAAATTGAAAAAAGTGATCCATCACCAAAGTAAAGCATACGTTATACTAAATGTTCAGAAAAAAGTCAGCATTTCCATTAATGTTCAAAACAATACAATGATTTCCCATCATCTTATCTTATTCAATACTGTCCTGAATACCTAGACCAAATAATAATAATAATAATAATAATGTAGAAATAAGAAATAAGTGTTATGAAGATTAGAAGACAGAAACAAAACTGTCTTTATTTTTGTCTTAGAATATTGAAGACTATCAACTCACAATTCTGAGGACACACACAAAAAATCATCAAAATATACAGATTCGAGGTCAACATACAAAAAATTCACACTTTTCATTACACTATAAAAGAGGTAGATAATGCTATTAAGATCCCATTTGTATCAGCACAAAATTGTAAAATACCTGAGGATAAATATAATAATTAATGAGCAAGGACAACATTATGGAAACAATATAAAATCATAGATGATTCAATGAAGGTCTACAATGGTACTAAATGGGAAAACTCAATATCATAAAAATACTTAATACATTATTACACACCCAACTATGCCTATCAAAATCCCAAATGACTTTTCTATGAAATTTGACAAGTTCTAAAATTTACAATTTTATATTAAATCTACAAAAGAAAAAATATAAGCTCTATTAAATCTACAAAAGAAAGAATATAAACTCTGAAGCCAGATGGCCTGGATCTATATTACACATCTAATAAGAATTTGTCTAAGTCCACATATCTAATAAGATCTGCTACTTATTAGATGTATGGACTTAGACAAATTCCTCAATTTCTCTGTGGCTAGTTTCTTCATAGACAAAATGGAAATAATAAGAGTTCCTGCCTAATAGTGTTGCTGAGAGAAGTAAATGAGTTAATATCCATAGAGCACTCAGACTAGTGCTTGATGCATGGTAAACACTAAATATGTGGTTATTAGATAGAAAGATGGAAGAATTCATTGATAGATAACAGAGAGAGAGAGAGAGAGAGAGAGAAATTTTTCTTAGCTATCTTACCAGATATCAAAATATACTATAACCAGAGCCAAGAGCAAAAACTCAGGCCTGCGCCAGGGTCACGCATGTAGGTACGGCCTAGGATGGACCTTCAATACTTCAGCACTTCCCGGAAATTTTCAGCAACACAGCTGATTGTTTTCTTTACCCTCGTATTTGTAATGTTCTATGCCCAATGATGCTTGGTATATATTTTGCATTAAATTAATATTAAATGGGTAAATGTTACATTTTAATGTTTATATAAGTATGAATATATGCATATATGTACATATATTCACGTGTTGTTGTGTATATATACACACAAATATAACATATACATATATATGTACATCAATGGAACAAAATGAAGGAGTTTCAAGGAAAAATATATACTTCTATGGTATCCATAATAAAGTGAGCAAAACATAGTCACAGAAGATGAAATACAAATGCTCTATAAGCACAGAAAAATATGGGACACCTCATTAATGAACAGGGAAATGGAAAGACAACAACTGGATATATCCATTTCTCCTATTAAATATGCAAAACTCAGAAAAGGTTAAAAAAAGCCATCATTGATGAGGGTGTGTGGTAGGGGGTTGCCTCTCTGTGGAATGGCCTTCATGGAAGGCAGTCTGGCAGTATCATTGATAAGGGTGTACATACTGTCTGATCCAGCATACCATTCTAGACACAGGGTCACATACTCACCCAGATGCACAAAGAATAATGTCAGAAATGTTTACTAGGGTATTGTATTCAGTGAAAATCTGGAAACAATCTCAACGTGCATCTGTAGGGGAAGAGTTAAATTCACTACGGTCATGAGATGGAATTTTATGCAGATATTTTTATTGAATTTTTTGTAATTTTTTTTCTTTCTTTTTTTTTTTTTATTTTTTTTTTTGAGACAGAGTCTCACTCTATCACCCAAGCTGGAGTGCAGCGATGCAACCTTGGCTCACTGCATCCTCTGCCTCCCAGGTTCAAGTGATTCTCCTTCTATGCAGCTGTTTCTGTTTTTTTAAAAAAGAATAAAGTTATTCTACATACAAACTTCTCTAACTCAATATGGTTAAATGAATAAAGAAAACCATAATATAATATATAGAATATGATACTATTGGAGTAAATGATACTCATTAACATATTTGTGTATATCTTGATGCAGAGAATATATCTGGAGGGTCATACACAAAATTGATAAGATTGCTTATCTCTGGGAAGGGATTAGCATGGGAAAATGGATGCAGATTAATGGGAACAGTTATTTTATTTTTATTGTTTGAAATTTTATAAACAGAATGTACTCATGTATTTCTTGTATGATTAAAATAATCAGCAAAAAACAATAATATAATAAGCCAAACGCTATGAAAACACAGATGAAAGAGTGATTAATACTTCCTGGTTGGAGGTGGAGTAGGACAGAAATTCTGCCTCTACATGACTAATAACATCCCACTGAGGGAACAAAAATAAAGAAACCTAATGAAAATATCCCTTCCTTCAGCAAGAAAGCATGTAACTCCACCACGGAGCTGTAAGGTTACATGCCCTGAGGCTCGGACACAGCTTTTACATTGACAGAGCAACCCTTAGCACTGCATCATGAATGTGGACTTGTGTCCCATCGTGTAAAACAGTCCAAGCGGGCACCTGGATGGATGACATGACAGCTCATTCTCACACTAACAACTCACCTGACTTGACTCAAATTGCTAAGGATTAAAAGGCAAAATTTAGACGACAAATGTAATTAAAATATATGTATGTATGTTCAGGTATAATAGTTAAATTCAATCTATTTTAAGCATTTTGGGTAACAGCTGCATATAAAGAACAACATACTATTCCCTACTAAAGAGCCCTTGTGGCAGATCACATTTTCCAAAGATGAGCAAAACATCTCCCATCCTACACATTTGTTTGCATTGTGACTTGTCACTCACTCACCCATCGAGAGACAGAATCTATTTCTTCTCTCCCTTGACTCTGAGCAGGCTGTGTGACTGCTTTCAGCAACAGGGTGAGTTGCGTTGGTTATTAGCAGAGGTCTTAACTGGCCTGGCAGCTTCCACTACCTACCTCTTGAAAGCCAATCACTATGCAGGAAGTGCATTTTCCCTGACCACCATGCTGTGGAAATCCTAAAACAAGAGGACAGACCCTGGAGGATGGGATGCCATGTGAGAGCAAGACCAGCTCCAAGGAGGTTGGACATGTGACTGGAGGAGCCATCTTGGACGGGTACCTCTAACCCCTGCCACCCTAGCCACGAACACATGGATCAGAGACTACTCCCTCGCCAAGCTTTCCCTGCATTTCTTAGCTGCAAACTCATCAGCAAAACTAAATAGTTGTTTAGTAAGTTTTGTGGTAGAATGTTATGCAGCAATCAATAACTAGAACATCTCTGACTCATATGGCATTACCCATGGCTACTATCTTCAGGGAGATGGGAACATACATTTGTATCTAAGATTTATCAGCTAAAATACATAAGTAAATCACATTTTTTGTCAGAAAAGTGTCAAGTCCAAAGCTCAGGGTATAGAAAGTTAATATCATACATAATAACACATCTAAAGGATTAAAAACTGATATTTCTACTTTAGATTTCATGCAATGGTGGTAGCAAGAGGAAAGGAAATTACAACCCTAAATGTGTTGACTGACTTCTAGTGGCAGGCCCAGTGTGATATTTTATAGTTCATTTAATAACCAATGAAGTGGGTATTAATCTCCACAATTTACAGACAAAGAAAGCAAGGCTTAGATTTCTTTAACATGGCTGAAGCCATACAATACATGGCTGAGCTAAAGTTCTGATTCAGGTCTGCCCAATTCAGATCCTGGCTTTTTTTCCATAGAGCCAAGGTTCTCAAGCTTTAGCGCTTATCAGAACCACATAATCGGGCTATTAAAACTAACTATTTGGGGCCGGGCGCGGTGGCTCAAGCCTGTAATCCCAGCACTTTGGGAGGCCGAGACGGGCGGATCACGAGGTCAGGAGATCGAGACCA
>NW_012113141.1:15164526-15244053 GCF_000951035.1 Colobus angolensis palliatus | reverse complement strand
CCCACTTTTTGATGGGGTTGTTTGTTTTTTTCTTGTAAATTTGTTTGAGTTCTTTGTAGGTTCTGGATATTAGCCCTTTTTCAGATGAGTAGATTGCATTCTCTATAACAACTCCCTAACACCTGGAACACAAGCAGCTGGGTAAACATCCTGGCCACGTGGTATGGGCAGCATGAGTCAGTTAGAGGGCAAGGTTCTTTCTCTTGCTTCGCCCAAATACTTTGGGGGTGTTGGACGCCTTGATGGAAGTAGGAGATGAAGTGTTTCATGGAAAAACACCTACCCCTTCCACATGATAAGGCCGGGAGAGGGAGTGAAAGAGAAGATGGGCCCCACCCTTCTGCAGGGCCCTAAAGCCACTACCAAGACCAGAGAAGGGAAAGCCCCTTTGCCCTTTTATTTTGTGTTCTAGGGTTGGAGAAATAATTTTTTTTAAGACTACTATACAAGTATGCATGTAAACAAAGATGGATTTCTGTTCAACTAATTAAATCATAATTGAAAAGAGAAATGGCTAGGTGTGGTGGCTCACGCATGTAATCCCAGCACTTTGGGAGGCCTAGGTTGGTGGATCACTTGAGGTTAGGAGTTTGAGACCGGCCTGTCCAACATGGCGAAACCCCATCTCTACCAAACACAGAAAAATAAGCCGGGCGTGATGGCGTACACCTGTAGTCCCACCTACTCAGGAGACTGAGGCAGGAAAGTCGCTTGAGTCTGGGAGGTGGAGGTTACAGTGAGCCAAGACTGCACCACTGCACTCCAGTAGCTCTGGGCCACAGAGCAAGACTCTGTCCCAAAAAAAAAAAAAAAAACTAACTAACTAACTATTTGGTCCTACACAGAGTTTTTTGCTTAACAGGTCTGAAGTGCATCACTGAATTTGTGGTGAGCCGAGATCGTGCCATTGCACTCCAGCCTGGGCAACAAGAGTGAGACTCTGTGTCCCAAAAAAAAAAAAAAAAAACTAACTAACTAACTATTTGGTCCTACACAGAGTTTTTTGCTTAACAGGTCTGAAGTGCATCACTGAATTTGTATTCCCAACAAAGTTCCAAGTGATGATTCACAGACTCCACTTTGTACAGCCCTGCACCAGAGCACGCTGCCTTTCTATCCAACAACGACCTTTTCTGAAAAGGAACCTGGAGCAGGTATCAAAACACTTGGCTGTTGCCTTCTGAGTTGACAGTGCTTCTTGTGGGACAAGTTCATAGAGAATAAACTTCTATACTAACAGGAGCAAAAGTTATCAGTTAACGTTAACACCTACCCAATGCAAAATGTGCTGAATTACATCAAATTTTATCACACACCTTTTACCAAGAACAGCTGACCAAAATGGATACAGTTAAAGCTGTTTTCTTTCCAACTGTCTCCCGCATCCTGCTAGTGGCAAAATGCCACTGCAGATGTGAAAAGTCATATCTCAATATCGTTACCTAAAGTTTACACTATATGATTCAAGAAATGAATACAAAAACAAAGCAAACTGAGAGATGTGTGAAGTGCAAAGTAGTATTAGTTCATTTGGTCATTAAGTCATTTATTCAGCAAACAAATATTCTACGCTACAGCCCAGTCATTGTGTCTTGGGAAGTAAAGAGATGAAGCAGACTTAGACGCTCTCCCTGTCCTCAAGGTGTCTTCAATGTGATACTGGACACTGGGCTGCCTAGAAACAGTGGTTGTAAATCATGAAACTATATCCACAAAGCCAGAGTATCAAATTTTAATATTAACTCTATAAAATATACCAGAGAAAACGAGAAATTTTACCCTCTACTTAAATGATCAAGTTAACTTGCAATTCATCATTATTCATGATGTGTATTAAATTATACATGTTAATTCATATATAGATAATTTGCCACCACATTTCCAAACCTAAGTCATACCTCCTTCATTACAGCATTCCGAAGAGCGCTTAAGGAGATGAAATTATAGTCCATTAAGTAAGAGAGTGGTGCTAGTTTAGAAGGTGCAGGTAAGCCAAACATGAGGTTCCCACATCCCCTTTAGCAGAGCCCGAAAAACCTAAGATTGAATTTTGAATACCAAGTTTTGGTCACACAGAGAAGAAGGATTAGAAGAAGGATAGGCTTGGAGGCAATTCTGTGGATGAGGAGTCTTTATCAAGAGGTTTCTTCCTAAAGCCAGGGATTTGCAGAGGGTGTCACCACCTTGAAATAGGAAGTGTTGGACTTCATCAAGTCTGAAATCAGCAGATGTGGCATTCTCCTCCAGGTTACCTTTTCCTCTGTACTGTTTTGTTCAAACAGGGAGGCGATCCAGCAACTATGGCAAAGGAACGCCCAGGCTGCAGGACAGTATGGAGGAAATCTCGTATATCTCTTTAACCAGTGAACAAAGTGTAACGCTTGATACCAGAATTAGTTTGTTCTAATTACTGAGACAGTGTAGATTCCACTGCACTAAGTGGAATAGACAAATTCTAGTTCCATTACTGCTACTATGCTGCTATATGACTTACTCAATTATTTCATTCTTTTGACTTTCAGTTTTCACTTCTGAAGATGGGCATTAAAATGACAAACCTTTCATAAGGCTCCATTGAGGAAGAAATCAGAAAATGCAAACTAACTTGGTAAATTATAATGTGCCATATAAATAAGAAGGTTGAAAGGTAAGAAAGTTGCCTTTAAGTTATTACATCCTAAAAAGGGTATGATATTAACAAATTTATTGGATAAAGAAGTAGCCATAAGAATTTGTTGCAGTTACAGTCATCTATGCAATTACATAAATAAATTAAATTTTAGAAAGAAAACTCTCCCTTCTCACTGCTTACCTAACCCTGGAACACAATAAAACTATATTCATTTGAGTTAAAGAACATAACAGCAAGAAAAATTTAAAAGTGAACAATATGAAGAAGGACTGTGAATAGAACATGTACCCCAACCATTTCTCAAAATCCACAAAGAAGTTACAGTAATTAACAGAGGATAATACAGGCATAAGAAAACGTGGAGAAACGAATGTAACCCACTTAGAAAATATAGAAACAAATTCAGGCATGCATATTAATTTAGTACATGAAAGTTAGAATTCCAAATTAGTGAGAAAAGGAAAAAATAATAATTGGTAATGAGAAAATCAGTTACTGATTTCGGGAAAAAATAAACTTACACAATACATTACAATCTACATACGTCCACCATATATCTCTATGTAACATCTTAGGCCATAAAAAGTAAAACTATGAATTTACCAAAGAATGTTAGTGGAAACTATTCATAATACTGGGTTGGGAAAGTCTCCCTAAGCAAGACACAACCTAGAAGGCATAATTTTCACAAGCCCTTCTATATGCTTAAAAAAAAAAATGAGGTTAAAAGTGGAAGACTTGGAGAACATATTTGCAATATATTTTAACAAATGAAGCCCATATCAGGAAAAATAAAAAGGTCCTAAAAGCATTAAGAAAATCACAACAAATTCAAAGGAAAAGTGAGCAGTATAAATTCATACACTATCTGTAATAAGATACAAACAATCCAGCAAATACAGAATTTTTTTTTCTGAAGAGAATCTCATATATGAGCACACATATAAATGTGTATGAGAACATTAAGTGGTATAAGGTGCTTTCTAATATGATATTCTTGGGAATAAGTGATAGAAAGCATGACTCAAATTGGTTCAAACCATGAGGATATGTATTATTTCACTCTACGTACGTCCAACATATATGCATGTACTGGGAGTTCTTGGGGGTAGGATTTGTTTCACGGTACTTGAGGCAGTAGCACAGTGACAACACAAGGGAGTTCTCTGATCTGACATCGACAACACTGGCTTTACACCAACGCTGGTTCCCCTTCCTGTTATCAGATGACTATCAGTGACTGTGTGCAACATTCTTCTGTATTCACATTCCAATGATTATAAAAGTCAACAACAAAATATTTATACATATATATTGTGTGTGGGTGCCTTGGTTCACACTACACCAATGTTTCTGAAGTATTCATTTCATCATTACTCCCCCGAAGAAATGTAAACATTTATTTCCTAATCATTCCCATGAAATCCCCTTGCCATGAAATTTTAATATCACACAGACTGTATATCTGGGTTTTTTCTTGCTTTTTGGTTTTTGGGGTTTTTGTTTTGTTTTGTTTTGTTTTGTTTTTTTGAGTATCACTCTGTTGCTCAGGCTGGAGTGCAGTGGCTTGATCTTGGCTCACAGCAACCTCTGCCTTCCAGGTTCAAACAATTCTTCTGCCTCAGCCTCCTGAGTAGCTACGATTACAGTCATCTACTGCCATGCCATGCCTAGCTAATTTTGTCTTTTTAGTAAAGACAGGGATTCACCATGTTGGCCAGGCTGGTCTTGAATACCTGACCTCAGGTGATCCACCCACCTCGGCCTCCCAAAGTGCTGGGATTACAGGTGTGAGCCACCATGCCTGGCCTATATATCTGTTTATGTGTTATATGTATATCTATACTTTATACATACAAGTAGCATTTTTTCACTCCTCCCCAAAACAAATCTTTGCTTCCTTGGGCACAATACCATATATGTTGAAAATTCGCCCACTAAATTCCTTGACTGTTTCAAGTTTTTCTTGGACAGGAAACTTGGAAGAGGTGAAAGGAGAGGAGAATCTCATGTTTTGCTCAATATTTTTCAGTATTACAAGTAAACTCTCTTATGTTTCATTCATGTTTTTAATTTGAAAAACGTAACAATAGCTTATAAACATGTTTTTCCTGGACTGGCCACTCTGCAAAAGAATACCATTTGCCTCCTGGAGATCTGAATAAACAAAGATTTGTCATCCACATACCTCCAACCACCAAACTGTGAATTCACAATACCACATGGAAACTAATAAAAGCAGAATTTGTACAGCTCAGTCAGAACAGGATGTGGCCATTCTACTATATCATTTAGAGATCGTGTGATGGTCAAAACAATTGCCAGGGCTGTAAAATTTTCTGCTGTAGTATGTGTCAAAGTATCCGACTCACAGGCCTTCATATCATAAAAGTGTTAACAACCCCTAGTGGTTAACTACTCCAACCTGGAAAGGCCACCACCCTATGAGACTTAAATGTGGCAGTGCCCTCCCTTATTTTAGAAGAATAAATGTTAAGGTTGGGAATTATTTCCTCCCCTCCAAGCCTACATGAAATAAGAACAAATATTAATTTAAAAAGCTATAGGTCTTAGCAGTTTACATATAAATTTTATTTAATCATCAGACTATTCCATAAAATAGATATTATCCCAATTTGACAGTTGTGAGAAGGCATTAAGAAGCTGAATCATTTATCAAGTGGTGCTAACTTAATTTCCAAGGACTCTAATTGCCAACTCTTCATTCCTGTTTTCAGTCTACTTGATGTAATTGCTCCTATCCAGAAGCAAGTGCTGATCACTGGTACACGCGAGGTACCACCTAGGTGCTGGGAATAGAGTAAGCGAAAGATAGACCAGGT
Organism: Colobus angolensis palliatus; assembly: GCF_000951035.1. Classification (NCBI taxonomy): domain Eukaryota; kingdom Metazoa; phylum Chordata; class Mammalia; order Primates; family Cercopithecidae; genus Colobus; species Colobus angolensis. The sequence continues at coordinate 15,238,578 of NW_012113141.1, read as the reverse complement.
CCCTGATATTACAAAGTATTCATTCTACTAGAAGCAGAAGTAAAATAAAATATATAAGAACATTTCAGAAAGTGATAAGTACTATGAAGGAAATAAAGCAGGGTAATATGACAGAAAGTGTAAATTTGTGTGGGGGTGAGAGCATTGACTATTTTAAATATTGTAACCGGGGGCAGAGTAATGATGCAAGGGAGAGAATGGCATAGAGGAGAGAAGAGCAGCAGGTAGTAGCCAATATAAAGGCTTTGAGGAGGGAATAACACTATATTAGGTAGAGAAATACCAGGTACTATAATGAATGATCTCTAAAATTTCAATAGCCTAACAACACCCTAAGTGTTATTTACATTCACAGTCCAATGCAGGCGTACCTGGCTGATTAACAGCTTTCCTCCATGTGGTGATTCAGGGATCTAGGCTGCCTCCACCTTGAAGTTTTGCTATCACCTAGGGCTACGGAGTCCTTTGCATCCAGAGAGTGAGGGCAGCACACTTGCTTCCTAATAACCCTATTCAGGAAACACCATGTTGTTGGTGAGAATTAATCTCACGGGTTCAAAGAGAGCTGGATATTGTAGACCCAGGGGCAATCCCACAGCTATAGAAGACAGGCGTGTATTCTGATGTTAGCTATCTATGGCTCAGAGACTGATGTTTTAGGGAAGAGTAAGCGTCTAGTGTGGCTTGAGTATTGTGAGTCTGGAGGAGAGTGGTAGAAAGGAGTTCAGAGAAAAAGACACCAGGTAGCATAGGGCCTAACAGGGGATAGTGAAGAGTTTGGTAGTATGTTAAATGTGATAGGAAATTATTGGAGGTTTTAAGTAAAATAGGGACTTGATCTTGTGAACATTTCTAAAGAATCAATCTGGCTTCTACTTGGAAAATATAATCTGTAGTAGGGAAAAAGGAGAGAAACTAGTTAGGAGTCATCTATAGTAAATAAGGCAAGAGGTGGTGTTCAGGACCAGCTGTGGTGGGCAGTTAAGAAGTGGTCAGCATGCAGGCTGTATTTTGAAAGTACAGTTACAGGATATATGTGTGTGTGTGTGTGTGGTGAGTGAATGAGAGGAATCAGGATGGCTAATGCATTCTCTTGCAATGTTTTAGTCACTACGGCTACATAATAAGTTACTCAAAGTTTAGGGGTATGTCTGCCCTAGTGTATGGACCATCACCAGATGACTCAAAAGCTAGAGGTAGCAATGATTTTAAGGCTGGTTTATTCACACCTATGGCAAGTGATGCTGGCTTGAGCCTGGAATTCACTGCCCCTCTGAGTTGGCCTTTTCATGTGGTCCCTCCACGTTGGTGAGTGTAGGTTCCTTGGAGCTTGGTGAATGGCTTGCCCCAGGGCAAGCATCACCTTCTGAGAGAGGGACAGAAAGAAGTTGTTTTGCCTTTTGTCCTAGCTTTGGAAGTCACCAGACATCATGTCCACTGTATTCTACTGGTGGAGAGAATCACAAGCCACCACAAAGTTTCAGCAGAAAGATTATAGACCCCACTCTCCTAGGATGAATACCGAAGTTACACTGTAAGAAAAGTATGTGGGATGAGATCTTTGCTGTGGTCATTTGAAGAAATACAACAATCTGCCACATCTAAGCAACAGGACAAAGTGAAGTCATTAATAAAGATGAGGACCACCAGGTGATGATCAGATTTTTCTAGGCAAGGGACTCAAAATTCTGTTCTGGATATAAAAAGCTTACGGTATCTATTACACATAATTGGAGCTACAGAGGGAGCAGCTGGATAAATGAGTACAGAGTTTATTGGAGAAGTCAGAGTCTCAGAAACATATTTTGTTATCATCAGCATGAAGAATATTAAAGTCATGAATCTGATGAGATCACCTAAAAAGAAAGTTTAGCTGGAAAAAAAGGATAAATCAGGGCTGCACTCAGGATCACTCAATTCCTCAAAAGTATCAACTTTTATTTTGCTATGATTTTCATTTTACAGCCTGTTCTTCAGCTACTAAGCAGGTACTTGAATACATTTAAAGAATAAGATGCTGTAATGAAATCTAGTGAAAATGATTTTTTAAGTCCATTTGCCACAGGTCAAGATTGACAGGACATTTGATTGAATTCTCATAATCACCCTTAGCTGGATACAGATCCCAATCAGTCCTCATCATTGACAAGGCTATGAAATGTAGAACTAAAATAAATGGTCAGTAGTATTTCTGCAAAAGTGGTGCACAACCTGGCCTCCCAGAGGAACATCAGCTCCTGCTGTCTGATGGCCTTCGAACTGGGACATCAGCTCCTGTTCTACAGAAGCTTCCAGCCCTCAGATTCCAACTGGGAAACAGGGGTCTTCATACTTTGGACTTAACCAGTTTCAGCTTCCATAATTGCTTGAACAAATTCCTTATAATAAAATCTCTCTCTGTTTGTATGTGTAAATATATATATAATATATAACATGTACTATATATAACAGGTATACATATACAACAGAACATACATATATAACAGGTATATATACATACACACACACACATACATATAGTAACAGAACATACATATATGTTCTGTTTCTCTGAAGAACACTAATACAGACTTCAGTTATATTTTTTCATGAGCACAACTCATGCCAGTTCAGTAATCTGAATCCTGACATAAATAACACGTGAAATCCTATCAAGACAGTCAACACTATGCAAAATCCTAGGTGAAAGTCAGGCCCTTGAAACTGCCACTGGTTACGGTGTGGCTGTGGCTGGTGTGATACAGATAGGGAAGGTGATATGACAAGGACTGCTTGTGAAATGCTCTTTCCTCTTTTCCTGGATTTTGGCATTCATGTTGATTTTTAACAACCTATCTAGAACAAATGTCTACAATGCCTAAACCCTTTTTTAGAATGCCCTCATTCACACCCACCCCTCCTTTTGTGAATGCAGATCTTTTTATGCTTTATTCTGGGAGTATAAAATGATCATTTTAGAAGCAGACTGATTTGGAGTTGATTCCCTAGACATAGCTGGAAATTGTGGGGTCCAAAAGAAAAAATAAAGAGAGAGAGAAAGCAAGCTCTTGAGTTCAGCTTGTTTCCTTGTAATTTCTTTGTTCTGATAGAGTTCAGAGAACTTACTCAGCAAACTAGTGTGTTAATCTAATATTTGAATCACTAGAGAGTGGTTTTTAGAAGTATCCATTGCATGCAATCAAAGAAAGAAAATAACTTCACTTCTATGAGATTAAAAAAGGACATTAACTATATGGTATACATTTTCATAAGTGTCATGACTGCCAGCATTCAAAAGGCTCAAAGTGATAAACAAAAAGGAAATTTCTGTCAGCTCCAGCACAGAAAAATAGACATTAGCAGCAAACATTTCCCATCCACAATAGGGCTGCTTCCTAAATTAACTCTGCTCTTGCCACTTCAACTTTCATCAACCCCCTCATCCACAATGAATTCAAAATGTTCCATGCTTTATTTTTAAAAATATTTAAATATATAGGAATATCCCGACTCTCCTATACCTGCCTAATTATTTTTAAAAATATAAAAGATAAAGCAAATGTACTGATTTAGAATTTCATAGCTTTCAGCTTGATCAGAAAATACTGAAATGAACAATACTCACTATCCAATTTTAAGTCTAATTCAATATATCTGACTTCCCAATATTCAGATTAAAAAGTTGAAAAGCTCTTTACAGTTCTACCAAAAATGTTGAGATGTTAATAAGTCAGTATCTTTCTGCTTAGACAACATAAGCCATAAACAAAGACAGGATGAAAAAGTTCTGCTTCCATTTTAGAAAAATCAAAGAAACTTAAAATTTGAGACTGGAGTAACTGAAAACTCTGGTGATATGTTTTATTTTCAGATCCTGATGACCACTAGAGCAGAATTAAACAGTATCATTTTATGTTTGCCATAAACTATGTCATAATATCACAAAAGCAATGACTCACATTCTGGGAAGAAGAGCAATGGAGTCTATGACACTATTTAAATGTTCTGTAATGTGATACTTTATCAATCTCCTATTTTCTTGGGTTACTAACCAACATAGAAAAAGAGATGGACTTGGTGATTCACAATAATGTATCAGAATGGACTGGAAGGTACAGACTGAGGTCTTTTCCCAGAGTCCCAGAGATAACTAAATACACTAATTATAGGAAAGACACAGCCCTGCTGAGAACCAAGTTATAAGATTCTCTAGGGTGTTAGTCTATTCCCTCTGAGGTAACAGCCATCAAGAGAAGGATGGAGAGACAAACAGAAACCACCTAGAGAGGCATACCCCTCTCCACAGGTTTCTCATCCCAAGCAAAGCATGGGGCTCTCAATCAACAGACTTGTAAAGTTTGGGAGGATCTTCAAGAATAGAGACCAACAGTTAGTTCTATTGTGGATATCCACCTATCCACCTAGCCACAGGATCACAGACCTTTCCCATTGCTGTTGGAATTCAGGAAGAGTGTTAGAGAGAAATGACCTGGCAGTTCAGGCAAGAGGAGAGGAGAAAATAAATGTGAGCCTCTAAGTCCCCGGTCGAGACCCAGAGTCAGTGCTATGGATGGCAGATGAAACTGCAGGTGACCAACTTATAGGGTCTGCTGCAGATGAGGCCAGAATGACAAGCAGCTCAGAGAAGCATTAGCCTGTCTAGCCAGAAGTAACAGCCAAGTGTCCAGTGAGGCCAGTTAAACAGGATTGAGGCCGAGCATGGTGCATCATGTCTATAATCCCAACTCAGGATGATCACTTGAGACCAGGAGTTTGAGACCAGCTTGGGCAACACAGCAAGAAATCTTCTCTACAAAAGCAAAAATTGAAAAAAAAAATAGCCAGGCATGGTGTGCACACCTTTAGTCCCAAGTAGTCAGAAGGCTGCTTGAGCCAGGAGTTCAAGGCTCCATTCAGCTATGATTGTGCCACTCTACTCCAACATAGGTAGAAAAAAGTGCCCCGTCTCACTGAAAAACAAAAAACCCAGGAATGAACTATCTGGGGTGCCAAATTCTGAGACTGAGACCACCATTTGGGTGATCAGCTATCTGAAACAAATCTTGTGTAAGCAGGGAGATGCCTGTTTTCTTCTACTTTCTCCTTACTCTACCCATGGGGTAAAAAAGAGTCTCTCTCTCTCTCTCTCTCTCTCTCTCTCTGTCTCTCTCTCTCTCTCTCCCCACTCCCTCCCCACACCCCCTTCTTTCTCTATCCCCTCCCTCTCTCTCTCCCCCCAACCTCACATACACAAACACACACACACAAGCACACTTCAGTACTATCAGTGATATCATCACAAATTCGATCTGGTTGGGGAAAGGAAAAGGAAGAACTAAACTTTGTGTTTGTTTTAGTGGTCCGGACTAAGGCATAATAAGTGACATGACTCTTAAAATAAGCAGATGAAACTAAAAGTTTTAAAATTCATCCAAGATGTCACAAAAGGGGCTTCCTGACCAATTTAGGGAGGGTAAGTGTCAGAAGTTAATACAACAGAGCCATGCTTGGACCCCTAACAAAAAGTTTGCAAGGGAATAAAATAATTCCAATTCACTTTTTTTAGGAGCAGTTGAACTCTCCAGGTGTCTGTGGGGGTGTTGGCCACAGTGAGTTTGAAAATTCCGTGTGTGTGTATAAGCTCAGCAGTAGGAGTTTCCAGGATGTCAAACACTAATTGCAAAGATTATTTTTAAACTCTCAATAAGCAGGAGGTATTTCATTCCTGATACACACCTAATTTGTTTCTATTTTGCTGTTTCAAGTCTCAGGGAAGGGAAATCAGTGCAAACCAGGAAATATTTTACAGAGAGGAAAAAGGACAGACAACAGCTGTTCAACTGTTGAAGCTTCTCTCAGTCCTGCCTGAGAAAACCACTTCAGAAAGAGGAGAAGAAAATTCTCTTGGCCCTTTCTGATCAATGCCAATTTGAATGGTGGTATGACTCTCCTACATATGGCGATCAGAAACATTGACTTAAGGGAAAATTTCAGCAGCCACGTGACTGGCTGCAAATGAATCAGTCATGTAAATATGAAAAATGCTGATGTTCTAGCCAATCTGTAACCCTCCAATGGTCAAATCCAGATATTCGATTGTTTTGTGCCCATCCTAATTAGTAGTAACAAGCGTAAATAGCATTTTTAAATTTACTTTTTTCTCAAGGGCAAGATTGCAATTTACAAAAATTCAAACACAAAGGTTTTCAGTTTATGGTTACATTCACCAATAATATGTATTTACATAAAAACACATACAAACCAGGAAAATGTTAGCAAAAGATGAATACTGAATTTCGAATGAATCATTCTTTCCATAAAGCATTGCCTTTTATAGCTGTGTTGGGGGACAGCAAATAATACAATTTAATAACAGTTTGTCATTTTATTCACCATGAACATGCTAGTAATACAATGAAATATTTTTCAGATAAAACAGAAATGTTGGGCAATTGATGATATCCATAGATACACAAAATCCAGCTGAAGGCAGCAGTTTACCTTCCTGTGCAATGAGGCTTGGCTCTGTGTGATGCACTCTGACCAGCCCACACATCGGCAGCGGCATCATTTGGATTCAGAGAGAGTTTCTGCAGCATGAAGGAGCAGGAAGAACAAAGGCTGAGTTCATAGGAATCCCTATTTTTCCGTGTGACCTTGTTGGGCCTGGGGTGATTTTCTTGACCTCTCTGGGCCTGATTTACCTCATCTGTAAAGCGGAGGGTTTGAAAATATCATAGAAAACAAAATAGCTCAAAGGATGCCTGGTACACAGCAGGTATTTCCATATAATGGTACCTCCTATTCCTTTTCATGTGAGCTGTTACCCTGAAGCCCAGGTTTGACTAAATTGAGACCAACTTTCATAATGTGCGCATTGACTGTCAGATACGAATTTCAGTGTGGTGAAGATGGGAGGAAAAACGTAGAAAAGTCAAATCTCATTGAATAAAACGGGTGGAACCCAAGACAAGAACATTTGGAATAGTAATCATCTGTATGGTTCCCAGAAACTTCTAAGAATTTGGCATATTGGAACCTCTATGCAAATCATATATGCCTCAAGAGTTGGTCTTCGAGCAGGAGGGCTTCTGGTTAATTTCCAGAGTCCCCTGGGAAATCTGGGCAGTAGAGATGTGGCCTTTAGTGCAGCCCTGCTTGGGTTAGCTGGGATTTGATTTAAATGAGCAAAACTTCTGACTGATAAAGGGAGGTGCAATGAACACAGCTCACAAGAAATGTGCTAGCAAAATTTTTGCAGTAATGCTTTCAAGTCTCATGAAAACTCTTTTCTCATGAGGACCAAAGACTTTAATGTTTCTGAATATCTCCATAAGTGAAATAAAATTTTAATTCATCCTCTTGGCACCTCAGAGACATAGGTAACTGGCATAAACAAATACCAATTTCTCAAGGCCTAAATATGAAACATGCTCTTAACCTGTGCTTTTTTCACATATTGCCCCTGCCCTAAATCTTAAGCATTAAATACAGAAAACAATGTCATACAATAATAAAGAGTTACCCATTTGCCAGATATAACTTGCCTTCTAAAACGTCCCTAAACCCTCAGGCATATCACACAGAGAGTAACAGTGGGCTGATGCAGCCATCTGGCCATGAGAGGGCAGATCTGACAGTTCCTAAACAAGGTGACAGTGGCTATGCCCTTAAGCAGGGCTTCACATTTCCACCACTGTAGATTTTACAGACTAGACAGGTCACTAAGGACTACCCACTTGTTCTATCTATGTGAATAGTAAAGAATTTATTAACCTTGCACCAAAAGAGGTCTGGCCTTAGCCCTTGACTTCCTGGAGGTAATTTCTAACCCTTATGATTGTCATATGTAATAAGAGTGTCTTTGTTTACCTGAGGGCCTTGGGTCACACTGAAGAGCCTAACAGTATGATTCAGCCTGAGAGCTTTGGACCCTGTGGTATCAGCTCAGCCTTCTCAGAGACGGGAGCCTGAGATCTGCCATGTGGGTAGTCAACCATGTCTATGTGATGGAGCCCCAGTAAAATCTCTGTACCCCAGGGCTTGGCTGAACTTCTCTGGTTGACAATACCCCATGTGTATTGTCACATGTTATTGCCAGAAAAGTAATGTTGTCCATACTCTCTGGGGAGAGGACAGCCAGAAGCTCCACAAGGAAATATTCTTGGACTCTGCCCCATGTGCCTTTGCCCTTGGCTGATTTTAACCTGCAACCCTTCCCTGTAATAAAGTGTACCTGTGAGTATTACAGCTTTCAGCATATTCTATGAGTTCTTCCTAGTGCATTATCGAACCTAGGGGTAGTTTTAAGGACTCTCATATTTGCAATTTGCATTAGACCCACACATTTGCAATTGGTGTAGGAAATGAGGATGGGCCTACAGGTTGCCCTCTAACTTCACACTTTGAGAAAACTGAGGCTGGTAAAAGTGAAACTGCTTGCCTAGTGAGTGCTACTGTTAGGATTCACAGCCTGGCCTTTCCTTTGTACCTCCAGCATCTTCCCATTGTACAGCACTGCCTGTTTCAACAGGAAGTACAAGCACTTGCCTCAGTCCAGCAAAACACAGAATGTTTCCTCAGAAAGGGCTAAATGCAGACAAGAGTTCCACATTGCAGTACAAAAGTGATGATCTCCAAATCAGCTGGGAGTGACAACATCCTCATATGGCCAAAACCGTTGGTTTGAGAGAGAAATAAAGGGCATAATCTCAAGAAGTATAAACTATGACCTTCTTCCCTACTATAAAATCTGTGCACTTTTTTCTGGCATCTAAGGGTTTGGAGATTATGAAAAGTCAAATGAACCACTCTGGTGAGGAATGTTGATAATGGGTGAGGCTATGCATGAGTGTAGGGGAAGGGGCTGTATAGGAAATCTCGCTATTCCCTCAATTTTGCTGTGAATCTAAAAATCATCTTTAAAAAAATAAGAGTTTTAACACAAAGAACATAAACAGCAACTTTCAAGTGTCCTGTGGATCTTACAATAGAAGAAAAGGTCCAAGAATATGTGATGCCAACAGGCTTCAGTTACTTGAGTCTGAAGGATGATCTTTTGTAGCCACAATGATTAGGGAGTGGAATAAGCAACCTTCACACCAGGAGCACTTCTATGTGTTGAGCAATCTCTACTCTGCCAAGGAGGCATTAACACTCCTATTTTTAAAATGGAAACACACTTCGAGGGAGAAACTAAGCAAACTTATCGACGCTATCAATCAAATACAATACAGATACAGGTTCTATTCCAAAACTCCTGGAATCTGGGATGCCTGAGGTTCTCACTGAGGGGTTAGCTTTGGAAGTCATCCCGGCAATAATGAAGTGCTGAAGTTCCTGACAGCACTTTTGTCATGTTAGCTACTGTTTCCACAGTCAGCGATTGGACTTGATCATACACTTCAGGTGTGCAAAGGTGGAAATCTATTATGTTACCATATCATCTGGCTTGGCTAATCTGGAAATGTTACCTACTAGAAAAAAAAAGAAACCAGAATATTCATAAAACATGCCTACTCTGGGGCTTTCGGGTCAAATTGGATAGCACAAAGGTTATACAAATTGTAAGAATATCAGAATGCCACTATGAGCAATGGGATCAAGGCCAATGGGGAGAGTGAGGCCCTGCTGTTTGCAACCAGAACAGCCATACATGAAAATTCTGTCAGATGACAGGCAGTTCTGGTCACCAGCCTGAAAAGTCATTTTGGTTAGTGTTATGAGTTGAATTGTAACCTCCAAAAAGATAAGTTGAAGTCTTGACCCTAATACCTTAGAATGCAATCTTATTTGGAAATGAGGTCTTTAGAGAACTGATGGAATTAAAATGAGGTTAATGGAGTGGACTTCAATCCAAAATAAACAGTGTTCTTATTAAAACGGGAAATGTGGACATAGAGGGACATGCAGAGAGAGAAGATGACATGAAGAGACACAGGCTGGATACTGCAAATAGACAAGAGACCAAGACTGGAATTATGCTACCACAAACCAAGAACTGGCTGAGGCTACCAGAAGCTGGAAGAAGCAAACAAAGTGTCCTTCCCCTATAGTTTCAGAGATAGCATGGCCCTGCTGATATGCTGATTGGACTCCAGACCATGACGGTAGCTTCCTGAATGATGAGACAATACATTTCTGTTGTTCTAAGCCACCCAGTTTGTGGTGTTTTGTCACAGCATCCCTAGGAAGCTAGTACAGTTAGAGATCAGGTTTTGGAAGACGGCAATACTAGGCGAGACGAGGCCCATGCCTAAGCAAGAGCCCATGGTTTACATCTGTCCTGTTGAACTGCAAGATATTTTCCAAGCATAACTCAAAATTCATGAAGAAGTCTGTTCGGAGCATGAGAGACTATGGTAATTAGCAGATTCATGCCCATGATAGACAGCTCATGTATTCATGATATATTTTCATTTTTGTATGTGTAGCACTACCTGTGAGCATAATCCCACGGCTTTAGCTGCACATGTTATTCTTCTTAAAACACACACACATACACACACACTCACACACACAACCTTCTTATAATCAGATTATAGAAAACCAAAAACTTACCTTTCATCATGTGCTATATCCCTTCCTCCCCTGCAGAAATACTTGGGCTATAAAACCTCAGAGGCTGCCAAGAGCCTTCCGGGACAATTAACATAAACATACAAACATAAGAGTGCCTTTATTTTTATTTTTCTTAAGAAAACCACCATTTATATCAGTTTCCTAGGGTTGCCATCAAAAAGTACCACAACTTAGGTGGCTTAAACGGCAGGACTTATCTCACAGTTCTGCAGTCTGGAAGTTTAAGATCAAGGTATTGGCTGGGCACGGAGGCTCATGCCTGTAATTCCAGCACTTTGGGAGGCCGAGGCAGGTGGATAACCTGAGGTTACGAGTTTGAAACCAGCCTGACCAACATGGTGAAAACTCATCTCTACTAAAAGTACAAAATTTAGCTGGGTGTGGTGGTGGGTGCCTGTAATCCCAGCTACTCAGGAGGCTGAGGCAGGAGAATTGCTTAAACATGGGAGGCGGAAGTTGCAGTGAGCTGAGATCGCACCACTGCACTCCAGCCTGGATGACAAAGCAAGACTCCATCTCAGAAGAAAAAAGATCAACGTATCAGCAAGGTTGGTTCTTTCTGAGAAGTTCCTTCTGAGAGATTCTGAAGGATCTGTCCATGCCTCTCTCCTAACTTCCGGTGGTTTCCTGCCAATCTTTGGTGTTTCTTGGCTTATAGATACATCAATCTCATTTCCGCCTTCTTCTTTACATGGCATTCTCCCTTAGTGCACATCTGTGCTCAAATTTCTCCTTTATATAAAGACACTAGTCATGCTGAAGTAGGGGTCTCCCCTATTCCAACATGACGTCATCTTTACTAATTACATTTGCAATGACCCTATTTCCAAATATGGTCACATTCTGAGGTGCTGGGAATTAGCACATCAATATATAAATTTGGGGGGTTGAGAGGACACCCAAAACAATTCAACCCAAAACATCATCCCCTACTGTATCACGCAGTAAAAGGTGGCCTTATAGTTAACTCTACTTATATAAAGATTTGAAGTACAAGATTGCTTTTGTTTTCAGAGCAAATATTTTATGTTCTCTATGAAATGCCAATGATTCAACTTCCAGAATGCATTTATGGGTAAAATCACAGTATAAAACATGAAAGGAAGACAAAATGTAACTCAGTGTTATGGTTAAGGCTCTTACAACTTTTCCTGTTTTCATTCATTCAGTGAACCAAGCATTAACAGTGAGCTACAGCACAGCACAGGGGAAGATTTAGAAGGAGGAGGAGGAGTGAAGAGCAGGAAAGAGAAAGAAGGAGATAAAAGAAGGAAAAAGAGGAAGGAGGAGGAGGAGTAAGGAGAAGAAGGAAGAAGTAAAATAAAGATTATACGATCCAGACCTTCTAGGAATTAACACCAAGTCATGGGAAAAAAAATAATAATAATGGACACGGAGCAGTAAGTTCCAATCCAATTGTGACAAATGAGATATTCAGACGATGACCAGAACAAGGATTCAGGAAGAGAAAGAAACCTGAGACGTAGGTGAGCCACAAAAGGCCTCTCTGCAGAGGATGTGCAAAGAGGTCTGGGGGAGGTAGAAATGAGATCATCCCAGGGGTGGGCATGATTTGAGCCCAGGGGTAGTGGAATCTGGATGGATCTATGGTTGGTGCTGGGAAGTGGTGGTTGAGGGTTAAAATGCAAAAAGAAGTCACACCCCAGAGGTCTAAATCATGCCAGACTGAGGGTTTTTGCCTTTTTATCACCGTACTTGTGGTAAATAGACTTCCAGTTTTTGAAAATGTGCCATGGGTGCTTTACTGGAAGGGATAATTTCCATCTGTGACTTAGAGCTCAGGATATGTAGAAGTTTCATTCATCGTATAATTCAAATTGACTCCCTCTGACTCACTAAATATCAGCCTTGTTTTTCAGTCTCTGTAAGTTCAGCATGAATTGCATCTTTTATCTCCTGCCACAAAAGATGAGGCATATTAATGCCTTTTGTTTACTTTCCTTTCCCTGACACTTACTAACCAATAGCAATCATTTAGTTTTATAACTACAGTTCTAACCAGTATCTTTAGGTTTAACCATTTCAAACAACACTTTCCCCATTGATACTAAAATTTTTCAGTTTTTAAAACACTTGTATTCATCACTCTTTTTCTGAAAATCAAATTAACTTTTCTTTTATTCTTTCAAGTAAAGGATATGGTGACATATTTCTTGAGACACTGCATATTATGCAATGTTTAAAACTCCCTTGTAGCTATACAACGACTTTCTAAAATTGTATTTTAGTTTATCATTGGTATATCAGAAGCATACTCTTTCTGTGAATATTTAGGTTGATAATGCACCACTGCTCTTTGTATATTATGAGCCCTATGTTGTCTTTTCTAACGCTTGCCCTTGGGCATGCCATGTGGATTTCTTTTTGTCTGCTTACTTGCCATTTGGGTGACTGTTAAATCCCCTTCTCAGGTCTGAAGTGAAAAACAGGTTGATGTCACAGTCTGTGTCTAGTGAACAGAAGTCACTCATCCACTGTGGCTCTGTTAAATGGGGATGGGAGCTTCCCCTTTCCTCTCCTGTCCTCCGGCTCTCAGTACCGGAGCACGACCATCTCAGCACACCTGCACCTGCAATCACATTCTTGCTGTCACGACCCCAAACTGTGGAGACTACACTTGTCACAATGTGGTAAGTCATCAGTAGTTCCCATCCTTCCTTAGAGCACCCCCTACTCTCCTCGTGGAGGTAGAAGCTGTGAGTAAATGTAAGAAAAAATCATCAGTGGAAGAATGTACCTTAGCTACAGTATAAAGCACCATGTTTATAATGGTAAGAGACACAATGTTTTCTAGCTGATGAAGCCTTTGGCCTTAGAGGCCAGGAGCAGACAACAATGGCTTGAAATGTTTTTCTTCCTTTCTCGGGGCAGTGTGACTGGTCTACTTTACGGGTCATATGAAAGTTAAGTCACTTCTGCTTTATTCACAATATAGGCAGACTATCTTTACATTCATCCCCTTTCAGATCCAGGCAGTAGGCTGCCTGCTGGTATGCAATGGAAATGGGATGGAAGTTGCAAGATTTCATCTTTTTCTCTCTTCAATGCCATTTTAGTGGGAAATTGGAAGAGATTATTTCAGGAGATGCTTTCCAGAAGATTAGCAAATGGGAAGCCAGAATTGTTAAAGACGGCACATACAACCCAAAACTTAATGCATCTGATTATTATTATTTTTTAAGAGTAGCCCAGGATGGAGTGCAATGGCAAGATCACAGAACACTGCAGCCTCAAAGTCCTGGGCTCAAGTAGTCCTCCTGCCTCAGCCTCCTGAGTAACTGAAACTACAAGCATGTGTCACCATATCTGGCTAATTTTTTCATGTTTGTAGTGACAGGATCTTTCTATGTTGTCCAGGCTAGTCTTGAGCTCCTAGGCTCAAGCAATCCTTCTGCCTCAGCCTCCAGAGTTGCTGGGATTATAAGCATGAGCCACCATGCCCAGCAATTAACACAACCACTTGTATAATCAAATAAATAAGAGGTATAAAGTGTAAAATATGTCTGTGTGATAAGGGAAATTATGTGACACAAAAAAATAGAGGTTATAGGGAGAAAACACAAACTGGCCAATGGAAAATGTTCTTATTCAGAAGACTCTAATTTTAATATTCAAAAACTAATGTGATTAATGTTAATGTTTCCAAGTTCTTTGGTTATTAATCCTCAAAAGACTAATCACAGAATCACTTGTATATTTATATTTTGATAATTACATCATAGTCAAATTCACCATTCATTGGCTATCTGGACACAGTTATTGCTGGCCTCGTAGTCCCTATGTGTTAGTATAATGTGAAAGTCCACCTGTTATATGTGAGGTCCTCAAACAGCATAAACAAAATTGGAAACTGCATGAGAAATTGCAGCTAGATCAGTGAGTTGAGGAAAGATAAGGGGCTCAATATTGACTCAACAGAGTTGGGAAACTTGAGAAATCTTTATCTTCACAATGTAAAACAAATCTAGCTAATTTTAAGATAATCCAAACCACGTATAAGAAAAATGGAATTTTCGAGGACGGCATCAGGGACTGATACAGATCTTGTGTAGTCAACGGCTGATAACAGTTGTTTTCTCCACCTAATTATAGAGGGGGTGTATTATTTTGGAAACAACTTTATGTTTATTTAAAACTTAAAGAGAGATTTGATGTAATGAGTCCTACTTACATCAAAAACTGAGGACTATGCGTCTTTTCAGAAAGCGGGTAGCATCTGTCATATACAATATGCCTATTCTGCTGGGGCTCGCATTCCACCTCTTTTTTCCAAGAACATGTTCACAATGGAGCACTAAAACCCAGCCGCATTTCTGTTATGTGGCGGAAACAGCACAAACATCTTTGCTGCCCTAGAAATTTGAATTCTGGGTTGCAGTCTTCACTTTGTAAACTAATCTCAGGGAAATTTTAGCCTCTGAATTATTCATTTGCGCAAAGATAAATCTCCCTTTACCAAGCAGATATTTTAAAGTATAGGAATAACTCATGAAATTTTAGGCCTACAAAGAGGTGGTGGGAAGGAAAAGGATGAGAAAATCTAAAGTCTGATCAAATGACTTCTAAAATGTAGTCTTCTGTTGGAGGGGAGTTAAAAGTAGCAAGATTTAGTGCAATGATTTGTTTCTTTTGCCACAGAACTTTTTTTTTTTTCAGGGAAAAGCTAATGCAGAAGTCCAATATGTAAAAATCAATGTCAAACTCTGTGGTTCTAGGATGGATATCCCGAAGTTTGACCCACAGTATGTCTGTTTACCTCTCTCTCCAAGCCCCAAGAATACATCCTGGGTTATTACTGGAGAGATTTCCCCAGAATGCTCCGGAACTGCAGAGCACACTGTGAATAAACTGGACATACTGGTAGGAAAAGCAGAGGCCATAACTCACTGTTATAACTTCTCTAAAACTCATTGTCTTTCTTCTTTAACTTAGACTAATTTCACAGAGCTTTTCTAAATAAACACGATAATTTTAAAACGACCTCTTAGCCTGACATGAGAGACTTTCAATTTAATTTTTATTTCATTCCTGCACTGTGATCAGAACCACTTTATATATTTACAGTTTTTGCTCACAGTATTTCTTCAAAAATTAATAGATGCATACATAGAAATTAGTATAAATTGCCTAGAATCATCCATCTTCCTCTCCAGTCGGAAATGTACATTTCAAGTGAGGTACCCAATAACAAAATTATCTTACTGAAATTTGTTTCCATTTTACCTGTTATCAATTTTTAGGTGATGGAGAAGTGATTACTAAACACAATTTTCAGTGGTGAGATTCAATAACGAAAATGCATAATATCTCCCCACAGGCCATCTTCCTACTTCATATTCTCTGGTCGTCACAAGTAAAAATTATGAAATGGGGTGCTAAAATCTAGAAATAGAATTGTCTCTTGTGCATGCTGTTAATAGGGTATGTAACAACATGGGTGGAAGTAATTTGGCATTGTATATCTTTTTCATCTTGGATTCCCTGCAGTATCATTTTAAACTTTTAAAGCTTCATTTTATTTTTACTGTGCTTCTTAGGGAATACATAATAAGGTAAGAATTATATATCTATTGTAACTTCATAAATGAGAAGGTAAAAGCTCATATATCACAGACACACAAGGGAAGGCTTCAGAGTTTCCTCTATCCATAAAATGAAAAGCCTCATCCGAATCAAGATATGATAGGATATACATTCAGTACCTTAAAAATATTAGATTCTGATCTAATACTTTAGACACAATGCAGTCTGTTCCCCAATATCTATTGCTCACTTTTTCTGAAGTAATAGAATCCTTACTTTTAGAGGTACACATGACACCTGGAATTGGTCTACATTTTCCAGCATTTTTTGTACGTAAGCATGACCAAAGAGAGCTAATGAGATTAAGCCAATGTACTGCAAAGAGCTTCTGCAAACTCTCCTTAAAAGACAACTCATGTAGGCCAAGCTGAGAGAAATGCTTGAGGCTAGGAGTTCAAGACTAAGAGCCTGCACAACATAACGAGACTCCCAACTCCTCAAAAAATAAAAATAAAAATAAACCATGAGCTGAGCATAGCGGCATATACTTATAGTCCCAGCTACTTGGGAGGCTGAGGCAGGAGGAACCTCTGAGTCTAGGAGTTCAAGGCTGCATTGAGCTATGATTACACCATTGTACTCCAGCCTGGGAAACAGAGCGAGACTGACTCTAAAAAACAAAAAAGACAACTCATGAATAATCAGAGAGAAGATAAATAAGGAAACAAAGAATGTGAACAACACTGTAAACCAATTGGACCCAACAGATATATACAGAGGACTCTATAGAACAACAAGAGCAAAATACACATTCTTCTTAATCATATGCAAAACACTCTCCAAGATAAATCATACCCTATGCCACAAAACAAGTCTTAACAAATTTAAGAAGACTGACCTAATATTAAACATCTTTTTCTGACTATAATGGAATAAAACTAGGTATCAGCAGCAAAAGGAAAACTGGAAAATTCACAAATAGGTGAAAGCATCACATTCTTGAACAATGAATGAGTCAAAAACAAATCACAAAATAACTTAGAAAGTATCAAGAAAAATTACAGTGAAAACACAGCATACCAAAATCTATGGGATATAGCAAAGGCATTAATATGAAAGAGTTTGTAGCAGTAAAATGCCTATATTTATATTGAAAATATCAAATCAACAACATGACTTTATACTTCAAGGAACTGGAAAAAGAAGCACAACAAACTAGACTCAAAGTTAGCAGAAGGAAAACATAATAAAGATTATAGCAGAAATAAATTAAATAGAGACTAGAAACGCAATAGGAAAAAATCAACAAGGGTAAGTTTTTTTTTAATTAGATAAACAAAAGTGACAAACCCTAACCTAGACTAAGAAAAAGGAGAGAAGGCTCAAATAACAAACACCAGAAATGAAAGAGGAGGCATTACAAATGATGCCACAGAAATAATGAGATTAATAAGATATTACTATAAGTAATAATACACCAGCAATGGGAAAACATAGAAGAAACTGATAAATTCCTACAAACACACAACTTACCAAGACTGAACATGAAAATATGAAAATGTCAAGAGCTCTATAATTAGTAAGATTATTAAATGAGTAATAAAAAATCTGCTAACAACAACAACAAAAAAAGCCCAAGACTAAACGGCATCACTGGAGAATTCTACCAAACATGGAAGGAAGAATTAATACTAGCCTTTCCCAAACTCTTCCAAAAACTTGAAGAGGAAACATTCAAACTTATTTTATGAGGCCATTTTTACCCTAATACCAAAACAAGACAAAGAAATTACCATAAAATAAAACTACAGACCAATATCTATGATAAATATTGATGCAAAAATCCTCAAAATATCTGAAAAAAATACTAGCAAACTGAATTCAACAGCACATTAAAAATGTTACACACCATTACCAAATGGGGTCTATCCGTGAGATACAAGGGTGGTTCAACACATGAAAAAGCAAGCAATGGGATATACTACATTAGTGAAATAAAGGACAATGAATCTCATGATCATGTGGATCATGGATACAGTAAAATGGATACAGTAAAAGAATTTGACAAAATTCAACGCCCTTTCATGATAAAAACACTCAACAAACTAGGAATAGAAGAAAATTACCTAGCATATTAAAGGCTATATATGAAAATTTCACAGTTAACATTATACTCAACAAGGAAAAATTCAAAGCTTTTCCTCTAAGATCAGGAAGAAGGCAAGGATACTCACTTCTTCCTCTCTCTCACCACTTCTATTCAGCATAGTACTGGAAGTCCTAACCAGAGCAATTAGGCAAGAAAAAAAACTAAAAGGCATCAACAGGTGAAAAGGAAGAGGTGAAACAATCTCTGTTCACAGATGGCATGATTTTGTAAGTAGAAAACCTTACAAATTTTGCACGCACGCACATACACACACACACACACAAACTGTCAGAACTCATAAACGAATTCAGCAAAGTTGCAGGGTACAAAATCAACATTAAAAAATTGACGGTGTTTCTACACACTAACAATGAACAAACAAAAAAGAAAATTAAGAAAATAATTCCATTTTCAATATCATCAAGGAGAATAAAATACTTGGGAAGAAAGTTAACCAATGAGGCAAAAATGTGTACACTGAAAGGAAGCTCAAATAAATGGCATGATATCCCATGTTCATGGATTGTAAGACTTAATATTGTTAAAATGTCTATACTATCCAAAGAGATCTGATTCATTGAAATCCCTTTCAAAATCCAAATGGCATTTTGCAGATTTTTTTTTTAGTTTCAAAATTCATATGACATCTCAAAGAATCCTGAAGAGCCAAAACAAAGAAAGAAAAGCAAAGCTGCAAGCCTCACGATTCCTGATTTCAAAACGTATTACCAAGCTACACTAATCAAAACAGTATGGTACTGGCATGAAGAAGGACATACAGAGCAACAGAATGAAATAGCCCAGAAATAAACCCTTAGGTCTTATGACCAAATGATCTTCAACAAGAGTGTCAACACTACACAACAGAAAAAGGACGGTCTCCTCAACAAATGGTATTAGGAAAACTGGATACCCACGTACAAAAGAACAAAGTTGGACTCCAGCCTTACATCATATATAAAAATTAGTTTAAAATGGATTAAGGTCTTTAATATAAGCCCTGAAATTATAAAACTACTGGATGAAACAAGGGAAAAAGTTTTATAACATTAGATTTGGCAATTATTTATTGGCTATCACACCAAAAGCACAGGCAGCAATAGTAAAACAGACAAATGGGATTACATCAAACTTTAAAACTTCTGCACAGGAAAGCAAACAGTTAATAAGTGAAAGGCAACCTAGAGGATGGGAGAAGAAATTTGCAAATCACATGTCTAATGAAGGGTTAATACACAGAACATATAAAGAACTCCTACGACTCAACAACAACAACAAAATAACTTCATAAAAATATGCAAAGAACTTGAATAAATATTTTTCCAAAGAAAATATCCAAATGGCCCATAAACATATTAAAAGATTCTCAACATCACTAGTCTTTAGAGAAATGCAAATCAAAACCATAATGAGATATCATCTCACACCTGTTAGGACAGCCATTATTAAAAATAATGATAATAAATGTTGGTAAGAATATGGAGACATTGGAACCCTTGTGTACTGTTGTGAATGTAAAATGGTGCAGCTGCTTGGAAACATATGGAGGTTCTTCAAAAAAGAAGAAATAAATTACCCATATCCTCTAGCTATTCCATTCCTGGGTATATATTCAAAAGAACTGAAAACAGGACCTCAAGGAGATATTTGCACACCCATGTTCACTGCAGCATTATTCACAATAGCCAAGAGGTGGAAGCAACCTAAATGTCCATCCATGGATGAATGGTTAAAGAACATGTTTTTTATGCATACAATAGAATTTATTCAGCCTTAAAAACAGAAGAAAATCCTGATATATACAACAACTTGGATGAACCTTGAGGACATTATGTGAAGCGAAATAAGCCAGCCACAGAAAGACAAATGTTTCATGGTTTCATTTTTATGAGTTATCTAAAGTAGTCTAACTCTTCAAAGCGAACAGAGATTCAGTTCTGCAAGATGGAAAAGTTGTAGAGATTTGTTGCATAACAATGTGCATAGAGTCAACATTAGTCTACTGTACACAAGACAAGATGATTACTTTTTATGTGTTTTTTATGATAATAATTTTTAAAAGACAATTTACACCTGACTTCCCCTCCTCTCATCTTCTGGACCCTACCCTCATGCTGCCTAGAGCAGATGTGGAAGGTAAAGCACCAATCACCATTTTGGGCCATGACAGCAAGGCCCATACCCTGACCATAGCAGGGTGGTGAGATGGAAAGAGCTTAGGTCCCAACCACCTTATGGAGCAAAACCAAAATAATATCCCCAATTAGCCAACTAAAACAAATCAGAGCTGACACAGGGTCTCTCTCGAATATTCTCTAGTGAGCAACCTGTGATTATCCCACTCCCTTCTGTACACATGGCCATCCTCACTTACACTGTCTACTTCCTGACCCCCTTCCTGATTTCCTCCCATCCATCTTTCACAGTTATCAGAGTACACTCATAAAACACCAAGCTGATCGTGCTTAGTAACCTTCACGGACTCCTTCAAAACCTAATTCTAAGCTACCTCTCCAGATCCACCTCATTTCAGTTTCCCTTATGCAACTGTTGGGAATAGAACTCCAATCACAGCTCGGTCCACTGCTTTTCGAATGTTCCATACTCTTTTCCAACTCAGAGATTTTATCCAAGTTGCTCTGAGTGAAATTCTCCTTAAATTTCTCCCCAGCCTCTTCTCAATCTTTTGACATACATTAAAATGTCAGTTCTCATTTCAGATTTTTCCCCAGGTCCCAGGTAAAATTATTCACTTTCTCCACTGTTCCCTCTCTTCTATTTTTCCACAGGCACATAACACAAGGAAGTATAATCGATCTCCTTCTGTCAATGTCTGCCCACTTATACGGGGAACACAGGCAGAACCATAACTGAAACACGCCACTACTGTGCAAATGGGGACTTAACACTGGGTAAGACAAACCAGTTCCTACCCTCAGAGAGCTGACACTTTAATAGAGGAAACTGTGTGTGTGTATGTGTGTGTGTGTGTTCTGACACTGAAAAGTACAATGAAAAAAAAAAAAAAAACTGGGTAAATTGAGAAGCTGGACAGTGAAAGCGACTCCAAGGAGGAACAAAGGGTTGTATAACAAAGGGTTATACAGTTTGGTTAGGAAGGCTCCTCAGAGGACGTGGTCCTGCAGCAGGGATATGAACACTGTGGGAGAAGTCTTAAGGAGAGTGGCCCATGCAACAGAAACAGAAAGTGCTCAATCCTTCTGTCAAACAGGCATCAAGAAGAACAACAAAGGTGGGGAGGGGGTGATTTTAGACACAGTTTCTTTGTTGTTGTTTTGTTGTTCCCTGAAATAGGCCACAGATGACAAATGGGCTACTTTAGCCACTATAACAAAGTATGGCAATTAAATTCACCTAAGTATAACCTGACTCTAAAGTTTCTTAGCTAATAAAACCTGTATTTTCCTTACTTACCTTTCATTCTTATACAAGAATGAAAGGTAATTTCAAAATGCATTTTGCAAACTAAAAACAAAAAAAAAAAAACGTTATCTGGTGCTTCTGATGTTGCTTAGGAAATTATTTATCACAAATTATTCACATAATGATAACCTGACTCTAAAGTTTCTTAGCTAATAAAACCTGTATTTTCCTTACTTACCTTTCATTCTTATACAAGAATGAAAGGTAATTTCAAAATGCATTTTGCAAACTAAAAACAAAAAAAAAAAAACGTTATCTGGTGCTTCTGATGTTGCTTAGGAAATTATTTATCACAAATTATTCACATAATGACAGAACTCCACTGAGTTATTTTCCCCAAAATGACATATTAATACCTAAGGACACTTGGGTATCTTGCCAAACAAATTCATATTTGCAGATAATTATACTTAGTGCCAAACAGGCTAAAGCTCTCTAAAGAACAACATAAAAAAGCAAATTCCATATTTATCTAGAAAATTGTTCCTCTATACTTTAAACCAAAGGGTACTAGGAAGTTTCAATAGCAGTCTCTAGGAATCTTTTCCTTTACCAAATTCCAAAGCTTTAATACATGAATAAAAGAACACAATGTAATAAAGAGCCATGGCTTAAATATTTTGGGTGAAATACAAAGCAGTTCTATTCATTGCAACATGTTTTGGAATTCACTTCTGGAGTGAAGGCCGCTTATCCTGTCAGCAGTTAATTGAGGCATGGCCCTGGGAAGATATGAATAGCATGTTGTCACAATATGCCAACAGGCTACTGAAGATGATACGAAAACGTTACCTATAGTAACATATCAATAACTTAAAGACGTAATTCATCAAATAGAACATGATTTGTCAATATCTAGAACACAAGGTATGTAAGAGTAGAAACAAAATTACTAAAAAAGTGTTGTGATCTAAAATAAATTTTAGCAAAAAATTGCAAATTCCAATTCCAAACCCAATTTACTTAAAATTTTACTCTTAATTTACTGAAAAGCAATATAGTGCTTAACTGTGCAAAAGGCCACATATACCTAAAGAAGTCTCTCCATCTATTACAGTATGATTGGATGAGTCACTTTCAACAGACTTGCCATCATCAAAAGTGTAGTGTCTCCAATAAAGTGAGCTCAAGGAGAAGGAGAGACATTTCCATTGTTGTATGATGGAAGTTTTATGTGTGTCACAGCAATTACCTCAGGGGGAGTGTCCGATGCTCAAGGAGAATGACAGAATAGAAGGAAATGCAAAATTCAAGCGTAGATGAAATGATAGCAAAGAAAGAACCACCACGGTGTTTAATGAACAATGCTGCAACTATTCATTACGCCTCTTCTCCAGCTGATCATTAAGCTTTCAGCACTGTTTATGCAACAGAAAAGGAAATGTTGACTCAAGATTTCATACACTTACTATTCACACAAAGAAGAAACCACGAACAGTATAATCTGCAATTACAGTACCTGCTGAAACTGGATCACTGTCATTGAACCTGGTTATTAGTTGTTGTAAGCACTGTCAGAGGCAAGATAACTTCTGAATTGGGGATCTGTCTGGTATGATCATTGAAGACATGGACTTCAAAGCTCATGAAATAAATAATATAAAATTAATCTGGTTTAAACAATATCCAAATGGTTTTCAATATCTATGACCTAATGGTAGAAGAAATCATTATTCCCTTAATTTCACAAATTAGAGATTTCTAAAAAGTCAAATTATTCTGTCACTACTTTTAACCATCTTCACCATGCATTATTATAGAATGATATAATTCAGTGTTTATTAAATAGAAAAAACAATGAGTGCAATTCATATATGCCAACATCATTTATAGTGGAAATACAGGCTACTCAATAAAAAATATACTGAACGAATGAATCTTATAGTTAGCTTACCTTTAATAACCTGCTGGGCATACACTTTCATATTGTACCAATGAGGAAAACACTTTACAAACTTACCAACTGAGAAGAAGTGCTTGAATATGTTGCACAGAGTGCCCTAGAAACAATTACTCATAGGACACTTTGGAAGAAACTTGAATTATCAAAATAATTGAATCCTATGTCTACTACTTATCACCTCATTCATTAATGAACATATCTCCTTAACTTCAATTTTCTGATCTATAAAATTGGGAAGTAAGTATCTATCTTGCAGAGCTGCTGTGGGGTTTATACATAATTAGGTAAGATCATGGATCTGAAGGATTCTAGAAAGAAGTCTACCATGGTCATATAGCAAGCATATTGTTGTGCTAGCTTCAGTCCACCCTTCTTAGAGGTTTGATTCTCTTTCATTATATCCTGAGTCATGTGTGATCAGAAAGAATAATTTTTTTTTTTTTTTGAGACAGAGTGTCGCTCTCTTGCCCAGGCTGGAGTGCAGCGGTGCATTCTCAGCTCGCTGCAACCTCCACCTCCTGGGTTCAAGCAATTCTCTGCCTCAGCAACCTGAGGAGCTGGGATTACAGGTGCCTGCCACCATGTATGGCTAATTTTTTTGTATTTTTAGTAGAGACAGGGTTTCACCATCTTGGCCAGGCTGGTCTTAAACTCCTGACCTCCTGATTCACCCACCTTAGCCTCCCAAAGTGCTGGGATTACTGGAGTGAGCCACCGCGCCCGGCCAGAAAGAACAAATTTCTGATCAAAAAGATCAGAAAGACCATGACCCTTTGGATGGTGACTAGAAGTTATCAAACACCTACTATCTTAAAAAAAACATTGAAAACTGGAAATAAATCTATGTGGTCTATAACATTTTCAGCAATGACTAATGCTTTCTTGCATTGTTTTTGCTTAAAGGTAATTGAAATACTCAAGACAGAAAGATTGTACAGCATATAACCTGCAGAGTACATTTCAGAGGGATGATGCATGAGTAAATATCACTTTGGAGCTAACTTGATAAAATGTATTGTTCCAAATTAACTTTAGATTCCAAAGTAAATTCAGAAATGGTTTTGAAAGGATTGTGAAGAATCACTTATTACCTATGTCAAGCAGTAGATTACATGCTGATAGAGTTGGGATATTTGTCCCCAGCTAAACCTCATGTAGAATTGTAATCCCCAATGCTGGGGGGCAGAATCTGGTGGAGGTGTGTGGATCATGGAGGTGGACCACTCATGGCTTGGTGCCATCTTCATGATACTGAATTCTCACAAGATCTGGTCATTAAAAAGTATATGGCATCTCCTCTCCCTCTCTCTCTCTCCTCTCTCTCTCGCTTTCTCTCAATCTCGCTTTCTCTCTCTCTCTCAATCTCTCTCTCTCCTTTCTCTCAATCTCTTCTCTCCTGCTTTCGCCATCTAACATGTTTGCTTCTGCCTCACTGCCTTCCACCATGACTGTTAGCTTCCTGAGACCTCCACAGAAGCCAAGAGATGTCAGCATCCTGCTTTCTATAAAACCTGCAGAACTGTGAGCCAATTAAGTCTCTTTTATTTATAAATTAGCCAGTCTCAGGTATTTCTTTATAGCAACACAAGAATGGCTTATACACATGTCTTATCCTGAATTGCCCAGATTTCAGACCCTTTTTAATGGGAGGTGTAATGCCATTGTTTTTAGTCATAATCTCTCTTGAAGAATGAAACACAAAAGTTTTCTGCCTGGTTTCTTAAAAGTGCATGCAGAGTAAATACTTCATTCTCTCTGAGAATGGGAGTGAGTAGCTTCTGAAACTTCATCTCCTGTTAACGGGCAATTAAGTACTATCGGGAAAAGGGGGAAAGGTGAGGTTTGTCTGATTGTGTTTTGTTTAGTTTGGGTTTTTAGAGATTGAATAGTAAGAAGAGTGTGGTGTGGAAAACCAAGAATGGGCACCGTCAGGTGATAAATCTCAAGGTACAGAAGTAAAATGAAGAGTCCCTGGAAGACTGAATACTGATTCTTGAAAAAGTTTCCAAGAAGAGAGAGGGACCACAACCCAAAATGGTGGACCGGAGCAGACTGTGATGACAGCCTTTGTTCTAGAGCCCAGGGATTGTGTGGAAGCTGAATCCTCCACCTCTTTCAAGACTTCTAAGTCTGGTTTCAGGGAAATTTTTTGTTGCATAATAAAGAATTTAACTGGCCTTTGAACCTGGTTCCTAGAAGATAGAATCTATATCCTTGGAATTTCCCAAGTAACAGAAGTGTCTTTGATATTCGTGATCCCTTGGATCCAACTTGAGTTTATACT
This sequence comes from Colobus angolensis palliatus, assembly GCF_000951035.1. Classification (NCBI taxonomy): domain Eukaryota; kingdom Metazoa; phylum Chordata; class Mammalia; order Primates; family Cercopithecidae; genus Colobus; species Colobus angolensis. The sequence continues at coordinate 15,212,694 of NW_012113141.1, read as the reverse complement.
CATGAGATGAGATGATTCAGGATGGAAGCTGGTCAGGAGAAATACCTAACATGTAATTAGAGAGTTAAAGCTCTGAACCAGCCTGACTTCCAGAAAAGGGAGGGAGTTGGAGCTTGAGTTCAATAATGGGGCCAATGTTTAATCAATTATGTCTATGTAAGGAACAGGGAAGTTTGCTGAAACTTCCCACTTGGTGAAAACATTGATGTGCCAGGAAAGTGATGTAAGCAGACAGCAAGGATCTCCAGGGACTATAGGAGTTTAACCAGCTTGAACAATCAGCCTGTTTTACAGCCTCCCACTTTGCAGCCTGTTTTTTTATAAACCTTCAATGGAATACGGTCACCTAGTCAGCTGGAATCAGTTCCAGACAGATCCCAGCAACTTATAGATGAATCTGAGTGAACCTTCCTCATTACCATGCTAAAGTCTCTACACTGGGAGGAGCTACAGATTCATCACCATAACATGTAACCCATGTGCTGGCATAACGACTCAGTCTGCACCCTGGTGCTCCTCCTCTACGTGCGATGATGCACCTTCTTCCCTCTCCATAACTCCATAAAAACCCACCTGTCACTTTTCCTTGGGGAGACACTGGTTTGGAGAATACTCCCGGTATTCTCCTACCTTGGGATAAGTAATAAAACTCCTACAGATCCAAACCTACATTCTCCTGGCGAGTCGTTTGTTACCAGGCAAATGAACCAAGTTTTTTGTCTTCGTTTTTGTTTTCTCTTTTTTTTTCAGGTAATAGTGACAAGCCCTTATTCTACAAGAAGAGAGCACAAAAGCTCTGTCTGAGACCCTCCCAGACACTGCCCTGTGTGTCTCTTCATTCAGCTGTTCCTGAGTTGTATCTTCTACAATAAAACTGTAAATATAATGCTTTCCTGAATTCTGTGTCGTTCCAGTGAATTTCTGAGCTTCAGGGAGGTCTTGAGAATCTCAGGGATTTGCAGCCTCTGAGTATGAAGTGAGGACAATCTTGCTGGAGACTATACTGTTTAACTTACGGGGTCTGCACTAACTCCAGATGGTTATGAGAATTGAATTGCAGTGTACCCGTTTGGGTTGAAACAGAATGCGACGTCCCCAGCTGCACCCTGGGCAGTGACTGTATGCAGCATCGAGAGGTCCTATCGACAGCAGCACAAAAGGTAATGATGAAGTTCTGTGCTCCACAGATCACTCCTGCTGTAATCCCTCTATAATATTCCAAGGCAGCAGTAAGGCCCAGAGCATTGAGGCTGAAAGCAGGAGCAGAGACTCTGGGATACAGTATGAAAGTCTCTTTCCCTTGTAGTTAGGCTAATCTGGAAAAACTCAAAAACCTGGCCTGATTACTGAGGTTTCTTTTATGGATATTTAGTATTCAGATAACTTTAACTTTTCTCATTACTTTCTAACAGATAATGTATATAATTCATTTCAGTACATAGAGATATGTTTATGTAAAATTTAAACCTTGTAAAATATGATTATGGCTCTTATTATGATTATACCTGACACCTACTCAATCACTTCTCTATTGGTGGACATTTAGGAAATCTATACATTTTTGCTACTGCATGGAATCTACCCATATACTCATAAGGGTAGGGCAGGGAGGGGAGTTTCATGTTATTCCTATATTTGCTTCGTGTTTTTATAATTTGGGAACCAAAATAACAATATTTAATAAACCATGAGCTTTTATGTTTTAAAATAAAGCACTTGATTCTTTATGATGGATTTTTATACAGCTACTTCAAATAATTTGTTTTAATATCTCTTGGCTTGAATCAGTATTGAGGTTTTTAAGACCCAAATGTGGTTGGTCCCAACCCTGGGTCTACATTGCAATCACCTGGGGAAACTCAGCACTACCTAAGAAAGAGGAGGGAGATGGAGTGACTCTTTAAATCAGAATCCCTACAGGGGAGACAGGCTCTGGATATTCTGGTAAAAAGCTTTCCAAGTGGTGGTAACCTGCTGCTGGGGTTAAGGACAAATGCCCGAGAATGTACATCATTAAACTGTAGATGCTACATAATATGTTACTTCCTTTAAAAATAACCAGTGGATAAATTGCTTCACAAAGTGATTAAGTAACAATAAGTACAGTTTAGCTTATTACGAAGTCAATATATTATTTTAAGATTTACAGTTGAATCTGAACCCAAGGTGTGATTTACTTGTAAAGATGTATTGATTTGGTGACAATTATGAATCCATATGTAAAAACCAATTTTATCATCATTTATAATAAAAGTCCCTTAGATTTATTATTGTTGGGTTGGAATTTGGTATCTTTTGGCTATGAGGAGTCTGTTTTCTCAGTCTTAAGATCTCTGTTTTAACTTTAATGCTGATTAGTTGTGTCTGCATTCCAAAGAGAGGAGAGTATAATGAGGCACATTGGACCCCTCTTCCCATCCTGGCTGGAACTCCCTTTTCAGGTTTACTTTGGAATATTCATGGCCAAGAGGGGATCCATCAGTCAGTTGAGGGGCTTAGAATTTTATTTTTGGTTTACAGTATTATCAATGCAAGATGTTAATTAGGGGAAACTAAAGGCAAGGGTGAGAGGGAGTTTATGGAACCTCCAAACTACCTGATGAATTTTTTTGTAAATCAAAGACACAAAGTCTATTATTTAAAATAAATAAATAATGACTAAGTAAATGAACATGTGAAATCGGGTAGATTTTTAATGTTCTTGAACTTTGTTTTATTTCTCATTAATTAACAGCAACCCAAACATAGCTCACTTTTAGCATATTAAGCTGATCTCAACATAGTTAATATTTACTTTTAATAGTTAGAATTAGACATTTTAGCAAAGGTGTTGTAATTTTAGAACATTTGACCTACCTTTAAGTTCTCAGAGGTGGATATTTAGACTGTGACCATTCTCCTTTATGTAGAAAATAAAAATTATAGCAGATAGGATATTAATAATTCAGTTTATGAAGACAAGAAAAAAAAGAGAGATAAAATAATTTGGCATTTACTTTCTAAGCAGTTCTTGATCAGCTTAGGCATATGTTTTGTGTCAAGCCAAAAGTAAGTAAAGGATATATGATCACATTCATCTTACAGTTGCTAAAAGAAGAATTGCCATTGACCCAAAAATTCTCTAGTAATTTATTTTTATCTCTTGGTCTAAGAGAGAGCACAATGATCCAATCATCGATTAGAATCTCCTTGGTTAGTTTTATTTTTAAGTCATTACATTACAATACTGTTGCCACAAGCAGTGCCATAAAATCGAGAGCATGCTCAGCCCTTTATGCACTTTATCTTACTGAGTTGTCACAACCTGTCTGCCAGGTAAATACTATTATCTCATTTATATACTTTTACTGAGATTCAGAGCAGTTAAAACCTTGCCCAAAGCCACATGACTAATAAGTGGCAGTCAGGGTACATCTACAGATTAAACCTGGGGATTGAACTCTTATAATTTAAGGAACTCCATTCCTTCTGGTACTCAACTTTGCTCATAAACCAGCTTTGTTTTTCAGTTTACACCTTTAAATAATGATTGATTTGGGAAGGCAGGGTTAATAAGTAGGACTTCCACAATAAAAGATTTGGAAGCAAACATAGTAAATTCAGAACAAAGTGAGCTGTTTAATTACACAAACACTTGTCATGTTGCATAAATAAAATCTGCTAAAATTAGTGGGATCCTTAAATAAAAATAAAAATTTAATTCTATTTTACCTTATAAAAAGTTTTCAGTTATGTGCGTAAATGCTCTACAGCACTCTCTACGTTAAACGGATATTCTCTTCTCTAAAGTAGCATTATGGGTTGGGCATGGTGACTCACACCTACAATCCCAGGACTTTGGGAGACCAAGGTGGATGGATTACTTGATGTCAGGAGTTTGAGACCAGCCTGACCAAATGGTGAAAACCTGTCTCTACCAAAAGTACAAAAAAAAATATCTGGTCATGGTGGTGGGCACCTGTAATCTCAGCTACTGCAGAGACTGAGACAGGAGATTCGCTTGAACCCAGGAGGTGGAGGTTGCAGTGAGCCGAGATTGCACCACTGCACTCCAGCCTGGGCAACAAAGCTAGACTCCATCTCAAAAATAATAAATAAATAAATAAATAAAGTAGCAATATGACCCTCACTTCTACAAATTTTCTTTAAATATTCATAAGATAGAGGAAAATGGCATTTGCATCCCAATCTTCCTGCTGTCTATGCAATGGCCAATTTTTCCTATGGCTGAATATGGTCCTTCAGCAGATACCTCACTTACAGTCATTGTAATTTAGGCCTCTTCACCTTTGAGGGGAGAGCTACACAAAAGAATCATCATATCTCCCTGATGTTTAATCAGGGCTCAGCATGCTAAGGTCCTTTTATGAAAGCTCCCTGGCAGGAAATCAAAGTTCCTTTCTTCAAAAACAATAAAACATAAAACAGAGGAATCCATCTGTCAATCAAGACAGACTTCTCTCTAAAAAAAATTTCAGAGAATAAACAGCTTTCACACTAATTAATAGCCATTAAAGCTCCTACCAGTTTAAAGCTCGAGCAAAGTCAGGAATTATCCAGCTAATTCAAATCCAGAAGGTACTTTTTCATCACTCATCTGGATTGACAAAAGAAAGTATTTCCCCAAAAAAGACCAGGATAATTAATTCCAATTTGCACTTCATATTTGCAAGCACAACCTCAGTGTGGCAGCCCTTACAAATTTCCCTGGAGTATGATATTATAATCAATTATTCAGAATTAGATCCAAGTCCATAAACATTTATTGCTTCCACATCATGCCATGTTAGGTCTTGGAAATGCAGAAATGATTAATTCAAACCCTTGCTTTGGAGCTGTATACAGGTGATTAGAATTCTGCATCCTAGATGGAGTTTCCCAATTCTATATTCTGTTGCACAAAGTGATGAAAGTCAGACTAGACCAAAGGTTCCGCATGTGCCTCAATTCCCTCTATATCATGCCTCCTGAGTGATTATACGGCCCATGGCTGCATGCTTGTCAAGATAAGCTTTTACATCTTTGGATAGCTCTTTAATAAAATCATTTTGATATTTGCCAATATAATTGGTGATAACAATTAACGGCCTGCAATTTATTTGGGGAAGCTCTTTGAGACCTGAAGCACAACAAGGAAGAAATCTCACAGTGGTCAAATGATGACTTTCTCTAAATAGCTTTGAATCAAACACACAGAGCACAGGACTGAAAGGAAGCTTGACAATCTAAAAGCATATTTAATTTAATAGGCCTTTTTTTTCTCTTTCACCTGCAAATATACAAATGTCACATATGTCCCTCCTCCCTCACCCTCAAAACACACACAAGAACGACAGAATAGTAATTATCAAACAGGCAATCTACTCAATTAAACAACAGTAACTGTACATATTGTTATGGATGCTGGCCATTTTCCTCCAGTGACAGACCTTCTTTGATCCAAATAATACCAGCAAACCAAGAAATAAATGAGCACACTGGACAAACGGCCTAAAACTTTGGCTAATGAAATTAATTTGAACGATGGTCTAGAGTCTTAAAAAGCCCCGTAACAGAAAGTCTACATTCCCTACCTGCACATGTTGATGGCCATCTTAAACAAATCAGTTGAAACAGGACATTTCTGGGCTCTGTCCACCCAAATGAGTTCCGTGGTGTAATTCATGCTTATAAGAAAGCTGAACGGCTCACAAGAAAACTTGTAAAACAGCCTGTGATCTTTCATTGGAAGGCCACAGTCAGCTAAAGGCCACAGTCAGCTCACCCCAGGGTAAATGGAGGAAAAGCCCACTCTAGCAAATGTCCTCTATGCAAACAGCTTTGAAGTTCAGACAACTGGTTTTCTAAAAGCTTTTACTGTAGTCATTGCGGTGTAATGGCAGTAAAACAAATGATGATAAAATGATTTCAATATAATGAGAAAGTACTTTTGAAGCATATTTCTGTTACCTTAATACAAACATCATTTCTACTAATTATGAGTTGGGAAAGATACACATTGTTGTGGTAACTCCCGAAGAGCAAGAGTTCTTTATACTGCCTGTGTACATGTTCTTTGCCTCCTGCAGTCACCACCAGCCCTATTTGCTCCCATTCACCAACTGTGAATGACAGCGTGACCCCAAGTGATCTCCCACTACTTCTCTCCACTAAACACACCAGGGCCAGTCCTACTAGGCTCCCAATCACCTGCCTGTATCCTGCCCACTGCATTCACTCAGCATTCATCCTACAAACATCTAATGAGCACCTACTTCAGTGCTTCACACATACAACATGACTGCTGGCCTAAGACACATATGCAGCCTGTTTCTACATGCTCACCCTAAAAATATTCTCCCCATGGCACCTGAAGTCGAAGGCCTCTGCTAGTAGAATAGGTGGAAAAAAGAACAAGGTGGGTTTCCAAACATGCAAACCTAATATAGCACAACTAAGGCTACACCACAGTCTGAACAAAACATTATGTGGTTCAGAGAAGGGACAGAAGAGAGAAACAAGGGGGAATCCGTGGAAGGCTTAAGAGAAACAACATTCTGTGGGGGTCTTGGAGAAGATGGACACTGCTCTACGGCTGACGCACCCCAGGCTGAGGAGGAAGAATTTCCAAGTGTCTCCTAGGAGTGTGGGAAAATGGAGGAGAAAACAAAGCTGGGGCTCAGGTTTGAGAGGCACCTGGGGTCATGGCATGAAGGCTTTGTTGCCTACCCCGGAAGAAATTCCAAATTCAATTGAGGAAGTAAAGTAGTTGCCCACAGGTGGGTAGTCTGATCAGAGGTATGAATTAGAAAGATGATTTTAAAGTGAAACTCTAATCTTATTAAGAGATAAAACAGAAATGCACTAAATTAGACATAGGAGACTTGATAAAAGCACATGTTTAAGAATATTAAAATCTCATTATTTCCTAATAATATGCAAATTACCAAAATTACTAGAGGTATTAGAAAATCTGTAACGACCACTGAAAACATTTTGCAGGAGATTTCATTTTTAGAAACTTTTTTGAATATGTCAAACATGCATAAAAGCAAAACAAGGCACAAGGAACCAGCCCAAATACTCAAGAGTTTCATAATACTCCCCCCTCCCACAGATCCTCCCTCCATGCTGTTCCTGAGGCTCTTTTTAAGCAAATCCTAGGCGATCTATAATTTTGTCAACAAATATTTGGGATATTTAAAAACTATTTTCTAAGAACAACCATTCCAAACCCAGCTCACAGGTGAATTCTTTCAAATATTTTGTCTCTGGAGCACTGAAAAGGATGGAATGCTTTAGAAATCAAGAATCTAGCATAAACTGATGCCCACACCTGACTCCCGAAAAGACAGAAAAACAAAAACCTAAAGACAAATTTTTATATGAATGTAAATCTGAAATCCTAATTATAAAATCAGTGTCTCATTTTTTGCAGCAATGGAGATGAAACTGGAGGCCATTATCTTAAGTGAAATAACTCAGAAACAGAAAGTCAAATACTGCCTGTTCACACTCTAAGTAGGAGCTAAATAATACGTACATATGCGCACAGAGTGTGGAATAACAGACATTAGAAACTTGGAAGGGTGGAAGGATGGGAGGGTGTAAGGAGAGAAATTACTTAACTGGTACAAAGTATACTATTCAAGTGATGGTTACACTAAAAGCTACTACTGAGCAAAATATCTATGTAACAAAACTGCACTTGTGTTATTCAAAAAAAGTTATGTAATAATACAAAACATTATAATAGGAGGATGTGTTAAAAAACGTTCAAGTTAGTGCCAATATAAGAGATTCTAAATTTAACCCCTAATATAACTAAGTCAAAAAATTTTTAAAAATATGATGAGATGATAAGAAAGTTGTTAACTATTTCAACGCTGATTCCTAATTTAAAATGTCTAAATAGCAATAGTGGGCATTTAAATTGGATAGTATAATACTTGAGGCATTCCATTTAAATCAAGAAAGAAGAGAAGAATAAAATGCAAACACTTGGGAATATATTGTGTAAGAGCTTATTATACGAAGGGAAGCAAAACATTTCCACAAAAGGACAGAAAAGAAGGCTTGAATAAACAGAGAGACAAATGTTGCTATATGGTAAAAAATAATATTGCAAAGAACCGATTTCTCCAATTAATATAAATGTCATTTCCATTCATAGTTTCACTAGAAATTGTATTGGAGTTCTAATAAATAAGTCTAAATTTCCTAAGGAGAAGTGAAAATAGCCAGAACATTTTTAAGATGTGCATTACTAGTTATTGAAAATTTCCCTGAATGTTATAGTGTATGCTACTTACAAGGAATGGTCAGAACAACAAAAACAGACTAGATAAGTATAAACAGTCAAAATTATACACTGGATCCTTTATTCTCATCAAAAATAACCTAAGAAACATTAAAACTTACAAATGAAAAATCCAATCATAAACATAGTAGGCATAAATGTAGGTAGATATTTCAATAATTGGAAGTGAGGAAAGTCTTACTTAACAAGTTAAAAACCATAAAAGAAAAGACTAAGAGATTTGATTTGGGGAAAAATCCAGATAGATATGAAGCAGACAGGTTATCTGAAGCAAAACTATTTGGCATTTCTTTCAGAGATGGAGTTACTATTATTAATACATATTAAGAACTATCTAAAATAAGATAATAAAGTAGAAGTACCTCCCAGATTAGGCAAATATTATAAACAAGCAAATCACAATCAAGAACATACAAATAAATAATACAATTAGCAATTATAATTAGTGGAGATTAGCATAACAATACAATGGAATTCCATTTTTCTCCCATCAAAGTGGAAGAAAAGGCTTTTATTTGTTTATTTATTTATTTATGTTTTATAAAAAGCCTCAATATTGACTAGAAATCCAAGAAGGGGCACTCTCAAACATTCCCATTTCACATAAATCAATATTTTAAAATCAATTTGTAAATACACACCAAAAAGTTTTAAAACGTAAATACCATTTGACCATAAAATATATTCTGACAAAATGTATCCTAAAATGTTATTATGAATATAAGTAAAAATGTAGCCACAATCTATCACTTTATTAGGTTATGAGAAAAACATTAGAAGAAACATATGTAAAAATGAACAAAGGAAACTTGTTCTGTTCTATACAATTAATTTCTGTTCAGATTGTAAAAAAAAGTTACTGAAGTAGATGTGTAACAAGGAAAAAAGTTCACAAAATATTAATAAGATGAATTAGAAAAAAGTGAGCCCATGTTTTGTGAAATATGATGTGTACTTACTGATGTGTACGTATATCTAAAAATTAGCAAAGGCATTAGCTTTCTGGGGTTGGCATAATTACAGATTATTTGAATTTGATTTTGTTTATACCTATATCAAAATTTTCCAAATTGAATATCCATATGCTATTTGGGAAGAAAAGCTTGAAAAGTTCACAACAAATTAATGGACATAAAATACTATTTTTTTAGACATGGATAGCCATGCTTATTAAAACTGAGTGGGCTGTGATCAATGCTTAGGAGGAAGAAGACTGGAGGGAGGCCCCCTGGTGGTGGGGGCTAAGATTAGGGGTGCCTGGGCAGCAAAGCACCAGGAATCAATGCCAAAGATTCTTCAAAACTCCAATCAAATGGAGTGAGGAGCTCTTTGAATTTTCTTTTTGGTTGCAGGGTGCTGAGGGTGAGGAGCGTTGACTTTAAGATTTCCTGTCTGGCCAAGTATGTGGCAGGTGTTTCAGCTGATCCAGCAAGATCTCATCTCTTTTCCAGTCCTCCTTTTCCCATTGTGCTCCCTGCACACTTCTTCAAAAGTGATGTCAAGGCTTCCTTTCTCATAGTGTCATCCTTTAAACCTCAGGCCATAAGACAGCTGTGTCCTCTGAACTCCAGCAGAATTCATTCCACCATCATCTGGTACTTGATATTCATTCTCCCTTGAGGCACATCTTATAATGTTATTTTTATTGTTACTTAATCTTTAATATATTAGTGTATCTGTCAGATGTGGCTAGCAGTAGCAGGGAAGAACAAAATCAAGAAAGAAAACTTCAAATAAGGCATTGCCAGGAATAAAATACAATTCACAGCAGGTTTCCTCGTTGGCTGCATTCACCACCCCGCACTGCCACTGTTTCTGCTCAGCTCTGCTTTTCTAATTGGCCCTCAGACCAACTTCTGTGCTGATCCCTCTGGACGTTCGTGTGCATTTCATTTTGTCGAGTGCCTTAGTGCTTCAGTTGCCTTGGTTTTGGTGTCCTAAAATCTCCTCAATATCTAATCTCAGTAATTCCGTCAATAATTTTTGGTGAAATCTGTCATTTGCCATGTCCGTGTTGGCAATGAAATTGATACTTAATAAGAATTCCAACACATCTTTAATACAAACATGCACGAACACACAATCTTTTTGTCCCTAACTAGACTATAAATTCTTTGAAGCAATGGATTATATTTGATGATGATGAATTTAACGAAAATAACACCCCAGGCAATGTTATTTATGAGTTCATAATACATGCTGTAATCTTCACACACTGCTACCAATCCTGACACACCTGCAAAATAAGTATTACCATTCTGCCATCAAAGATAGGGAAGAGACGTTCAAAGAGGTTTAAGAGGCAGATCGAGTGTTGATGCTTGGTTTTGAAGCAAATGTCCATCTGATTTTCAGTGCTGGCACACTTATATCCTATTCTTAGATATTCTTATATCCTATTCTTACACATTCTTATATCCTATCCTAACTCAGCACTTCTTTTCAGCCCTGTGGCCCATGCCACCCCTTCAAGTGCTCTATCCCCTAGCCCCATACATATGAAGTTCTAAGCTAAACCTTTTCCATACAAACTCTCAGCTAATTCCAACAGGAATTCAACAGACAGCTTACTGAGTTTAGAATTATTTATTACATTTACTTCCCCCAAACACAATGGAAACAGGAAGGCTATATAGTATCACTGAACCAAAGCTGTGTGTGTGTGTGTGTGTGTGTGTGTGTGTGTGTGTGTGTTTTAGTTATAATGTAATAGTAGCTAATGGTTTGAAATAAATAAATAAATAAGCAATGTGTTGTTAAGCACCAGATGCATTTCAAAACCTGTTTGACAGAAAATTGCAATGATTCTATTAAATGTTCATGGTCAGTTTTGTTTGTTTGTTTGTTTTTGTTTGCAAAAATCCTAGTGGTATGAACAAAGTCAAGGAAACCAGTTGCAGCAGGTAAAATACAGAGAAAAAATTAACAGCATTTCATTAGTAAAATGAAATAATACAGCTCTCTATTAGCAAGTCCTCATTTGCCTGAAGCACCTTCTTTTGACTGAATTTAAAATAATTTCCAATAATATCAAAGAAAAGAGACACATGCTACACTTGCAAATAAGGCATTAATTAAAATGGTTTCCCTTTAAGCTTCATTACTAACTGCTAAACAGAACATATAAAATATCATTTATAAATAGAAAAATCCAGAACACAGGGTAATAGGGAAATAAATGGCCTTGTATTTCTTTTGTATGTGATAAAAAGCAGATGATGGAGTACCTGATCTGAGAAATCCAAAACGTTGTCACAGATTTACACTTGTGTTTACTCTGCCCATATAACAGAGAGATATCCCAAATGGCCAATATCATAAGTGAATTCAAGCCTGAGGCAGAGGACTGCAGTTCTTTACATCAGTTCACTGGAAAACTAGTCCTTGACCTATAAAGAAACATTCCAAATACAACAAATGGATGAGCCAGCTTAAATCCTTTCTGGAAGAAGATGGGGAATATATAGATGAAAAAATAGCACATGAATGAATATGAATACATAAATCCACTTTCAAAAATATTTCACAGAGCTGCTTCTTAAAAATGTCAAATGGTGACCAAAGTACATTTCAGCATGAAAGAAGTATTTCTGCTCCACTGGGGACACAGATCCATTGTATTTTCTGAGCATGGCATATGGATTCGGATGACAAAGATAATAAACATTCCTGTAAAATGTTACTCCCCCATGAACAAGCCATGGTATTCTTCTGTATTAAACTCATCAGTCTGCCACTTTTGTCTAAAATGTGTGAAAAGAGAAAACCACGCCCATGTCTCCTGAAAACTACTAGTCATAGAAATGACTTTCCCCTCCTAAAAGCTCACAATGATTCCTGCAGTGACCAATGCTCTCAGTTTTGTCCCTGTCAAGTACAGCTTGGAGGGGGGTCAGGAAAAATATGTTTTCTAAAATGCATGAAGCCAGCTCTGTGAAGTCAAAGACAGACTGTATCTATGTGCTGGATGGTAAACCAGTACATGCATAGTATGAATAGTTAATGTTTCAAGTACATGACTGAGTTTTTCAAACCGCCCTCCTCTTACAATAGTTATGTTGCATATTATTGCCATAATCAGAAGGTTTTACTCCCGGGGTTTCTTTGCAAAGGGTTTTTACCTACTCTCAAGGTAATTTGTACAAACACTTCTCTTATTTTGAAGGGGACAAGAATATTTTTATTCATTTATTCATTCATTTGTTCATCTATCTATCCATCTAGTCATTTAGTTCATCTATTTGAAACATATTTTGAGCAGCTATTTTGTGTACAAGACACATGTAGCGGCTGGAGAGAAAAGGCAGATAAAACATGCTCATGTATAACTATAATCAAAGGAGAAGGTTATTATGCACCAAGAGATGTGTAAATTGTTTGGGGAGAGCCGAAGAAGGAGAGATGAATTCCAAATAAGAGACTTGAAGTGGGGCTCTTTATAGAAAGTGGCCTCTGAATTGGTTCTCGAATAAGTTAAACAATTTAAGTACACTTAATAATTTAATTTCAATCTAAGCTGGTTAAAATCAGACAACAGGTAATCAAGCTTCTCCATTCATACAGATATATGTTTATAATCTCTGACTAGTTATTTATATTTTGAGCCATGGTATTGTCTAATTTGAAGAGAATTATAAGATAAAAATAAAAGGTTTTATGGTTGGATAAAACTGGGCCAAAATTTTGGTCCCTCCATTTAATACCCATGTGGTCCTAGTCCCACTTCTTAACATCAGTGTATTTACAATTTCATCATTAATTAATGGAGATAATAATAGTGCCTATTTCATGACTTTTTTTGTAAAAATTAAGTTTGAAAATGTATTCAAACATTGGCTAACACAAGCTGCCACCTGGCAGAAAGGCAGTACAATTATTACACTACTCATTGGCTATCCTCATGGAACTCAAGAGATACCCAAGAAAAGATGTGCCTCAAATACAAATCAAGGCCTGTAATTGGCAATGCCTCCCTTCTACTAGAGTTCGTGCTCCTAGCCACCTTCACTATTTATTTTTTCTGTCTCTGACACCGAAATAGTACACTACTTCTCTTCGATGGCAGTCCCTTGGGTTCATTATTCTATTTCAGTTTCACCTGCTTTTCGAAGATGACTGTCTAGCTCTTCCTGATGCTACACAAAGCCCCCCAATGCCAATGTCTTTTATGTCACATAGCCTATAATTTTAACTTGGATGATCCCAAAGCTACACTGCAAATTCATGAAAACTCATACTCAGTTGCTTCTGTATCATACAGTTAGCAAGCAGATATCCAGAAACTTCACTTTATTCATACTATTTTTTATGTTTCTTGATTCACTGATTAAAATTCAAGTTATATGGTTATATAATCAAAATGTGGTAAACTGTGCAAATATTAGATACCCAATAAATACTTACTGAGGACTAAAGGCTGTCTCCCGGAAACAGCACTTTGTACTATGGGCCAGGTTGGTAAGGAATAAACCTGCACCATCCAACATGGTCCCCACTAGCCACGAGTGGCGAAAAGGCCTTCAAAACATGGCTAGTCCGAATTGAGATGTGTTCTAAGTACAAAGTATGCACGAGAGTTTGCGTATGTAGCATACAACCAAAAAGAGAATTTAAAATACTTCATTAATTTTTATGTTGATTACATGCTGAAATGGTAATAATTTAGATATGTTGAGTTAAGTGAGATCATTAAAATTATTTGTCTATTTCTTTTACTTTTTTCATACAGTTACACATGGGGCTTATATTGTATTTCTATGTATCTCTCATCTTGACCAAGAGACATGGGCCTGTAACAAAAGCAGAGGAATAAATAAGCATTTACTGAAACCTGAAAGCTTCCCTGATGTCCAGGCTGTCTAGAGGACAGAACAATTATCATCATTATCATACTAATTTTCTGTCTCCTCAGCAGGTAGAAGGAATAAACCTGCGTTCTCATCTAGGAGGCTCTCAGGGATCTCACAGAGATGTAGATAAACTCCAGGTATCCTCCACGTCTCAGCAGGAAGCTAACTCAGTATTCTCTCCTGAATTATTCACTGGAGTGATAAACCAACACTCCATATTTAATGATGCCAAACAGCTCCTTATTACTCGTGGATTCAAGAAACTTCTATAGCTGAGCACCAAGGATATTTTCAAACATTATTTGATGCCTCGTGTTTTGGCAAAAAAAAAAAAAAAAAACTAAGAAGTGTCTTGAGGTGAGCTGACTTTTAACAATTTCAGGAGAAACTTAAAGAAATAAGGTCCTAATTGCTCAACATCCACCTCATCTCCTTTTTGGCCACTCAGGAAAACCCTGTATTTTTCTATAATTGTGTCATGATGAAGAATCCAGCCTCTCCAAGCCAGCTGACCAACCACGAGCAGAGCACACGCTTCTATATTCAATTCTGAATATCAAGCACAATCTAACCTGTAACAAGCACTTGAGGGTCTGAGGATGGGAAAGCAAATAGCCTCAAGTCTGATCAATGCTTAAAATACTAAAAAGACCATTTTTAGGGAGTAGCAGTACAGCACACATCCCAGTGTTGCCATAAAAACCATACATTTAATATCTAATTTCCAAAGAGAACAGTCCCTTAATTAGAAGGAAACTGTTTTAATAAGTCATAAATTATCCCAATGCAAGCTATTTCTCCACACGATCTTTGATAAAAACAAAACTGGAGCCTTCATAGGATACAACACTAATTAATGAATCATAAATAAATAGCAGCTAGTATTTGTGTCATTAGTTTAAAAGTACTTTCATATCTTATTTGAATCATCAGATAATCTATAACTCACATAAGGGAGGCACTGTTTTCTGTGTTTTACAGATGAGGAAAACCCGAGTTTACACCCAGTAAATGACCAAAGCAAGAATGGAATCATACAATTCAAGTCTCCTTTTTTTCTTTTTTTTTTTTTTTTGCTTTCTGTTTTTAAAGACAGGCTGTCACTCTGTTGTCCAGACTGGAGTATGGTGACATGATCACAGCTCACTGCATCCCTGAACTCCTGAGTTTCAGAGATCCTCCTGCTTCAGCCTCCTGAGTAGCTAAAACTACAGGCACACACCCCCATGCCCAGCTGATTTTTAAAAATTTTTTCAGAAACATGGTCTCACAGTGTTGCCCAGGCTGGTCTCAAACTCCCAGTCTCAACCAGCCCTCCTGCCTCAGCCTCCCAAAGTGCTGGGATTACAGGTGTGAGCCATTGCACCCAGCCAATTCAAGTCTCCTAAGAGTAAATTGAGTATTTTTGAATTGTACCCATCAGGTGCCCTGCTGAAATCTACTTAAATGCTGAGATTTCAGTATTTGAAAGACCTACTGGAATCTATTTTTAAAATTATAAAAGAGTATGTGAGCATGGTCCTTGGAGTTGTGAGTGCTGGATACAAATATGAAGTTACATGAAGAGTAGTGTGAAAAAAAATTGAAGAAATTTTAAGTGATTTTTTTATTTTGTTTTTTAATTACAAAGGTAATACATGTTCATTATAAAAATATAAACTATATTTAATTTTCCATAATTTCACAGCCAGAGAAAACCATCAGGAATACGTCAATAATTACTGCCGTGCATGCAGAGATGATGGTCGATATATTTAGCAGCCAATGTGGAATGCCAGAAGCAGAGGACAGCCCTTACAGTTGCCTGCCTTAGAGAGTGTGTATAGCTGCACGGCTTGATACAAGTGCCACAACCACTCTGGATGTATGCCATGTTTTTAATGGAACCATACAATTTTACAGATTTTCAACCTCCTTTTTAAAAGCTGCAAAATATTTTAAACATCTTTTAAAGTATGTTTCAATTTTTCTATATACATAAAGTGTGCACTGGAGTAAAAGTGTGGTTCTCCCTTCTGGAAAGAAAAGGCTGTGATTCACAGTGGCTTTTGTTATTTATCAGACATTCCACATGAATTCACCAACCATCTCTACTTCAAAAGTGCTGGCTGGGTACAATGGCTCATGCCTGTAATCCCAGCACTTTAGGACGCTGAGGTGGGCAGATCACCTGAGGCCAGGAGTTCGAGACCAGCCTGGCCAACATGATGAAACCCCGTCTCTACCAAAAATATAAAAATTAGCTGGGCGTGATGGTGCGCACTTGTAATTCCAGCTACTCGGGAGGCTGAGGCAGGAGAATCACTTGAACCTGGGAGGCGGAGGTTGCAGTGAGCCAAGATCAAACCACTGCACTCCAGCATGGACAGCAGAGTGAGACTGTCTCAAAAAAAAAAACAACAACAACAACAACAAAAGTCCTGACTGAGAGTATGATGCTGGGTAAGAACAAGTAAGAAAAGCCATGGTTCTGCTCTTAAGAACTTAAAAAGACAGTAATTGCACTTGGCTCTGCATGAGGACACCGGTCAATGGGGCGCTTGGGCTCATTATTCCAAAGGTGGTGAGGAGAAGTGCAAGTTTCACTGCTCTGCTCTTTGAAGCTCCATTATAGCTTCTGCTAAGTAACCTTTCTTGACCAAGCCCTTGGTTACTCTATCAATGCGCGTTGAATAAATTCAACCATAAAACTGATTAAAAGTGGTGCCAGCCTCTTCATTGTTTTATACATATAATCTGACTTTTTTTTCCCAATGGTCCCTTCAGAAAGTGCCTACAATCATCTCCCTTTAAAGATTTGGAAATTAAGACTAGGGGACATTAATTAGCTTGCCTAAGTTTACACAACAGATTTATTTGACTCCAAGGGCAGGCTCTTAACACCACAATCTACCACTTTTAGAATACTGACCAGGGAAAGACAGTTACAAGACATTAAGTTAAACAAGTATGGCCTTGAAGATGCCTGGATGATCTGATCCCTGCCCACCTTTTATCTTGTCTCTCCAGTTTCCTGTGTGCTTCAGCCCCCTGGTTCTTTCAGATGCATGAGTGAGCCAAGATCTCCTTCCACACAAAGGCCTTGTCAATTGAGATCCCTGCTACCTACAAAGGTTGTCTCCCCATTCTTAGCATGACAACAGATCTCAACCTTAATATCTCACCATAAATGTCATTCACCAAAAAGGATTTCTCTGGTCACTTATTCTGGGATATTCTCTCTTATAACACTCTGCTCCCTGCTCCCCCACCAGAACATGAAAGAATTAACCAGTTTTAAAATAATCAATACAAAATAATATTCTATATAGGCTGGTCATGGTGGCTTATGTCTGTAATCCCAGTACTTTGGGAAGCCACGGCAAGAGAATCCCTTGAACCCAGGAGTTTGAGACCAGCCTGGGAAACATAAGGAGACCTCAGCTCTACAAAAAATATAAAAATCAGTCAGGTTTGGTGGTACACACCTGTGGTCCCAGCTACTCAGGAGGCTGAGGCAGGGGGATCATTTCAGCCCAGGAGTTTCAGGCTACAGTGAGCTATAACTGCACCTCTGAACTCCAGCCTGAGCAACAGAGAAAGACTGCCTCTAATCACCATCATCATCATGACCTATATGAAAAAACATACTTGTGTTCACTCAGATACACTCACAGATACATACATGCCCATCCAAAGCCTAAAATAAAACACAAAATGTAACAGAAAAAAATGTGAAAAGTAAGGAAAAAGAAAAAGAAGTATCTGGAAAGCATTACCCTGAGATTTCTAACAGTGATTGTTTTTTTCTGGTGAATACAATTTTGGAGACTTTTTTTATCTTTCTCCTTGCCTGCACTTTCTAATCTTTGGTAATTAACATTTATTATTCTCATAGTACATTTCAAAAGCATAATGGCAATTCTAAAATAAGCAATAACAATATTTTTTATAAGAAAACATTCTTTTACTTTGAACAGATGCTGTTCTTGTTTAGGTTCTTTCTATGTTAGGAATCCAAAGTAATTCAGAGATTAACTGCATTACCTTCGCCCTTTATATAATTTGGGTTTTTTGCTGTTGTTAGTTTGGGTGTGTGTGTGTGTGTGTGTGGTAAAGGGGAAAGGTTGGAGGTGGAAGGAATAGTTTCAATAATAATAATAGTAAAAAATATGCAGTGAACGAAAAGTGTTCTTCCTGATAGTCTCATTAAAAAAAAAAAAAAAATCCAAGTCTGTGCTAGAGTGTGAAGACACACACAAGCCCACACCCCAAAGTGCAGCAAATGGGACTTGGTCTGCTGTACCTTTCTTGGGCTTAAACCAAAAGCGAGTGACACTGTCAAGAGGGCATTTCCATTACAGCTGCAAAAATCTCTCTCAGTCAATAGTTGATGAAAGATGAGACCTTCCTGGGACACTGTGATTCCCGGGAAATGGAGGGAAGGGAAGGGCTGGTTCTTGGTGATTTCCTAGGCTTTGCACCATAGCAGGCTTTCACTATGTAGTAGCATTTTACCTGATAATCCCACTTTAAAAATCTGTTATTTGCTCAACAATAAATAAATTCTCCACTTGGTTAATTGGGACATTTTACAAATATTTGGCCAAATGTCAAAATACCTCTGAGGCTTTGCTAATAAAGACACAGCAATAAGGCTCACCAACACAAGGCATTCAGCATGAACCAAATTGATGAGAAAGAAATGGCTATCGTAACATTGGCAACCAAATAAAAAAGACAAAAAAAATCTTCTGGCACAAATTTACATGTATTCTGAGGATAAATTCCACTGAATAACCTGGCTTTACCTACAGGAGAAATTTTATGGAAAACTTCTAAAGTTGTAAGAAAGAGACCTGGCACAGTGGCTGATGCCTGCAATCAAAGAGCTTTGGGAGGCTGAGGCAGGAGGACGATTGAGGCTAGGAGTTCAAGATCCGCCTGGGCAACATTGCAAGATTCTTTCTCTATAAAATAATAAAAATAAAAATAAAAATTAGCTAGGCATGGTGGCATGCATCTGTAGTCCCAGCTACTCAGGAGATAGACATAGGTGGAAGGGTTACTTGAGCCCAGGAGTTTGAGGATGCAGAGCCCAGGAGTTTGAGGATGCAGTGAGCTATGATCACACCACTGCACTCCAGCCTGTGTAACAGATCGAGACACTATCTCTAGAAAATGAAAAAGTAAAAAAGAAGTTTATCAAAACAATTGTGTCCCTTAGTTCTATGTGAAGTATACTGAAAAAGGCTTCCTTGACAAACAGGCAGCACTGGAGATTTCTATTTTGGTCTAAGAATTGTTATCACTAAGGTTAAAAAATATGCAAGGCACAATATTTTGTGGCTTCCCATAGATTATGTTTAAAATGCATGTTGTTTAATTTAGTTTATAAATTAGTGTTGATCCAATTTTCTGACGTACTTTTACTTTGAACATTATTGAGTACCCAGGACTCTAGTCTTCAAGGGCTCAGTTTGATGTCCCCACTGTTAAAGGGATTTGGGGGTTTGCTACCTTCCTCCAAATACCTTCCTGCCTTCACTACTTATTTCTCTTTACTCTTCTCTGCAAGCTAGAGTCAAGAAACATAAAAAGGGTATTTCACTTGGTGCCTAGTAGGTGGACAGCAAGAAACGGATTACGGGATGGGAAAGAGTACGTGACTCACAGTCACGGATTCTGCAGGATTCTAGGGTAAATTTTGACCTTAAAAATGCTAATTGACAACACCCTCTGGCTGAAAAAATTATTTATTTACTCCATTATATCTGAATATGAGTTTAGATGTTTTAAAAATTTCTGAGTAAGGGCTTGTTTAGTGTACAACAGTGCAAAATCACTCCTTCAATATAACTTTTAGAGGAAGGGGAAGAACAGATACAATTTCAGGCCCACTGAATGACATGAGGACAGACCTTGTAAAATTTCTTATAAGAAATAAGAGGAAGATGATCCTGAACATGGACTCCAAAGGCATCATGCATATTTTCTTTAAAGGTTTTATTATCTATTTCCCATTTTGATTACAAGTTGAATGTCTTATATTTAAATATGATTGCTCTGTAAGAAACTGAAAGTGCTTTGTATGGAGAAATACTGTCTTCCTTCCTGAAGACAGAAACATCTGCCTTGGCGTCACGAGGATACAACTGCTTTCTGCCTCCCCTTACCTCTCAAAGGGCCCTTAAGACATCGTCAATAGGCCTTTTTTGTTGTTACTCTGTAGTGATGCCTGTGCCAAGGGCCAGTCACAGGTTTGCAGCCAAATTTGGATCAATGTACAATAAGCATTTTTGCTACAACTGAGTGCGTGTCACGTGAGATGGAACCCTCGGCTGCAAAGTTCAAATGGAGAAGGTAAAATACTATCCATTCTTTAGGTAGGGTGAAGCCAAAGCCCTATTTCTTGGAATTGAGAGGACGCTGCCTTATGAGTCTATGTGGGGGTCAGCTGGGGCCACAGATCATCCACTGGAAGCTGCAACCAAGAAAAGGCAATATGGAGTGGAGATATATGGATCCCTCCAGGCCTTCCATTAGGGCAGGATCATGACTGCTGGCAATTATCTCTCACTTACTTTGTGTTTAGTCCATTAATCTCTTTAAATCTGCATTCTGAAATTTCCAGTACTAGTAAACATTCTTTAAACTCTCAAAGTTAAAAACGACTGAGCTAATCATACCTGAGCAGCTAGACATCCTAATTCTATGCCAGTGTTCTGTAACTCGCCTCATCTGAAGGCATAAGGAAGCCTTCAGGAAAATGTGTAAGGCACAAGACCCTCTTTAGTTCATGCCAGACATGGGGACATGCTAGGTAACACCCTGCAGTGACGCAGCTCAAAAAGCTATTCTGCCTTTCAGGTAGTCATCTTGCCTTAGAAATATCCCCACATCATCACTACCATCAATACCACCAACACCCTCACCACAGACCACTACACCCATGAATAGCACCATTCCATCTCCATTACCGCCACTCATGTTCTGGGTTGAACAGTGCCCGCCGCCCAAGGATTCATGGCCACCCAGAACCTGTGAATGTGATCTTATTTGAAAATGGGGTCTTTGCAGATGCAATGAAAATAAGGTCACACTGCAGTAGAATGGGCCTTAAACCCCAAAATGGCCAGTGTGTTTAAAAAAAGAAAGAAATTTGAACACAGAAACATAGATGCACAAATGAGAAAACTATGTGAAGAAGGAGGTGGAGATTGGAGGGATAAATCTACAAGTCAAGGAATGCCAAGGATTTCTAGCAACCACTAGAAGCTAAAAGAAGCAAGAAAGAATTATTCCCTAGTGCCTTCAGAGGGAGAGGTACATGCCAACACCTTGATTTCAAACAACAAGCCTCAGGTCCTATGAGAGAATACATCTGTATTGTTTTAAGTCACCTGGTTTGTGCTACTTTATTGTAACAGTCCTAGAAAACTAGTACACCTCCCATCACCTCCACCCATCACCTCCACCAACCCCATCACTCACAACACCATCACCACCACCTCTCTCATCATCACCTTTACTGGTAAAACAGTACGGGAAAGAGAACACAGATAACTTCTTCTCAGAAGAACACCAGTACTTAGTTTTAGAGGTCCGCAGCTAACACCAGATACATTCATGAAAGTGCTCTAACCATGCTGTCTGACCCCCCACTTCTGTGGTTACAAACTTAGTTCCTCTCCTTTTTCATCCCCAAGCTTCTATTTTGAGACAGAGGTGTCCACTTTTTCCCATTCCCACATAGAAAGGAATAAAGGTGGTTTAACATGAGACATCAAAGTTCAATCATTTGAACCCCGTAATCATATGGCTGGGGAAACCAATCTCTAGAAAAGTGAAATAACAAAGCTGTACAAAGCCAGTGAAACAGCTTCTAACAGAATCAGATCAGAACTTAGATTTCCTGACTCATCAACTCTACAAAACTCCTTGGCACAGAAGTGGGTACGGCATGTTTCAATACCTACTATAGAATATTGGGATGCAATATATGAAAGGTATAGACATTCCCCATCCTGTTACCAATCATAGGCTCACTGTATTGGCTTGTTAGTTGTCTTAGTCAATCTTACTAGAAAAATGTCTGTGGACTAGGCCCAGGGATAAAATTGCCTAAATATTCACTATGATATCACTGGTGATATCAAATGATGACACTTAAGAAAGATGTTTTCTAATCATAACTGAAAATGTTTCTACTGCTAAGATGTGTAGCACTTATATTAATTCTATATACCTGTATAAAATTGAAATAACTTAGAGGTCTTCCAAAACATACCTAAGGTTACATTTTTATCAAGCAGTCAGGAAGAAACTTTGGAATTATGCGAGCGCAGATCAGTCTGTTGAAGATTACATCATGCATCTAAGCATCAACAAATTAAAGAGGGCCTCTGTCTTCTAAAGCATCTAGCAAAGACGAAAAAGTAGCGATAAACACAATTAGGCATATTGATTCCTTTTGTTCTTTTTTTTTTTTTTTGAGACGGAGTCTCGTTCTGTCGCCCAGGCTGGAGTGCAGTGGCCAGATCTCAGCTCACTGCAAGCTCCACCTCCCGAGTTTACGCCATTCTCCTGCCTCAGCCTCCCGAGTAGCTGGAACTACAGGCGCCCACCACCTCGCCCGGCTAGTTTTTTGTATTTTTTAGTAGAGACAGTTTTTCACTGTGTTAGCCAGGATGGTCTCGATCTCCTGACCTCGTGATCCGCCTGTCTCGGCCTCCCAAAGTGTTGGGATTACAGGCTTGAGCCACTGTGCTCGGCCTCCTTTTGTTCTTTGAAAGTCACTTCATTGTACTAACTTTCAAATCAGAGTGTTATAATATACCATCTCTAATATCAAAATGAAACTTTGGTAAGTCCCAACTTCTGAAAACTTTGGAAGAAGGGTATCAAGGAGTCTGTAATTTTGGTGTACAAACTGAGAAGCCCTACTATTTTAAAACATGCACTGTTAAGATTAGTTTCCCAGAGCTAAATATAATTCTGTACAACCCAGCTCCATATTTATAGTCAAAAGGAGGTGATCTTTGCAGTTATCCAGTTAATATAAATATTCTCAGCTAAAAATATTTTTAAAATCCCAGTTTCTATAACATCAGCTCCTTTAGGGAGAGTTTCAGTAGAGATCTCTTTTCTCTTTTACCAAGTCAGTGTCATAATATAATTAAAAGAGTGTTCTCATTAAAAAAGATTCTATGAATAAATGAATACACACGTATTTTAAAATGTAATCACTCAATAAGGTGTGTGCTATTCTGAAATTTCCATCATCATCATCATCCACTATTTCAGTCTCGAGAAATTGCCGCTATAATGTGGTGACAATTTTTTTCTCTTAAAGCAGTAAAAACAGAGCTTTGAGCTTCTAATTAATCCAATGTATATTTGAAAGGTACTGTGTTTTCATTTAGGCAGTGGATGCAGGTCCCCTATAACTCTTAAAAGAAGCAGATAATGATTTTGAAACCAAGTCTATTACTTGTTTTGTTTAAATTTTTATTTGGTGGTTTTCCTCTCCTAAATAATTGAAAGAAACAGATCAGGTGTGACACAGATAACAAATTGAAGCTAGAAAATTCTTCAAATGGTGCTGCTTTTCCTAGGATCACATATACTACTGCAAGTCTAATAGGCATCTCAAATTTAACAAAGGACTGACTTCCCCACTCCAAACCTCTCCTACTCTAGTACTTCTCTCTCCAAAAGTAGCTGGTTCGCACAGGTAAACAAATAAACAAAGAACTCTCCAGTCCTACTTGATTTCCCTCTCTGCCTAATCCTCTAGACCCTCACTGCTTTACACATCTTTATTGTAGACACTATCTTCAAAATATATTTGAAATCAGAACACCTCACACCCACTCCTTTGCTCCCACTCCAGACCACGCTAATAGCATCTTTTCACCAAGACCACTGTGATAACGTTGCAAATGTTCTCCTTGCTTCCACTCCTGCCTCCGTCTCATCTATTTTCTACACAAGCCAACCACACCCCTGTTCAGCAGTTTCTAATTTTTTCTCACCTCTCACAGAATAAATTCAAAGCTCTTATTGTAACCCAATCCTGGCTAGCTCTCAGACCTCACGTGGCAACATATTCTTGCCAGCCTATTTCGCTCCACGCTATGTCACATTGGACGCCATGCTGTTTCTGCACAGGACAAACCTACTCCCATGGCATGGTCACTGCCCGTGCTCTTCCTCCTGCCTCACCTACATGCCCTGCAGATACTTTCTTGGCTTTCTCAGAAATTTATCAGCTGCTACATCCTTAGAAAGGCCTCCTCCAACCACTCTCTTTAAAATAGTATTCACAACAATAGCAGCTGAATGAAGGAGGAGCTCTTCATTGAAATAACAATTGTGATTTAGGACAAAATGAGAGCATCTGGGAAACGAACATTTGACTGCATACTGTATAGAAGAGTAGGATCTGTTTTTTTTTTCTTTGAAACTGAAATTTTCTTTTTCAATGAACATGATGATGATGATGATGATAACAACAGCAGTAGTAGCCAACACTCCTTGAACACATGCCTGGCACTACTCTGGGTGTTCTGTAACACCCAGTTATGTGTTAATTGCAATACCCATTAAATTCTTACAAAAACTTTATGAGGTAGGTACATTACAACCAGGTACCCTTTTAATGAAATCACTAACACAAAGAATACCTAGAAGAGTCTCCTTGCCCCCAAACACATTAATCTAATCTCGAAGTCTTTAAAAAGAAACATGACCAAACAACATTATAAACTGGAGGGCTAAAGAAATATTTAAAGTCTACTTATGTTTGTACAGTGCTGCTTCCTCTAATAAAGATGGCCCAAGAGATTTGGAAACCTCTTAAGAAGGCAAATTGCAATTATGCAAACACAAACAATACCAGTGTAGAACAGAATAGAATGCCTGCAAAGAATGCATTCAATCTAGCCATAGTGTGAGGGTTGATTTTCAAAAGACATGGAAAAAACACAAAAACTGGGCACAGGTAAACTGCATGCTGATTGCCAGTAATGGCCTGTAAAAAGCAGAGTAAGAAAAGGGCCTTAACTTCCAGAAGGAATTGAACATTATGATAAAAGTACAAGAGTAACCAGAGGTCCAGGTCCCTCAAGTTATGTTCTATTGAATTGCACAAGGGTGTTCTTCTGTCTCCTGCTTTGGCTATATAAATGACACTAAAAGATATAAAAGAAAACACTGTGTTTCAACTTCTCTCTGATTCTATGGTCTCTGGGAAAGCCAGAAAAAAGTGCCCAGTAATAGAGAACTTCCCAACTCAACCCTCTAACTCAGGTCTGTGGTCCAAAAAATAACATATCCAGGTAGCCAGAGGCTTTGCTGATAAGAACATGTTCTACAAACCTCTGGAGAGTGAGAAAAGCTGCCAAAAAACTCTGAAGACAGATAAATAAGGTTGTGATTTTCAACAAGGGGAAGATGACAGAATCCATGAACTAAGGAAAAAATGAAGAGTGGTTTGTAAGTATATAAAAAATTGGAAACAGTGATCATTTAAGGCAAATGTGGACTCATGAAGCATGGATCCAGCCAAATGAAAGCCCTTTCCTTTTTTGATACAGCTAGATAGCAGGGCATGATGCTAAATTCATGAATTATATGAAGCAGGGAGGAGCAGGTGACTGCATGAAAGGGTCAGGATGGTCCCATTCTGGACATCTGGTATTTAGTACCGGGATTAAGAATTAAGAGATACTTTGATGATAAGAGTAGCTCTTATTTTTTCAGCACTTACTGCTTGCTGGGTACTGTGTTTTAACTCACAGCATCTCTTTTCATTCTCACAGCAACCCTCTGAGGCAGGTACCATGATATCCTGAAACATGGGCTGAGGGAAGATTACTTGCCAACGATCACAGTTCTTTACAAAGGAGGTGGTTTGGGAGTTTGGGATAAACAACTGTACTGCTAAGGAGAACCACCAGAATGCTGCGGGGAACATGAAATCCTGCCACAGAAACAAAAGACTGCTGATTTATCTGAGAAATGAAAAGGCCCAGTGAAAATACGACTGAAGTCCTCACCTGGCAAAAGTCTGCTGGTATATGGAGAGGCTCCTTATTTTGGACCCAGATGGCAGAATTAAGAACAGGGGTAGAAGGTGGAATTTGACTAATGGGACAGTAGTTCAATGATTTGCACCATCTGGAATCAAAAGGTAAAGTCTAAGGAGATCTCAGCATTGAAGGAGTCCGAGCAGAGACTAAGCAACCCTTTCTGTCTGGGAACAGTCAAGAGATTTAAACCAGGGATGATAATTAAACTGGGAGCCCATCAGATTTCCTCCAAACTCAGATTCCATGAGGATGCAAATTTATGATAATAATTTAATAAGATACACTCTGGGCCAGGCGTGGTGGCTCATGCCTATAATCCCAGCACTTTGGGAGGCCGAGGTGGGCAGATCACTTGAGGTCAGGAGTTCAAAACCAGCCTGGCCAACATGGTGAAATCCTCTCTCCACTAAAAATACAAAAATCAGCCAGGCATGGTGTTGCGTGCCTGTAATCCCAGCTACTAGGGAGGCTGAGACAGGAGAATCACTTGAACCCAGATGGCGGAGGTTTCAGGGAGCCGAGATCACGCCATTGCACTCCAGCCTGGGTGACAAAAGTGAAACTCCATCTCAAAAAAATATGTATACACACTCTGAAGTCCTGAAGGTGGATATATACATGTTTATCACATTGAGCATATGGTTCCCTTTCCTGATTAGCATTTCTTAAGTACACTGATAACTGCTGTAAACATTTAGAGTGAGGGCTCAGAGCTCTGCTGGAATCTCTGAATAATTACGTTTCCATCTTTAGGTTTTAACATGGAAAACAAAACAGTTGAATATGTTTGTTTTCTTTAACTCTGCACCACCACCCTGAAACAACAGCGATTTGTACTGTTGCTTGGGCAAGGTCTTGTGGAGGCAGCTAATGAGGCTGCCAGGCCCTAGTGGCTGAAACTCTCCAGATGGGTTCACTGGAGTGTTTGAAACTATGTAATGCTGACCATATGACATACGAGTTCCCGGCCTACTTTTATTTTTCAACCAATATTAAGCACTATTAGCCAAATAGAAACACCAGAGGCAACAATTTGGCTGGATATGATGTCTCTATGAAACATTTATCTTCCTTCTGGAAGTCGGTTGTGTTATGCTTACACCAGCTTATTTAATTTTGTTTTCCTTTATCATGTTAACCCACTGCTTGGGCTTTCACAAGTCAGAGTAGAGAAAAACCTCATACATGACTTGTGCCTAATCTTTTATGAGAAACACAGCTGGTCCTATCGCTCTTTCCAACATATCTGGAAATGATTTTGAAATACAAATGCATGCTGTGTACTGCGGGTCAGGTGGCGAACATGAGCCTGAAGGACCCGGCCTCTGAATCTCTAAAAAAATTTTTAAAGAGAATCCATTTTCTCACATGCTATGTTACATGCAGTACAAGCATCTTTTGAGATATTTTAGACGGTAAGTGAACAGTTCATGGGAGGAAATGGAACAGAGATTTTAAAATCATAACCCTGGTTACAAAACCTAACCATCATATCATCAGCAGGGAGAACTTGGACCCAAAACTTAAGTACTCTTCACTTCAGGTTTCTATTTTTTCAGTGAAATGGAGATAATAATAGCACCTGTCCCATCAGACTGTGCTGAGAACTGAGTGAGGTGTTGTTTATAACCCATGACAAGTACTTAGGAAATGCTCAATACAGTGTAGTTAGTTGTCAATTTTACTATTATTTTTATTGGTTTCCTTTAGGAAGACGGAACATAAAATTCGCTCCAGTGCCAAAGATTTTAATCCTAGAGAGGCAGAGGTTGTAACCACTTGACTTACAGATGCACCCTGCACCCTGTGGCTACCTGTGTGTAAACCACGTATCCTACCTTCTTACAAGGCACCTCACTCTGCAAGCCAGGTGTCTCAGCACAGGATGCTGTAACAAATATACCATGAACTAGGTGGCTGAAACAACACATTTATTTCTCATCATTCTATAGGCAGGGAAGCCCAAGATCAGGGCCCTGGTAGTTCTGTTTTGTGAGGGCCACCTTCCTGGCTTATAGACAGCCCCTGCTCCCTGTATCCTCAAATGCCCAAGAGCAGAGACAGGAAAAAGCAAGCCCTCTCCTCTCTCTTCTTCTAAGGCCAATTTCATCAGGAAGGCTCCACCCTCATGACCTAATTACATCCCAAAGGCCCCTGCCTCCTAATACCAGCATATGGGGTTAGAGTTTTAACAAATGAATTTAGGGAATGAGGGAACACATAACAGACCATACACCAAAGCTCCCTTAGTATCAAGCACATCTGTAACTTCTTTTCCCAATTCTGTCCATTACCTCAAGAAATTCCTCTTTCCCTTTCCTTTACTTAGAAAGGAAATATTGAGCTCAGGAATTCAGCTGGAAAATCATGCCTATGATATGAATCTATAAGAAAAGAGACTATCCTCTGCCCTGTGAGGTTAATTATAGAGGGAACAATGAGGAAACTCACAAAATAACACAGAGATCCCCCTGTAAATTTCATGAAAGACCTCTTCTACCCAGTAACTACAATTACAATGTGTCTCAAATCCGTGAGTTACCTTATATAGGCAGGCAGTTACCTGCTTATAAAGCGAACACACTCACACGCACACACATACACACACTAGAGAACTGCTGGAACTGTTGTTAAGTAAACGCGTAAGTGGTCCAGAATGTGTCCACAGGTAACCATCCTTTGTGTTCTTTCTATAAAAATCGTGTGATTTGGGGTACGGACTAACCTTTCCCCCAAATCCCACATTCTCTCCTCATAACCTCAGAGTTAACTAAATTTAAATTTCTCAAAGATTCTGTTTAAGACCCTATAATAAATTGAATTTTTACTATCCAATGGTGAAGGTTTCAGATATATAAGCTATGTATTTTATTTTACTTTTCTTTTTTAGAAATGAGGTCTTGCTCTATTGTCTAGGCTGGAATGCAGTGATGCAATCGGTATCACTGTAGCCTCAAACTCCTGGACTCAAGCGATCCTCCCTCCTCAGCCTCCTGAGTAACAGGGACTATAGGAACATGCCACCATGCCCAGGTAATTTTTTTTCATTTTTGTAGTGACATCATCTCGCTATGTTGCCTAAGCTAGTCTCAAACTCCTGGACTTAGGACATCCTCCTGCCTTCTCCTCCCGAAAACACTGAAATTATAGGTACAAGTTATCACACCAGCCCCTATCTATTTTAGTAATACATAACCAAAATTCCCTATAAGAAACCACACACGTTGACCACATAACCCCTGTTCACTTTACTTTCAGTGCTGGAAGCACGGGGAGGTCCTGGCTGCAGTTCTGTTTCTCCTTCGGGTAGTGGGAGGTGACAGTGCTGGACACAGCCTCTCGGCCCTAGCCTTGACACATCAGCAAAGTCACTAGCATCACGTGACCTCTTAAGTGTCATGTGAGACAGTCCACATTATTCTCCACTGTACCTTCCCTGCCCCTGTCTTTCTCTCTCTTTGGGTTTCTATCTGGAGCTCCCGTCTTTGCCATGTGGGAAAGCGTTTCCTTTTTCATGTAAACATTATATTTCATCAAAATGTATCTCGCAATACTTGTGGAAAATAAAAACTTTGTGTGATCCTGAGGAAAAAATTTCCAGAAAAACCTCTTTTAAAATGTTTTATTTTCTATCATTCCCATTATATTGCTAACTGAACATATGCCAGTATTTCGGCTATATTTCTGCATATATAATAACACATGCCCTGAATACGCTGATGTTTACACAGCACTTTCTCAAACTGCCTAAGGAACCTAGCTATCATGTGTAACATTCCTCTCAGGACAGCAAAATTTGGTAAATTATACCTATAAAACACACAAATGAATTTTAGATTCGCTTAATTTTAACTCTTGATTTCTATATTATCAAAATGCACATATCTGAAGCATTTCCCAGGAATCCAGCTAAATGAAATTTCCAGGGACTGTGGCAATCAGTGTCCACTTGAAAATCCCAGCATGATCAGGAGCAATCTTGCTGGTATGTGAATCTAAATCTCAGGACATGACACTGGATATGGAGTTCTGCAAACTTATAATTCACAATGTATTTGTTTAAGATTCTCGGACTCTCCAAAATTCATTTGGCTTAATTTCTGGAGTAATTCAGAGCAGTACATTTGTATGAATACCAAATGAAATTATTTTGCCAAGGTAGCTAGGCACATATAAGAAGTGTGTGTTAAAAGAAAAGCCGGCCAGGCACGTTGGCTCATGCCTGTAATCCCACACTTTGAGAGGCCAAGGCGGGTGGATCACCTGTGGTCAGGTGTCGGAGACCAGCCCGGCCAACATGGTGAAACCTCATCTCTACTAAAAATACAAAAAAAAAATAGCCGGCCACGGTGGCGGGTGCCTGCAATCCCAGCTACTTGGGAAGCTGAGGCAGGAGAATCATTTGAACCCAGGAGGCGGAGGTTCCAGCCTGGGCGACAAGAGCGAAATGCCATCTAAAAAAAAGAAAAAGAAAAATCTAGGGTTTTTACATGTTTAAAATATGTAAACACATGGCAGATTCTCCCCCACACACACATAACAGAGCAGATTCTCCTCCCACCAACTTTTCTATTTGCTTTTGGGAACCAGATGTCAACTTCCACAGGTAGTGTCAATTGCACTGCTGCTGGATGTGTATGACAAACATTCAATTATCAGAGGCCCACAGACTTCGCCCGTCTGTTTACTCAACAAGATGCCCAAAGGTGGGCAGCCCCCAGGTGCTCTGGCAGCTCCATGGAGTCAACAAGGGCCAGGCCCTTCATCTTCAGGCCTGCAGCTTCATGGTCCCAGGGCAGCTTCAGTAGCTCCAGGTGCCACAGTCCCATTGAAAGAGAGTAAGTACAGGTCAGAACATACACACTCTCCAGGAGCTTTCTCTCTTTTAATTAGGAAATGAAATCCTTCCCTGCTGCCACCAGCACATTCCCCCTTACCTCTCCTGAGTGAGGACCATGCCCAACCCCAAGCCAGTCACTGGCAAAGAGAAATGGAATCACGATGGATGTTTTACCCAATCCCAGCTCATCCTGCTAGGATGCCAGTTTGTACCAATGATCAGCATTTCAATTAGCATAAATAATGAAACTATCTCCAAATCTGTTGACTATTTCACACAAACTAACAAAATGTTAGGTGAAAAGTAGCACTTCCATGGGATAAAGTTTCTTGGTAGGTGCAGAGGCACTAGTGCAAAAATATTAAAGAAATTGTAACATGGATCAGGGATTGCACAGCATGGTTTCCCACTGGTTATCTCATTTAATTCTTGTAACAGCTCTCAGAGGCAGAAATCATTATTGCAAATTTGGAAAATCGGACTTTAAAAAATGCATAACTAAACTCATCTAAAATTAAGACCTTATTAATCAATCTCTTTTAAAATACTATTTCAATATGTGTTCTTACTAAAACTGTGGGATATCTGAGCTGCCTGAAAACCTAAGGAAATTTAAAATGACATAAAATAAAATGTAAACGAAAAATGTAAGAAAATTAAAGTTGACCATAATCCAATCACTCAGCAAGAGCTGCTTTTAACAATTTGGTTTACTTATTACCAATGCTTGTTTTCTAAAATCTTCCTGTATAACCACAGTTATATATAACTTTAAACCTGCTTTTCCAAGTTCACCTTACATGGTATATGTTTTCTCATGCTCTGATTTTAAAGAAATGATTTACAAGGCCTACACAGAAGAAAATGCGTGTCAGCAAACCTTTTCAAATAGTTCAAGTATTTCTCCCTTGCACACAAAAACATCTTCAAACACGTATTATTTCTTTATATATTTTGGACAAAGGCCTAAAAGTGGAATTAATGGTCAAAGATAAGAATGCAGGCTAAAATATTTCCCATCAAGTCATACTGCAGCCCATGTCACCCTGCCTTTAATAACCCTGGATCACATACTAAAATTTACTGACGAACTGCCATAGACAGTAAACATTTAGATTGTCTGCACATAATTTGGCCCAGATAGTAGATTCAGCCAACCCTGGAGATGAGAGGGATCAGAGTCTGACAGTTGCAGGGACAGCCTCACCTCAAGCTGAAGAATTTCTAGCATGTGGCTGTCACTGAGGAGCTATCTGGGAAGTTGTCCTTTTCCTTTTCTTCAACCATTGTCCTGTTTAGGGGCCAGCACGTGATCTTCCCCTGATGTGACAACCATGCTGAATGAACAAAGGGTCTTGCTGGCAGGGGTCTTGTGATTCCCATCTCTACTGCTGGAACACTTGGCTTTCCCCTCACTTTCTTCCTTTTTCTTCTCCAAAGAATGAGGGTGAGGTTGCACTGAGGTACTTCCACTTCCTAGTTCCAGGGGCCACCATCCTAACAGAATTAGCAGGCCATCCCTTCCTTTCTTGTAATCCAGCTGCCCACAACCCCGGCCACATGTTAGAGTAACCTGGGGAACTTTATAAAAACTACTGAGGCCTGCCATTACCCTTCCCTCCAAAAGACAGACTGATTGGTCTACAGTGGGGCGGTGGGGCCTGAGCATGAATATATTATTTTTATATCTCCCCCATGTGATTAAAAATGCATGCTGGATTGAAAACCAGAGATAGTAACATCCCCACTGCACTACATCTACAAGAATTTCCCTGTCATCCCCCAGTCTATATGGTGTGCATAATCCTGTCACTGGTTTTCAGTGCTGATGCGGGTCTCCATATCCACTTCCCTGCACCACCACCCTTTTAAATACCGTTTGTTCTTTCAATAGATGTCTATTCCCTCCTTCCACACAATATCCAATTACCTTCTCAAAAGGTTCACTTGCATAGCTAACAAGCATAGAGAACACCAGATGCTTAAAACCACTCTTTTATCCCTCGCTCCACCCCCCCACCCAATCCAACTCATTGCTCAACCCTCCAGATCTCAGTTAATAATGCCATTATCCCTCCTCTTATTGAGGACAGGAACCTAGGAGGGAGTCTTGACTTATTCATTCCTGTTTTTCCTTCAATCTAAGTCCTTTTTCCCACATTCCTACTATGTCTCCACTCCCTAGTGTAAGCTGCCAGGATCTCACAGTGGCGTTCGCACTTCGCTTCCTGTCTCCAGGTGTAGCTTTCAAGAGTGCAGTTCCACACAGCATCCAGAGTGGCCTTTTAAAAACATACAGCATATCAGCACCTTCCCCTACCTAGGTCCCTGTGGTTTTCCATTACAACAAAATCAAGTGCAAGTTCCTTATGTGCCTGGCCTTGTCTACCTCTACCTCTCCCACTTCACCACTTCCTACCACTCCTTAGCATGTTTATTATGCTCAGGTACGCTGGCCATTTTTCTGTCCCTTGGGGGCCTTGCACTTCCATTTTTCTCTTTCTGATACCCTTCTGTTTCAGGTATTGCCATTTCTGGCTTCTTCTGATTTGAACTCATTTCATCTACCATGACCTCAGCTGTGGCCTCCCAGAATACCTATACAAATTCAAACTTTTTATCCTAACCCTGTTCAGCATATCTCAACAGTTGAAATTATCTTACTTGTTTACCTGGTCCTATCTAACTTCTCCACAGGAATGGAAGCTCCAGGGGTGTCAGGTTTGAGAAAGTCTTCATCATTATTGTAGTTCTGGAGCTGGGTGCCTAAAACAGCATCTGGTAAATAGTAAGTGCTTAATAAATAGTTGACGAATGAAGGATCTTGAGACAGGCTGTGTGAAAGAGGAATCAGGCAGGCTTGTTCATGTCATTCACTTATCTGAATACATTAATTCCCCCTTAAGCCATAATAAACATTTTTTATCACCCAATCTTTCAAGAAAAGCAAAAAAGAAAAGAAAAAAAAAAAGCCCTAAATTCTCATCCTCTGGAGATTAAATCTACTACTACACTTTGATTTTCTAAATGTTTATATGGAAAAGAGGAAAATAAGGAGAGACTGAAAAGTCAATAAGATGAATTTTAGCTTTCTCCAAAAATATCAATCATCTTACACCATCTCAGCATATGAAATCTTACTTAATAGTTCGCAGAATCTATCAAAGACACACTTTGGGAGAAATGCTTCAGAAAAGTATTCTTTACTAAGCACTGAGCACCAGTTCTTAAAAACAATCAACCTGAAGAGAAATGGCACGAGATAGGAGGGCGAGAAAGTGAGAGAGAGGGTTCTTCACTCTTTAGAGGCACATCGTCTCTCCTGCTTGTGTTCAGTGTGTCAGAAATTGAGATATCAGAGATTGACATACAACTCAGTTTCAAACTGAGCATCCCATGCTTCCGGAGCAATCATATCGAAAGGGCATGCTGGTTAAGTTGGCTTTTCTCAAAGGCTGAGAAATTCATGTCCAGATGCCTGGAAATGGATATCTTTCTAGTAAACAACATTGTGGGATTTAAATTTTCACAGCATCATTCTCCTCCACTCTCACAGCACTTACTAGCTTGAATTTTTCCCCCCAAACACCAGTTCCTACATACAATATTGAATATTTAAGATAAAATGTAGCTCCCAAATTTAAATCCTGCAATTAGCTATAGAATAAATAACATTTACCCTCTAGTAATAATTTCAATGTGCCCCAGTTCACACATATCTAAACACTCCTCGGCTTCCAAAGTGTCAGTTATTAATCTGTGCAGCACTTTGGTTTATAAGATGGTTTGCTATCTATGGATTTCGAAGCAGCCTAATCTAAGGAACAGCCATTCCCTCATTTTTTGCAAATGAGGACCCTGGGGCTCCTGGAGGCTCACTCTACCAAGTTCAGGTATCTTAGAAGAAGCAAAACTCACATTCAAGCTTATCTTCCTGCTCTTCCTACAATACACACACTCCACTGCTCTTCCTACAATACACACACTCCCACACATGGACATGCACATGTGGACACACACAGATCATAATCACATCATTAAGAGTATAACTATGATCAAAAGAAAAACAACTATTGCAGGCATTCTAATTGCTGATTTTCAACCTAATTAAGATGGTAGTAGCATCAGATAGTGAGAAACAAAACGAGATAACATTCACATTAAATGAAATCCAAAAGTCTACTGAATTAAATTGGTAGGGATTCCCTTTGGGTAGGGGTGGGGCTTAATATGGCTGAGAGTATTGGGATCAATAATCTGAGTATGCAGATCTATCAGTTTTGGGGCTGTTATTAGACTCTATCTATCTACGATATAACATTTCCAAGGTTTTTTAATGGCAAAAAGGCAGAGATTAAGGCAGCATCCCTCTATCTTAACACTGTAATGCTTAAAGGATAGATTTGTCAATGATCAGCAAAGTCTTACTGGGGTCAGATTTTTTAACCCAAATCAAATTAATCAATTTCTGGTCTGAGTGTTAGTGATATGCTAGGGAAAGGCATGTGCAGCCCGACCAACCCATGCAGATAATTGCAGTGCTGAGTCTCCTTGCTGGTCATGGAGAAGACTGTGAGCCCAAGGGAAGTAGATGCCAAAAATCAGGAAGCTACAGGATGCTGGTGTGGCCTGTTCTTACTCAGGTGGCTCATGGTGATGTTCACCCACCTCTCCACCGCCCTTGGCATGCACTGGGTTTCCATGGTACTTATTAGCGGGAATAGCGGCAGTAGACTTGTGGCTGTTGGAGGCAGTGGCTGTCGCAAGGTCCAAGTGCAGAGCAGCTTAGGCCACGCTTCCCTGGAAACAGTCTCTTCTCCAGCTCCTCCCACACCATGGAACAGAAAAGTGGAAATGAGGACAGAATGCTGGGGACGTGGGGTGGCAGGGGGAGGGCAGTCTCCAGGCACTGTCTACACTCAGAGAGAAGTACAATTTAAGACTTCCAGACTGTTTTAAATTATTTTATGTTTGATTAGTGTGTGTGTTTCTGCTCCTATTGTGAACTGAATTGTGTCCCTCCATTCATATGTTGAGGCCCGAAATCCCAGTTCCTCAAAAGGTGACTGTATTTGGTGGTGATTGATTCAAAGCTAAGCTCTTAGGATGGGTCCATGTGAGGACACAGTGATAAGGTGGCCATTTTCAAGCCAAGGAGAAAGGCCTCAGAAGAAACAAACTCTCCTGCAGACACTTTGATCTCAGACTTCCAGTCTCCAAAAATGTTAGAAAATAAATTTTTCCTTCTTTTTTTTTTCTTTGAGACAGAGTCCAGGCTGGAGTGCAGTGGTATGATCTTGGCTCACTGCAACCTCTGCCTCCTGGGTTCAAGTGATTCTCCTGCCTCAGTCTCACAAGTAGCTGGGACTACAAGCACAAACCACCATGCCCAGCTAATTTTTGTGTTTTTGATGGAGACAGGGTTGGCCATGTTGGTCAGGTTGATCTTAAACTCCTGACCTCAAGTGATTTGCCTGCCTTGGCTTCCCAAAGTGCTGGGATTATAGGCCTGAGCCACGACGCCCAGCCAGAAAATAAATGTCCATGCATAGGCCATGCAGTCCGTGGCATTTTGTTACAGCGGCCGTAGCTGAATGATAGAGATGACTTCACACGTTACCTGCAGACTCCATGTGACCTACTCTCTATCTACAACACTGTTCCTGAGTTTCAGGAAAAAAATCTTTGTTACTAAATTATACTGGGCAGTTTTAGAACTTCTAAGGCCTCGGCTCTGCCTGACTACATCACTGCCTGCGGTGAAGCCCTGGATGACTCAGAGAGGCATCTGACATACAGGCCATGAAGACAGGACAGGCTCATGAGCCTCCACCATGAACTCTGCCTTCTACGGTAGTAGCTAACTAATGATATTTACTCTCATTTCTAATTAGAGAAATGCAAGATAAAAACCAAGAAGATACTCTTTTAAAACTACATGGCTAGCAAAAACTTTGTTAATTTGTTTTGTTGCTAATGAAATGCAAACACCTATGGCCATCGGGATTTATGGGAGGATCGGCATTTTGACATTAATCAACAAGTATATGAACTGCTCAGTCATCCTGGATGTGAATTTAGAAATTTCACATTTAAAAAGGTAAGCTTCTTTGCATATGTATTATAAAAAAAAAAAGTCCATTACATACTGTGGATGTTCAGGGCATAATTTTATATAATAATAACCAAATCGTAGCAAAATAAATTCTCAAGAAGAGATATATACTCATTATGTTTTAATATGTAAATATACATCATCACAGAACCATTAAAGATAGGGTTAAAAGTGTTTTGACAGAGAAATATTGTAACATGA
Organism: Colobus angolensis palliatus; assembly: GCF_000951035.1. NCBI lineage: Eukaryota > Metazoa > Chordata > Mammalia > Primates > Cercopithecidae > Colobus > Colobus angolensis. The sequence goes on along the minus strand of NW_012113141.1, from coordinate 15,175,316 downwards.
AGGGCAAAAACCTAGCTAAAATTGTGTTAGAGTACAACTTCATTTTGCAAAGAAAATACATTATTCCTAAAGCAAAAAACTGGACTAATATTGAACAAAAAGATAAGAGTAATTATCTCTGGGTGGTAGAACTACAGTTGACTTTTACTTTCCTCTTATTACTTATATTTTCTAATTTCCTATAGTGAAAATCCTCTGTTTAATAATAAGAAAAGCAAGTGGAAAAAAATGATAAACTAGCCACTCTGAGTTTGAATTAAATGTCAACGACTCTGTCGCAGCTCAGAGCTATGTTCTTTTTTTTAATTTTCAATTTTTGTTGCTACAGAGTAGGTGCATATATTTATGGATTACATGAGATAATTTGATACAGGCATGGAATGAGTCATAATCACAGCAGGGTTAATGGAGTATCCATCACCTCAAGCATTTATCCTTTGTGTTACCAACAATCCAATTATATTCTTTTAGTTATTTTTAAATGTACAATTAAATGATTTTTGACTACAGTCACCCTGTTATGCTAGCAAATACTAGCTCTTACTCATTCTTTCTATTTTTGTGTACCCATTAACCATCCCTACCTCTCCTGTAACCCCTCACTACCCTTCTCAGTCTCTGGTAACCATTCACCTACTCTCTATCTCCATGTACAGCTATATTCTAATGTGAAAGATGGAGCCACATTCTGATATCAGAATCCCCTTGCCAACCAACATAACAGGAAATATTGCCTTTCGTTAAGGTATATTTATAATGGTGCCCTAGGAATACCATCTTTTAGTCCTCTGTTCTTCTTGTAACACTCTTTGTAAAATTCAGCAAGTAAGAGTTCCATTTACTTAAGGGAGTGAGATATTATATCTAGAACTGGATGAGTACATTTACACTTTCAAATAAAAAATTTTGTGTGTACCAGCAATTCCTCCAGGGCTCCTCATATCCCTATTTTTGGAATCTGTATATATATATATACACACATATATATACACATATATATATATATATACCCACATATGTGTATATATGTACATAAAGTATGTGTATAATACACAAACATACATACACAAAGAGACACACATACTTTGCAATAAAACACCTATAGCTGGCTACCAAGCTCTACATCTCCCAGAAGAAGGGACAGAATTCTCTTTTTAAAATTGTAAATAAGCAAAGTTCATCTGACTTTAGGACTTAACCAAGTCTCACCTATGCATCACATTGAAATATGGATATTATTAAATGCCAAACTGACAAATGTCCAACAGAAAATATACTAACCAAACAAAAACAAAACCTTCATCTGTGTGTGTTTAATGTGTGCGGACAGAGCAAGACAGAGGAAGGGAGGTAGGGAGAGAGTGAGACAGAGAAACCAGTAATTCAAAAAATTTCACTAAGATTCTAATCTCAAATTTAAAACCCTGGCCTTCTGGAATCTTTGCCACATCATGTCCAACAGCCTCATTTACAGAAGAGCCTGAAATTCTAGAGATCAAGTAGTTTACCCTGCGGTCTCAAACAATTGAGGAGCAGAGCTGAGCCTGCATTCCCAAACCAGGTAGGGGCATCCCACTGTGTCTTAATCACTTTTCTCCCTTTCCAAAGCACTGTCCCAATTATCTTATTTCCAACTCTCCACAGAAGCAAAGAAGAAAACAAATGTCACAAATACCAAGATTGTGCAAAGGAATGATAAACTTCCCTAAAACAAGACCCTCCAGCCTCTCCACGGTCTCCATGGAAATCACCTCCTTCATCTTCCTCGTTTTCATCAGGGTCTTCTGTTCACAGTTTGCAACATGGCAGAACATCTAAGTGGAAGTGGTAGACTAGGCATATGGAGATGAGGTAATAGGCCTGGATAATCTACAAACTCCCGAGTCCATGTTTAAACACCTTAAAGTGCGCCATATTGTCAACAGCACATTGCTGTCCATGCCAAACCTTACAGACAGTACATGGTCAGGAATAGAGCCATATAGTGCATTCATCAAACAGGACTTAGGGAATAACCTTCCTCCTTTCAATGTCTTTCTCCCATGGCACATGACAACAAACTTTTTCATCAAAAGCAAAAATATTCTCAAATGTTCAAAGAGCTCAACTTTGCTGGCATGAAAGCATCTCTATTTTGGAAAGGTCAAGAGGTTCACCCAATTGCATGTAACTGATAATTGAAGATTAAAGAGGACTTCCCAACTCAACAGTGAAAAGAAATTAATGGAACAGCTAGAGTACTCTTCCCAAAATGCAGCATGTGTGATTTATTTTTATGCAATTCATTTCATACCTTGTAGCTGATATCTGGAGGAAAGGAAGCAGTTCTACTAGGGGGAACAGATGATTTCATTTGGCAATATAATAACGTCTGGGGAAATGTGAGAAAATTCAGAGGCAAACTTCAGCAAAGTGTCTGAGTTTAAAAGTATCACTGGCCAAAGATCACTCTTCTCAATGGCTTGCTTGCATAGAGACTCTCCTGTCATTATAAAGAGTTCACTGACCGGCAATTCAATTCAATTTTCAAAATGGAAGTGCAATACATAAAGACACTCTGTAGCTGGCAATTAAAGTCTTCAAACCCTAACACTAAGATATGCAGTTATTTTACAGCAACCAGGATGAGAACACACATATTCACTGTGAGCAGTATTTTCCAATGGTAGGAATACACTGTGGAATACCAGGGAGCTGAGAGTTGCAGACCGAATATGTTCACTGTGTATTTATTTTTGTATATGTGGATATGAGCAAGAGAATGCAAACATCATGACAAAGGTTAATTTTGAAAAGATGTCAGCTTTCTATGGTTTTCTACAGATTAACATTACTCTGCTTGCTTTTTAATATTTCTTTTTGTATCAGTGCTCAAATAAAATACTTAAGTTGTTTCCTAGCATCACAAAATTCTTACCACTGGTAACAGATTTTTGTAAAAAATTAACTTAGGGTTTCAAATGTTAAACGGTTTCTACAAGTTTCTCCCTTCCCCTGCTCCAAACAAACCACTATTGCTTCTAGCCAATCCAACTAGCCGAAAGGCTTAAATCCTTCCTTGCCATTCTAGAAAGTGATTTTTCAGGTGCCAGTCCCTGCAGAGTTCAGATGCAGAAAGCCTGTCAGAAGGCACCAGGCAGAAGGACTGTGGCTCACAAGCACGTGGTCTACTTGACCTTTTCTCTTTAGGGTTAACATTTTTGTGTTATCTAGTCATTTAGAAGTAATAGAGCTCCTTAGACTTTTACAAGACTCAGCCATTTGCAGTGCATTGGAGGAAACAGCATTTCATTATTTATCATAAATTACTCAGAGCCGCTCACAATGCAAGATGAGCATCAGTGTGGTACCACAAAAGGTCATTTAGAAGCTTACAAAACTCAGTGATGAAGGGGAAGCACAGACTTGGATTTGATACTCACTTTGCTAAAACCCTGATCTCCAGCTTTGCCTTCCTTTCAAAAACCTCTTCTGATCAAATACAAAAAGACCTGAACAAGTAACTTTAAAAAATGTATCTTTATCTAAGTCAATAAAATAAACTAAAAATATTCCAAGCAAATGACACTTGTATATGTCAGCTGATGTATTATAAATGTTGACATCAGTGAAAATTATCTGATCAGTGAAAAATAGAAGAGAGATGCCATTGGCTATTAATACTAATTTAACACTTGCACAGTGCTATAGCCCCTCTGTCTGGTAACAAGGAGCAACCAAGTAAGCCTGAGCAGGCGAGAGTGATGAACTGGATTCTTATCTGAAGGTTCTTCTTTAGCGTGAAAAACGTGGGTGACTCAACTAATTTCAGCTGCCGATATGTAAATGAACGGATGCGGTTCTCCAGTCCATGATAGGCACTCTCCGGCAGGCAGTGCAAGAGCCTCATCTTATACAGACTTCCAGCATTTTCCTCACCACGTGATGAGTGCAGACAGGAATCAACAGCAGCATTCCTTCTGAATCTGATGTGATGTCAGCATTCAATTCCAAAAGGTGCTGAGTGGTTTCTGCAAAGAAGACCTCAGATGGAACCAGAAGGGTGATGTGGCAATCAATTCACAAGGAGTTTTTGCCTCTGAAAAACCTAAAGGCAGTCACAGGTCAATCTAGGTGAGGCAGTGAAATCAAGAGTTCTTTCTTGTTATTCTTCTTGTATCTCTACTTGCGAATTTTTAAGTATTTGAAAGCTGTTATTTTGGGTTAAATCTAGGGCTTTGTTGAGGCGACTATGGAAAAACTAAACATCCTTAAAACACACCAATTCTATTGCCTCTTGCAGCACTTTGAAGAGGCATTGGAATGAAGTCAATACTTAAATATATCCAGCACAAATCAGAGACAATATCTTTAAATGATTTGGAACAAGTTAGCCTTAGAGAATCTTTAAAATTCGCTGCTCATTCCTCTCTCCAAGTCATCTTGGAAACCTCGCACCTTCTGAAAATACCACAGATATTGTATCACTTCCTTGCAACCCATTGTGACTGTGGCTTAACATAGAAGCAAGCTGTGTCCTCCAAAAATCCTCCCTCCTTAATCAGGTGCTGCTCCAAGGAAAAGGTGAGGCCATCTGTCTACCAGGTCAGAACCCTCACTGGCTCCCATATAGGTGGGTGCATGCAAACTACTATGTTTATTAATGCCCTTTCCCTCCCTGGGCCTGCCGTCTCTATTACTCTGCCAAAAGAAAGTCTCCATTGAAACTACCTTTCTCCCTCTAAGCACTACTTTCTGAAATGGCCTAATATGCTTTTCAGCTGGAATCACACATTTCAGCACTTAATGATTCTTCATTACATATCTTCTGATCGTCTCAACAAAACCACAGATGCAGATGATGAATTATCTTTCTTGTGTATCTCACACTTTAATGTTTGCAGAACTGGAATAATGCCATTCTCAGGATACAAGTGGGGTTTTACATGAGTTAAGATGTGTGAAAAGTGTGGCAACATGTTGTATCAAGAACACTCCTGATATGAGTGAAATAGGGTTTTATTGAATATAAATACAAGGTGTCCACTCAGAAAGGCTTAAGTCAAAAGGGAATGTGGGTGTTTGCATGGAGTCTCACTAAGGGGGATCCTGAGAACAAAGGAAAATGCTGAAGCCAGGAAGACCCTCTTTGCATCTGCTGGACTGTGACACTAACAACAAACATTCAGAGCTACCATCCAGTCTCTGTACATGGAGAAATCTATAAACTCAGGCCACCACCCTGGTAGCATGAAGTGGTAAAGGCCAAAGGAATGTTCCTAAAGTTTTACCTTATTTTTTCAAGTTAGTATTGATGTATACAAAAAGTGCACAAATCAAAAGTATAGAAGTTATTAAATTTTGATGAAGTGAACTCACTCATGTAACCAGCACCCATACCAAGCAGCACAATATTATCAATACAGGAAAACCTTCACGTGGGTCCCCTTCCATTCACTTCCTGCTCCTCTTCCCCAAAGATAATCACTATCTTGACTTCTAATTGTTATACATTATATAAATAGAATCATATATTTTTTCTGGCTCTTTTTGACCACCATTGCATTTGTGAGCTATCTGAAGGACTTTGAGCACAACTCATCACCAAACTTATGGATCATGTGCCCTACAAATCACCATTCTCCAGTGGACTCTGGAGTCTGTCTATAGTCCAACCACTGAAAATTAATATAAGAATAAATATATTATGATTCTGGGAGAGGCTTATAGCATCCAGTAAACCTTTGAACTGGTTATCCCACCCACTCATATTTGACCACACATCTCCTTTCTAGTACTCATCACTATCAATTAGCCTTTGTGTTCTCCTTTCATTCGATCCTTGAAATAGATCGGGTAGTTGATTAAGATATATATATATATATATATATATATATATATATAACCGATTGATTTCTATTGGCTATATCCTTCTATAGCAATACTACTAAGACTGTCTAACATCTGCAGACTGGAAGAGCTGTTAAGCATCTCATTAAATTCCCATCTTCTATACCCTTATAAAGTCCAGGCTAAACATCAAATGCCCAGAGTAAGACACTCTGCCTTTAATAAGGCATTATTTCCCATGAGCAAATGGAAATGCATTTGCACTTCTACACATCTGCATTTCACAGCAGGAACCCAACTCCATCAACACTTTAATGCTGACACCACCAATTAAGAAACAAACTCTTTAAACATAAAGAAAAAACAATCTTCACAGAACCAAGACCAAGAATTGAACTGACTCATGGAGTATATTCTTCACTTTTTTCAAAAGTATAACAACTTCTAATTAGAAAAAAGATAATTCATGAACAGTAACTAAAACTTAGAAAATACAAAAAAGTACAATAAATTAAATAGCATCCCTATTCCACAGTCCAGAAAGAACTACCGTGAACGATTCGGCAAACTTCCTTTGAATACAATTACTGTATATTAAATCTAGTGACCAATACAGCTTAATATCATGGACATCTTACATAATTTTCTACCCAAAGTTTTAGATAAACATTATATAATAAACATTTCCCAAAGGCTTTAAAATTATTACAACAAAATTTAATAGCTTTGTAATATCTATCACATGGGTAAGCAAAATATATTTTACTTATTATTTTATTTTAACTGAAAACATACAAATGCGCATTCACTTGCCAAATACTTGATTATAGAGCTCAAGGCTTTTCTCTGAGTAAACATCTGTTGTCCTTCTTATGAAAAACCATACCTGTAATGTATATTTTGATTCTTCCAGTTTATTGTGGAATAAAAACTTAACATGTGAAACAACAAAAGTTACGGATATGTACATATATTCTCCTTAAACTTCTCACAACTGTATCAACTAGAAGAAGCACTTTTTTAAAAGTGACTTGTGTTTATGGATTATATCCAACGTAATGAACTTAGTTTTAATAGAAACCACAATTCACAGATTTGTAGAATACTTAAATGCATTACCCACTTAAACTAACAAAAACAATCAGGATAAACAGGTTTGGGGGCTAATATAACTAATACCTGTTAACCAAGCCAGCTCTCATTTGTCTCGGTATGGAGTGGGCCTTTGTCAGTTTTTTTGTTTTGGCTTTTAATTTTATTTAAGTCCTGGGATACATGTGCAGGACGTACAGATTTGTTACATAGGTAAATGTGTGCCATGGTGGTTTGCTGCACCTATCAACCCATCACCTAGGTATTAAGCCCCACGTGCATTAGCTATTTATCCTGACGTTCTACCTCCCCCGACACCCACAATGTGTTAGTTTTTTAATACAGAAATAGAAAGTATCATACTGAAAAGTCAATGAAATAGAATTCAGTCAAGTTATCATTTAATATAAACATTTCTACAGACCATCTTTTTAAAAATTCTGGAGTCTCTAGATTTTGCCACCATGCTGAAAAAAGCTTTGGTCTAGCAATAAATTTGGGCAAACAACCCCATCGGCCCCCCTCATAGACTAACAATGAGTACAACTGTCATTGTTAGTTGATGGGATTCATGTATAGTCTTACAGGATCTTGACAATACAATCTTTCTGACACTACAGTATTCCTATCCTTCAGCACAGCTATTCAATAGGTGTCATGTGATCTTAGAACTTGATCTATTTCCATTATCTTTTTTTAAGTCTGCAAAAGTAATGATCTCAACTATCTTTTACTTTAACCAAAAGAAATTTTTTTTTTTCTTCTAGCTAAAAGAACACTTGGCAAACAAAAATGTCAAGCAAGTAAGCAATGATTGGGTCTAGTTTGTAGTACCCCTGGCAGAATATCAAGGTCTCACCAATGTTCCCCTTCATAGAACTGGTAGATAATCAGTGATGGGTACCTTGCAGTGTGGCTCCAAGATGGAATTCAGATGTTCTGCGGCAGGCATTGAATAGCTCCAACTCCCATCATTGATTTGGTAGAGTCAGTATTTTAGTGTCTACAGAACTAAAAGGCTATCATTCCAAATGCTCCCTGACACTTTTCCATTGATCAGTCTCAGCATACACTGCAGTCACTATTGTAACCAACAGTAAGTTTAGAATGGGCACAGAAGACAATTTTGACTGGATTTTAGGAAGCAGAGGAATAAAGTTTGTAACTGTTTTCTGTGATTGTTATATTGAATCATCTACAAGCAGTCATAAGAGAAAATAGAGAGTTAAAAAGATCAAGGAACAGAAGTTTAGAGGTAGGGAACTGTTGCTCAATGGGTACAAAGATTTAGTTATGCAAGAGGAATAAGTTCTAGAGATCTGTTGTACAATACAGTGCTTAGTTAACAATACAGTAGTGCACACTTAAAAAAGAAGATAGATTTCATGTTAAATGTTCTACCTAAACAAAATTAAAACCACAAGAGGACACAAGGAAATTTTTGGAGGTGATGGATATGTTTAGTACCTTGATTGTGGTGATGGTATTAACAGGTATATGCATATGTCCAAACTCATTGATATGTACACATTAAATATGTACAATTTTTTGTACAGTCATCCTTCGGTATTCCAGGGGGAATAGTTCCAGGATTCCTCTCCCCCAGGATATCAAAATCCTAGGATGCCATGTCTTTTATATAAAATGGCCTAGTATTTTCATATCCCCTAAGGATAGCCTCCCATATAGTTTAAGTCATCACTAGAGTACTTACAAGCAGTGTAAATGCTATGTAAATAGTTGTTATTCTATACTGGTTTCTTATTTGTATTTTTAATTGTTGTGTTGTTGTTTTTATTTTTAAATATATTTTTAATCCCTGGTTGGTTAAATCCACAGATGCAGAACCCAAGGATATGGAGAGCCCATTGTATATCAATTATACATCAACAAAACATAAAAAATAAACAAGAAGACAACATTCAGGACAACATATTCTTTATCTTTTACTGAAACATCTGAATTTCTCCTTAGAAAATCCAGGCAATTTCTCTAGTTAGATTCTTTCGTATCTGAGAAAAGAACAGGTATAGTACAGGTGAGCTATTTATGGAGTTCACAGTGGCAAATGCCACTATCGACGTGTAAAGTGCTTGACAGAAGCAGTGTACAAATGAATATAGTGACACTATAACAGTGAGTCAGGTAAGTAAGACTGAGGTGGGGAGAGATTACCTGTCCTGTAAAACACCCCTCCAATCTTCTTGATTATCCAAACAATTTCTGCAAGTCCTAGGCAAATTATACATCCTAAGCCCAGCTTGATTAACTCTATCAGTGAGATAACCAAACCTAGGCTGCAGGCCTAGATATGATTGTTTTTCCATCCTTATTTCAAAAATAAATAACACAAATAATGTAGAGTGCCACATGCCCAGGCACACAGTAACCCTCCATTTGGCAGCTGTCATTTTTATTATTACTTAAATTCTTAAGCCCCTTCCAAGACTGATTATCTGTGACTAATCCTTCTACATTACTAAAAGTAAAATTCAAGCTACAGAAATCCAGAAAATCTGATGATGATGAGGGTGTGGCTTTCTCTTTTAGTGGATTTCCAGCTCCCTGGCAATTCACAGGAAATCATGCCAGAGGTTGCATGTAATCACAGGAAGGTGTCTGAGGAGGAAGGCTGATATTTTTAAGAATTCTTATCAAACTTTTAGCATAAAAATGCTATTCCCATAACCCTGGCTGTAACATATTAAGGCTAAAGTAGTTACATGGATTCAGCTGACCTTTTCTTCAAAAAAAATGTTCTTATGGCCTATATCGCATCCATGATACACACTATCACTTCTAGGAAAAGGCCTCAAAGACAAAATCTTAGCACTGGAAGCTGCTAAACTTCCATTATTAAACTTAATTCTGAATTCAGTTTGTAGGTTTGCTTCTGACTAATCCCTTTTTATGCCCAAGAATGACAATCTATTATTTATGCACAATCACCAGCCTGTCTTGAGAAATAAAAGCTTATAACAACACAAAAAAGGTAATACTTTAAGATGCAATTCAGGATGAGATTTCCAACAAACACAGATTTGAAGAAATCTATTTCCAAAATGCTAATATTAAAGTTCCCCAAAGTACAAACACAAACAGTATATTTAAAAGAGCTCCTTGATGAATATAATCAACCTGTTAATTCTTGAGAACCTAATTCACAGTAACTGCTAAGTGGTCAAGGGAAAGCTGTGCAGACACTGCCTATTTTCATATAAATTCTCTCCAAAATCTAAAGACCCAATGACAATCAGCGTAGGGATGGCACAAAAGGGCACCTCGGACATATTTTGCTTTATCAAGAATTTTTAGATTTCAGATTCCAGATCATTCAGCAATCTCAGTCATTTTCTCCCAAATTTCAGCTCCTCTTTGTGATAAACGTATGCTGGAAATAGGCTTTACAAAACACCTACCACGCAAAGAATGAGAAATGATGACCTCCAGTTTGTGGTTCAACTTCCAAGGTGATTTGAGGTAGAATTCCACACTATATTTTATTGTGTGTGCCAGGATATCAGAGAGGAATATAGGAAAAACCCAAGGGCATATAAGAACAATAATCTTTCATTGTGATGAAAGATCCCTCAAGCTAGGTAACCAACCAGCTCCGATATTTCAACCGAATTCAATAGTCTGATGTGCTCTTGGATGAAAATAAAGGAGAAGATAAGAAGGAGGAGAAGAGTCACCAGAGAACTCTCTCTCTTCGTGCAAATAAGGAGGCAAGGCTAGGTGAGGACACAGTGAGAAGGTGGCCATCTACCAGCCAGGAAGAAAGCCCTCAGCAATAACCAAGTTTGCTGGCACCTCGAGCATAGAACTGTATCCTCCAGACTGTGAGAAATTAAATGTCTGTTGTTTAA
>NW_012113141.1:15157455-15164476 GCF_000951035.1 Colobus angolensis palliatus | reverse complement strand
AACCAGTCTATCTACTTCCCATTTCACTTGACATAAAGACAGTGACTGTTTTACAGCTTATAAACTCTGTCGGAAGTGGCATGTAAGTCAGGTTATTGTCATCAAACTCATTATACCAGGGAAGGAAGTTAAACTTCAGAGAGATTATATCAGTTCCTAAAGGTTGCACAGGTATTATAGAATTCATGGCTAGAGGTTTTATATAGAAATATACAAACAAATACTGCTTATAAATATATATACATATATATGTATCATACACAAACACACATTGTTACCCTTCCATGAGAGTGCCTAAAAATTATGGTCATGACTGCCTCTCATTTCCAATACTGTTACCTCCTAAAGGAATCACTTTCTTAATCTAACACTTCTTAGCCAACTGGCTGTCACCACACTGCCTGGCAGGAGTACACCAATGGGGCTCACTGCACAGTGAAAGGGACACAGCCACCAGGCCAAGCTCAAGGAAACCTACACTCCACTGCAACTGCCAGCTGAGTTGTGCACTTAACAATACTCAGCTGGGATAATAGATTTGTTTATGTCAGTTGTTCTTACTCTAATTATGTAATTTACTTAAATATTATGTAAACCAGTGATATATGATTATGGAAATGAAAGATAATTGTAGTTTCTATTAAAATGTAATTGAATGCTTTGAAGAAACTCCAAAAGGTAAGTTGTTTTTTAAAGAATAAGAAAAGAAACTGAATCACATAGACAAGAAAACTGTCAGAGATTCCCAGGGCAAGGGTATATTATTGTATTTATGAAGAACCTGCATACGGATGCCTTCACTAGGGTCTTAAAAAAAAAAAAAAAAAAGCTGGTAATTACAGGTGTGGCTAATTAAAAAAAAAAAAAAAGCAAAGATGCTAAGCTTAAACCAGTAGACACATACTTAGAAAAAGCCTTTGCCTACATCAAGACATGGGAGGCTGAATGCTGTGATTAAAAGTTTTAATTGTCTGCTTTATGAACCATGACTTTTATAAACTTTCTGAAAAAACCAATTACTTAACGGCATTGCAATGCCCCCAGATACTCAGTAAACATTTGAAATATGTGACATGTATTATGAAAATATAATTATATGAATGTATATGATAGCTTATGTTCAGTTGCTCAACTGTGTTGTGGAATCAGATAAAAATGCTATCAAAATTAATATGATTTATATGTACCAATCTGTGGGGGAAAAGAAATGACCATTTGCTTCCATCAAGTTTTTGGAATCCTTAATTATTGTTTTAAATCACCAAGACAGTTTAATAACTCAATTCCCTAAATGAGAATTTTTTTCCTTAACTTTCTACATCAATTTAAGCAGTGTAACTTAGCAAAAGGATTAACTTTTAAAACAACTTGAAGCAACATGTTAAGCATATCTAAGAAATTTCATTTAATGAGTATTGACTTCTTGTACTCTAGGCTAAGGAAAAAAGGGGGGAAAAAAAAAAACACAAAAGCCTGAAAGGAGCCTTCAGTCAGAGCCATGATTCAACTATAAAATACTGGAAGGTGGGAGTACAGGAAGTCTTAGGGGAAGAGTGAAATGGAAAACCAAACTAAACGTGTCTAACGATTTTATTTATAATTGCATGAATAGGAAACATTTATTTAGGTAAGTTTTGATTGTGATATTGCAAAGTTTCAAACAGAGTCCACTGTTCACTTCACTATGTATATGGTTCTGGAGGGAACACTTTCTTGGGTGGAAAAGTAAAATTTCTAGGATCTCAAAATGTATTTGTCAATGCAGTACCAGCTCTGTCCTCACCCAACACACGAGTCTGAAGATAAAAACAGCTAGAAAGAAAGAAAAATGAATTTCAGTTCTATTCAGAAGCAATTCAAATGCATTTTAAAGACTTAGATTTATGACTATTCCCTTGCTCTTATATATTTCAGGGCCAACTTTCATGTTCCATTTTTGACATCCCAGATAGAATATTGAGATATGTTTGGCATTGGAGATGAGAGGTTATGAGGAAAGAATTTCTACAAAAGCAAGTTGAAAATAAGCTTTCTTCTCATTGTGTACAAAGGGGAGGAAGGGCTGAAAAAGTAGCTCCAGAGAGAGGAGAGATGGTATTCCTCTACATCCTGGATCTCCCAGGATGGCACTGATTGTCAAACTGCACCAACACTGCTGTTGTGGCCCAACCTGAATTTAGAAAAGCTTCAGTAACAGCGAGAAATTGCCAGAAACCAGCTTTTTTGGGGTCAGGTTTTGAAAATAGCATAAATATAAAGGTAACTGGATTCACAAATCAAACCTGCAGAAGGGGACTCTCAACTAGCAACAACAGCTCCTATCCCTCACCTCAGTTTGAAGAACTGGGGCGGAATGCTTAAACCGCATTGTCTTAATGCACGGAGACCAACGAGTCCAAACTAAAAACGGCCCTAAAAAATCTTTGCCAACACACCCACCCCTGCCCTCTTTTTTTAATTAGGACCATGAAGTGCAACATAAGTGTGTAACAGTAAAATTGTACAGCATAATTGATTAAAGCAGAAAAGTCTCATAATCCTGTATTAAGGCCAAAGAAAATCAAAACATACTCAGGTTGCAGCATGTGCTCATAAAAAGAAAGCTCTCAATTGGATTTCATAAGAAATATTGATCCTGAGCTCTGAATCCTCTCACTTTGGCTACCATGCATGATTGGGGTCAGTACCTTCTATGTGGATGCCTTTGAAAGCCAAGACTCATGTAGACAGAATACAACGTACAGGAGTAACTTTATTTAAACAAATTATATCTGAGGCTGCTTATACAGCAAACAAGTGTACTCTTATTTAAGGAAGACGTTGAAAAGAATAAATAAGAAAATAGTTGATTTTATCAATGCCTCTCTTAAAAATTATAGCAGGTATGACTAGGTAAAGTTTTATATAAGTAGACTTGATTAAATTAAAATTGCCTCCATACCTTGCCTAAACATCAAATGTACATTCTACATGTATTTCTTCTAAAATACACTATTTGATATTTGTGTGTTCATTATAATTAACCATATACCTTCCAAATCTAACCCAAAGAAACATCTATTAAAATAGGTTCTTTGCCTTTAGTATTTGAATTTAGCCAATGACTCCAGGCTACCACCTGTTAAACAGTATTTTCAGCTTAGTAAAAGAATTCTGTGTCTCTAAAACAATCCATATTTGCATTGGCAACATTGTACAACTATATTTCAGATCTGAAAATGAAATTGAAGGAGGTGTAAAAGGGAAACACTGATTGTACATTGGTCAAAATCACTGCTCTCTACTGTCTGTAGTGACCTCCCTTTGGCTTGAAAAACCTGCAAATTAACCTAAACTTTCAAATACAAAATGCTTCAAAGATGTTTTTGGTGAAATAATCTCCCCTGGCAATATGTTTAAGATACTCGTTTTTAGAGTCTGAAGTGCAAGCAAGTACTAGGCAACTGGAAACCCAAGAATCCCAGTAACACCAAGAAAGTTTTTGTCCAGCTCACAGCCTAAACAATGGAGGATGGGAAGAGAAGAATCAACTTGCAAACCCTCCTTTCTCCTCCCGCCTTTCAAGTTCAATCCTCCTTTGTCTTTGATCCTACAGAAAATAAGAAACAGTTCTTCAGCTGGGTGTTCCCCATAGCAAGAATAGTTTTTGCTTGAAAAAATTCCATTATCCATTAGCAAGCATGTTCATTTTCAGTGAACCAGCCTCTTCCACTCCAAAGAGCTATGCTGCCGTTTACAGACAGGATCCTTCTGATTGATCTAAGATGAACACAAAGACATTCATTCCATAAGCCTTCAGGTATCCAATGCAAGAGCAAAGATCCTGGCCATTAAAGAATTTGTGGGTTAGTCAAAAAACCAAAGCGTCATCCTTAACCATTTTTCAAGTACTACAACAGAATCCATTACTTTCATTAAAAAAAAAAAAAAAAAAAAAGCCCAGGACAGAAAAGACCCACTGAAGTATGGAGGTAGGAGCTGGGGAAAAGGAAATTTCTCTCCTGGGAACTTCAGGGGCATAACCAAGACAAGTAAAAACCAATATGAATGCCAGTGATTCAGGCTTTTTTCATCCTACAGCAGCATTGCCGATAATCTCTCAAATGAAATCTTAATTTCCTTTTGCTAATCATCCTGCAATCTTGGATGAAAAAATTACTAAACTATCCTCTTTCTTCAAATCACCATACAACTTGCCTATTTAAATACGTTTTAAGAAAACTACATAATTCATTTTTCATTAAAATTTCCCTTGTTTACAGATGCAAACCAGGTCAATTTCAGTTGGATTTTGCATACTTGTATTATATACCTTAATTCGACTTCTTGTAAAGGTTTAAAAAAGAGAAAGAACTGAATGTAAGATACAAATAAAACAAATACTGCTTCTAAGTCTATGTGAACATTGACACCATTTACAGATTTTTCCCCTCTTTTCCTTGGGGCTGAGGGCCCTGTCAATAATCATTACTTATTAAACAGGCTGCCATTCCAGTCCACAGAATGTAGGAAGAGAGCATAGAGGGGTAGAAATAATTACCTTGGGCTTTTCTTTAAAGACCTCCGGAATGGAACACAAGGAAATCAATTGGGAAAGAACATGAAATACCCCTATCATGTGTAGTCCCCCTCCTCTCCCAACGCATACAAGGGTTGGAGATATACCACACTCCATTATTCATATCAACTGCATCAAAAGAGCAAATCAAAAATCTGGGGTCTCCAGAGTAGACTCATTTTCAGTCCATTGAATATGCTCACACATACACTCATGAATCCTTTATCCTTCTACAAAACTCAAGCTAGATTTACTGAGTGGAGGCTCTAAACACCTCCTGAGAAAATGTGCTCTCAAAAATGACTGCTTCAGCCAAAGGAGAGAGAAGCAGCAAGTTACAGGCTCTACTGCCATTCTGGTTTGTGGCAGATTCCTTCCTTCCCTCCTTCCTGTCTCCCAATTTATCTTCTAGACTGTTTTTTCCAAAGCAAAGTAGGTTTGGTCTTTTTTTTCTTTCTTTCCCTCTCCTGGACCTTACTTACAAATATACTAAATTCTTTAAAAAGAAAAAAGTTTCAAGGGTTAAGTAACACCCAGGCTAAGATCATAGGTGAGGGAAATGAAAAATTAGCAGATGACTGAAAGCAAACCCGGTATTCCCACCATCACTGAAGAGTTAATGATGAACAGTCTTCCCTTCTCCCAGAGGCTATGGCTCAAAACACAAATACAATATAAAGACAGCATAACCAGACAGTTTTCTGCAAAACAGCCTTGCACAGAACTTGAACTAGCAGGCTGGAGTTTGTCCTAAATAACCTTCACAGGTTGCACAAACTCTTCCCATATCCTGATCAAATCAGTTTAAAAGACGCCTGAGATTTCCTTAGAATAAAAACAAGGTGGGGGGTGGGATGCGAGGTCAATTAGTCACCTAAAATATTTATAAAAATTTTGAGAAAATATGCACTTTCTATACAAATAAACAGAAAGCTATCATGCTTTGGGTATACTGGCCCATACTGAGCCCAGGTTGAAGATGCTACATTCTAACGGTGACATGTTTCCAAACGGTTGGATGTTCTCACCTTTGAGTGCAGAAAACTCTCAACTCGCCTATGTTTTTCAGGCACAGAGGGAGAGGAGATAAGGTTCACATCCCACCTTTGGGAACGGAACAAAAGCAAAGGCTTGGCAGGGCTGAAAAAAAAAAAAACTCCTCCTTCGTCAGGACCCTAGAGGTGGCAGGTCTGCAGGGCTCCCTTCCTATTTCCTCCTAGTTAACTCACTCTCGCCGGCCACAGAATCAATGTCTACACCTTGGAATGGCCACGGGCAGGCTAGGAGGTGACCAGTTTAGCCCTTTGCCTTGGATCGCCTCCTTTCCCCAAGTCTCCCAGTGGCTTCTAATTAACCCTTTCTGGTTCCTGCCCAGGTCAGGGCTGCTGGAAGCGTCTTCAGCTACATTCTACAAATATCTCCATCAACTCGTCACCCCACACATGGACATAACTTCCTTCTGTGGTTTATCGTCGGTCACTTTGCATGTGCTTTGCTTTCTTTCGTTCCTACCGGCGGGCGGAGAAGGGGCTCAGTGCCTTAGGGAAGGCCCTCTCTCCCTCCCTGGCCCTCTACTGGAGCGGGATCCGGCAGCTCGCCAGCAGGTCTGCAGAGAGGAGGGCTCGCACTCGCGTTAACCCTTTGAAGGGAGCTGGGAGATCCGTTCTCATTTGGGACCCGCTAAAGTGGGGCCAGTGGAGCCTGACAATCTCCCTTCCCTTCCTACACGCCCCCACCCCCCAGAACCAGGGCAGGCTGGCACCCTCCCCTCTGCTGGCCAGTTTTAATCAGCTCTCACTCTGCCCCCAAACCTGGGATGGGGGAGGGGGCTTGCTAGAAGGCAGGCGGCGAGGGAAAAAGCAGGAGGGCAGAAAGGAAACCCAGCAGTAAATCATAGTTGAGACACAGTGTTTACTTACGAAATTTGGGGCTGGTGCTAGTTTCTGGTGTGGTGGTGGTAGAGGAGGAGGAAGAAGAGGAGGCAGCATCCTGAAAGGGAGACAGGGTCCAGGAGGGAGTAGAATCGTGAAGGTAGGAGGAGGTAGCGTATGCCGCAGTGGGCCAGGAGGGCATTGCCTGGGTACTTGGGGTTCCTGGCACCGGGGGTCGGGAGCCCGGCGTGCTGCTACTAAAGAACGGGGCCGTGGTGGACAGGACCGTCGAGGGGGCCGCAGTGTTCCGTGCTGTGGTGGAGCGCGGGCTGGCCCGGATGGGCACCCGGTGCCCGGGGAAGCGAGTGGGCGCCCGCGTGATGGTGGTCAGGCGAGTGCTAATCCGGTTGGGCGTCCTGGAGGAGGCGGCACCCCCGGCGGAGGGGGTGGCGGGGGACGTGGTGGAGGTGGTAGTGGTGGTGGTCTCCATGGCCTTGGGGAAAGAGCTGGGCTTCGAGAGGAAGAAGGGGTCCTGGCCCATCCCCTTGGAGTCCACTAGGTCGGTGGGCACGTACTCCTTGACGGAGCCCAC
>NW_012113141.1:15130780-15156001 GCF_000951035.1 Colobus angolensis palliatus | reverse complement strand
GGGTGGCGGTGCGGCTGGATGGAAGGCCACCTTTGCCTGAGTTCCTGAGAGAGGCAGGTGGAGCAGAAGACCTTTGTGTAATCAGACCTGTCAGATATCTCCAAGCCATTTATGTGAACTTGCCCTAAAATACTGTCTTTACGTGTAAATGTACGCACAGGTACACACGTTACAAGGCAAGTGTTTGTGAGAGGTAAATGTAAAACGATTTGGGGTTGGACTCCGAAATTCCGTTACTGGTTTCTTCCCTTGGCTGGGGAGGCACCTGTGTACCTATTTCTCCAGCGCTGTGTGGTACCTGCCGAGGCAAAGGGCAAAGAGCCAGTGTTAGCATGATATATGCTGATAGTGCAAAACCTTGCTTGCCAACTCTCCCCAGATTTCCTGGCCTAAAGTGGAAACCGAAGAGGAGGGGTTTTTATTTACAAACGTTAAGAATATAAGGTTGAGAAAGGCAACTTCCTAATACATTTCCCCAGCACTGTCTGATTGGCGTGGATGATGGAGCCCGCATTCTCTTGTCCTGTAATAGTCTCCACAAAGATGAAGTTTTCAAGGTATCCATTTTATTCACAGGTGGAGAGCCAAACGTTACACTGAAGAGACTGCAGAGAGCAGAGGATGCATTGAAACAGGAAGCCCCTGGGGTTTGGTGCCTACCAGAGTACTTTACACACACACGGTTAATAAATTATTTTTGATGGCAGTAATGCGGCTGTCACCTCTTTCAGCTATAACATTGAGACTTTCCCCATAGGAAAGCTTTTGATTTTTAGTTTGATGGAGCATGCCTTAATCTAGTAGTGCTGAATTATGGTTCCAAAAATTGCAAAAAAAAAAAAAAAAAATTCTTTGAATCCAAATTCCTTTGGCTTTCCAATGTAAAGCACTGCCCTCTTAAGTAAAAACTGACCCAGTCTCTACCTTCTGTGGGTGCTAGGAATCTACTTCCCAGCTAGGAATCTACTTGCCCAGCCTTTCTTGTGTAGCAAATAAAAGCTTTCCTGCAAAACTCTTCAGAATTATAGCAGGTGCTACTGTCAGCTATTTAAGACAGATAATTACTTTTCCAAAGCACTGCTAGTTCATTGCCCACCCCCACCACTGCCAAGATTCCTGTGGTCTCTCCCATTTTTTCTGCCTGGTAGAGTAAATCCAGGGTACAGAAAGGGATGCTGTAATGCTGCAGCTGGGCAAATGCGGGCAAATGTTCCCTTTCCTGAAGCCACAGTCTGACAGCATTCACTCCATGTTCTCTCAATACTCCCTAATGCCTTCTTCATCTGCCTTTCCAAATTCCCTCTACTTCTCATTTCCACTTGGCTTTAACAGCTTATTCATGTATCCCTGTTGAGCTCATTTTGCCCCAGATCCCAAGCCACCGTACTCAGCTACCCATTGGTTGTTCTCACAGTGAACATCATCACTAGAGAGAGAGAGAGAAAAAAAAAATCAAAACATTGCTTTGATAGCCTTGTATTGGGGAACAGGTTGTACCAACCTATCCAAGAATGTTTGGCTGGTGCAACCATCATTAACTTGCAATTTTACTGTGAGGCTCCCTGGTAGCAGGTGGTAAGCACTGGCACTGAAAGTGAGAATGGGGAGGGGGCTGTCCACAGTTGTGTCAAGGGCAAGTGGTGAACCGTCTCACTGCTAATAAGCAGCTAGTTCGTCAGTCCCATGGTAGGGAGGAGCCTCGTTCTGGTGACTCACAGCTCACCGGAGCAGAACGCTGAAGAAGCAGCTTCAGGCTCAGACTCTTAAGACCGGGATTCAAGTTAGAGCTCTGCCACTTATAAGCAATAAAATCACTGTGGGCCACTGTTTTCTCAACTGTGAAATGGAGGTATAATGCCTACATTCTACGTAATTATATGAAATTGTATAGCTAAATGGACTATTCACCTATGGTACCATTTAAGCATTATCCTCTGATATCTTCCTGTGGAGATAATTGTTCTAACAAATGGGTGTGGCATGCCTCAGCCTCTCCTGAGCTTCCCATCTGCCTGACTATAATTACCTGTAGGTACCTCCTATGTGGTCTACTGACACACTAAACTTGGGATTTCTAATCATTGCCTAAAGTTTGACACAAATCAGCATTTCTATTGAAATGCAGTTTTCCCCTCAATGGCACCGATAACCCCAGGCTGAGAGTCTCAGTGCCGTCTCTGACTCCTTATCCCCCATTTCCCAAGTTCAATTAGTTGTCAAGTCATTTACTTTCCACAGTATGATTGTCCAGGGCTTCCTCCATTGCAAAGTCTTTGGTAAAGGCTCATCTTTGAAACCACAAGGCTGTAAATGACCTTAGTGGTCAAACACCTCTGATGTGTCATCTCATCACATGTCCCAGCTGTTGGGTTTCTTCTGGCTCTCTGGAGAAAGGCACTTCCTGGGGAAGACCACCCAGCCTGTCAGTGTACATAATCAGAAAAGTCTTTGTGTTGAGACAAAAGTCAGCCTTACCATATATTCACTCTTTCTCCTTAGCTCATTCTTTATAGATACCTTTTACAAATTAGGTACCAGGCACAAAGGATATAACAGAGAACACAGGTAAGGCTCCTACCTTCATGGAGCTTATATTTTAGAGAGACTAATGATGAACAAACACAGTAGATAAATTTTATAGTCTATCAAAAAATGAAAAGTACAGGTTTGGACCACCAAGAACATGCCTAGTTAGTGTAATTACAAAGGACATCTCTTCTCCAATCCAAGATCCTCAATCTGTTTCCCATCCCCACAAGGCCATGAGAACTTGACTCTCCTAGCAACATGACACCAGAGTGCTCTTTTATTCCCTGTGGGTTCCCTGGCTAGTGTACTCACTTTTGAAGCCAGTGTGGCCTGCAAAATCCTAATATTCTTCATGATGTTTACTAGAATCATGTATAGAGGCAATGTGGTTCCTGAACACATTTCACAGAGTAAACATTTTGCAAAGCATGAATAAGGCTAACCTTCCATATGACTGTATATGTCCTTTTTCTCCCTTGGTCTAGTGTACTCACTTTTGAAGCCAGTGTGGCCTGCAAAATCCTAATATTCTTCATGATGTTTACTAGAATCATGTATAGAGGCAATGTGGTTCCCGAACACATTTCACAGAGTAAATGCAAAGCATGAATAAGGCTAACCTTCCATATGACTGCATATGTCCTTTTTCTCCCTTGGTCTAGTCCACTACTGTGATTATAATGATACACATTTTTTAGTAATCATGGTGGCCTTTGTAAAATAAAAGTTGATTGTTTTCTTCACAAGTCTCAACCAGTAATTTTATTTCTTGGGGGTTCTTGATGCTGTATGTGTAGGACGAAAAATCCAAAAATCTACTGGAAAATCCCCACGTGGATCACATTATTCATAACAACTTGACTCCCAAGCATTTCTGCATTAAAACCCAATATCATAAATAAGTGAATAATAAAATACAAGAAGTATACAGAGCAAAATCTGAAAGTGTAAAGTGAAGAATTCCAGTTCTAACCATATGGAAGTCACAAAAAAGATGATTGTAACAATCTTCAAAGACTTAAGGTATTTGGAATGTTACCAAATTGCACTATCATAAATTAGAAAATGCTGACTACTGTATAACAGGATGTGGAATTAGAAGTTTTTAATAAGGCACTAAGGAAAAAAATAGATGTGATTTTTTTAGTGGGAGTTGCCAGAAAACAATACTCAAATTTCAAAACAGGTTAACTATGAACTGGGTAGGTAGCACAACAAATTGTAGATTGGGGGAGAATTTTTTTTTGAGACAACGTCTTGCTCTGTTGCCCAGGCTGGAGTGCACTGGCATGATCTCGGCTCACTGCAAACTCGCCTCCCAGGCTCAAGTGATTCTCCTGCCTCAGCCTCCCAAGTAGCTGGGATTACAGATGCCCACCACCATGCCTGGGTAGTTTTTGCATTTTTAGTAGAGACAGGGTTTCACCATGTTGGTCAGGCTGGTCTCAAACTCCTGACCTCAGGTGATCTGCCCAACTCAGCCTCCCAAAGTGCTAGGATTACAAGTGTGAGCCACTGTGCCTAGCCCAGGGAGAATTTCTTTGAAGAGGCTACCTTTAGCAGAAGTTGTGCTTGAGTTCAGTGGGGGAGGAATGCAAGTACAGAGTCTTTTTCTTCAAGTACAGATATGTATCACTTAACAACAAGGATATGTTCTAAGAAATGTGTCATTAGGAGATTTTGTTATTGTGTGACATTGTAGTGTATACTTAGAGAAAACTCTATGGTATAGCCATCTACACACCTAGGCTATGGGGTGTGGTCTGTTGCTCCTAGGTTATACCTGTAGAGTATGTTACTATATTGAATATTGCAGGCAATTGTAACACAATGGTATTTGTGTATATAAACATAGCTAAGCATAGAAAAGGTATAGTCAAACTATGACATTATAATCTTAGGGAACCACCACTATATGTGTGATCCATCATTGACTGGACTGTCCTTATGCACTGCATGACTCTATGGTGAGAGGGGACTTAAAAGAGAATCCTGGAGAGCTGAATCTGGGACTCTTAGTGTTTGAATGAGCCTCATTGGATTGGGACACAAGCCTCAGGAATATCAAATCAAGGAGAGGGGTTAATTGGGCTGTGGCAGCAGCAGACAATTTAAGCATTTGTCAGAAGGCACGAAGATAGAGCCCAGGTTGAATGTTGGCTGAGTGTAGAGGAGAGGAGCATTAGCCGAAAATGAGCTGAAAAGTCAGTGGTAAAGGATGTGAATGTGATAGATGTTTATGTAATTCTTTTCGCATTGCATTCAAACTGCCTGTACTTTAGGGTACCAGTGTGGGTACATTATTCTTGACATTCAAAGTTGCCATTGCTCTTTGTCTATCTAGTTTTTGGTCTCCTTGTCAATAGTTTTTGCCTGTCTTATTTTTTAGGCAGAGTGTCACTGTTTTCACCAGACTGGAGTGCAGTGATGCGATCTTGGCTCGCTGCAACCTGCCTCCTGGGTTCAGGTGATTCTCCTGCCTCAGCCTCCTGAGTAGCTGCAACTACAGGCATGTGCCACCACGCCCTGTTAATTTTTGTATTTTTAGTAGAGATGGGGTTTCACCATGTTGGCCAGGATGGTCTCAATCTTTTGACCTCATGATCCAGCTGCCTCGGCCTCCCAAAGTGCTGGGATTACAGGCGTGAGCCATCATGCCCGGCCTTAGTTTTTGCCTTTCTATCCATGTCATACCTGGCATTTTCCCCGAATGTTGGTAGATGTATTTTTCTTAGATTGCTTCACTGTGCAATTCTATTCTTTTGGAATCATCTTATTGGATCTAAAACTGGAGAACTGGTAGATGGAAATTTACCTTGACAATTCACTGATCAAGCACCCTCAGAGGACCCAGTGCTCTGGGTTTTCTGGAAAGGGTTTTAAAAAGCAGCTTCTCAGCATGGTTAGAAACAAAGGTGGTGGGTTTATAATATTTTCTCCTCCTTCCAAACCACAAGCAGGATTTCATTTGACAATTTACATGATTCTCACCACTCCTGGATCGGGTCAGTGTAAAGGAACTTCTAGCAGAGAAGGGATGTGATGCCAGCTCTCTGAAACGCTTTCCTGTAAGTGAGGAAAAACATCTTTGTCTCAAGCTTCATTATTCCTAAGAAAGGCAGCTTATTACGCTGCATTCAGAAAGAGCTGATGTGATTTCATGTTTGTATAAATAACACTTTGGCTTCATCTCACCTGCGTTTTCTAGAAATCATTCTGCTTCCTTAGATTTTGGGCTAAAACCTTCATAACACACTATGGGAGAAAACAAACAAATACTTTTCTACATTTCTTCATTGGTTCATTTTATACCTACACCATGGAAACTCCCCGCTAAGCTGTTCAGAGAAATCGGAGGACAGACAGCCTTGGTGCCACATCTGAGACCTTTGCTTACAGTAGCTGACCTGCTCAACATGGCCCTAACTTGTTTATCTAATAGAATATTACGATACAAGTATGAATTCAGAATTTCCTCGCCCACTTCCCAATCTTTCTGATGATTATTAGTAGTCTGTGAAGGTTTTCAGGTGGCCCACAATCTCTCTCTTATACCAAGTAAAGAAATGTATTCTCGATATAGATCAATCATCAGTAAAGAAAGAGCAGAGGCTTTAGATTCAGACAGACTTGAACTTGACTCTCAGCAAGTTGTTGTTGTGTGGTTGAGAAGTGTCACTTATGATGTGCTCAGTGCTGTGGTTGGCATATAGTAGACAGGTCAGAGGTAGTCACAGGTATTGTAATGAAAATCCAAATTGCCAGTGTGGAACATTATCTTAGAGCCTGCCTTTTCCAACAAGTTTTTTTTGCAGGAGATATTCACAGGAGTTTGGTGCTCTGTTATTTCTATTAACAAGCTGGATCTTGGCAGTGTATGTGAGCTTTAGGGTCAGGGAAGGGGCACTGTGGAGAGGCATGGACTTCATAGCCCCAGGTGATGAATCCATCTTCATTCCCTCCCCTGTGTGCTATGCCCCCGCCACCATGGCCGAGGAAGCCCACAGAATTACCAAGGAATACATGTTGATAGCTCATAGCAGATTTGGCCCATCTGTTATCTCCAAGAAGGGCATTCTGAGAGGACAAAACTTGCTCAATACTCTAAATTGAGAAAGAAAAAACGAAAACACCACCTAGTTTATTTAGACAAAATTATCAACTGAAACCCAGCAGGCTAACAATGCCCATCCCTTGTGAGAAAGATACTCCGAAGGGTTTTGGAGACTTAGAGAACATGTTCTTTGTCTTGCTCTTGAGAATTTTATGATTTGGTGGAAGGTGATTCCCTGTTTTAAACAAAGACGAATAAAAGTACCAGTGTGTACTTACGTGTCTATGTAACTTTGCCAGTGGGCAGTGCTTAAGCTGAATGCAGATAGAAAAGGAAACAAGATTATGCAAGGACTGGCTGGTGGTGAGTTTCTCAACTGCCTTCAGAGTATTGTTCAGGATTGTCTGAGTAGTTTCTTAAGTGTCATAGTTTTGTTCAGCATTACTGATGCCAAAGACAAAAGGAGAACCAGTAAGGAAATTGATTCTATCCAGGCTATTACAACAAGGAATGCACACCAGGTCCAAAAATCAGAATGTCTTAGCACAGTGGTTTTGCCCTGGACTGTCACTGGGAGGAACACAGCATGATTTACAGTTGGGGGTATTGCGCAATTAGGTGGAATCCCAGGCACTTAGCTGAACAGGAGATGTTTATCTCTTTGTCTAGCCAGTTTCAGGGGGAGGGATAGTTCTAGTTGTAAGCTAATCATTTATGAGATAAAGAACAACAAGGTGGAGGGTCTGTGTCTGGCCTTTTCAGCTGGTTGAGGAAAAAGGAAGGTCTGTGTTTGGCCTCATCATCAACCAGGGGGTCATCCATGTCTTATGGGAGTCATGGGAAACAGTGGACAAGCAGTGTTACCTCAGTCCCATGGGAGAAGGTGGTTCTTGGTGCTGAGCCACTTCCTGGAACACAGAAGTGGGAAGGGATTTCTAAAAACCAAAATTATGGGGGTGGATTCCTTAGGCATTACTGTTCCATGGAAGCATAGGACTCAGGTAAAGTTCAATATTGACATTGACATAAATTTATGGTTCTCTTTTTAGCATTATGAGAAAGTGTTTGTGCTAATAATTCTTAGTAATGATAAGAGTGGAAACATATCCTGTAAGACTCATGTTTCTTTTTTCCTTACATGGAAAATACAAAGTAAAATTACTTCCAAATCTTTAGTACCAGTGAAAAACAGTGAAATGCCATAGGAATACCATGGGGCATAGAAAAAATGTGTATCTCCATTTGACAAAATATTCTTCATGTTCTAGTTAGCTTGGCAGCTAGAGGATATTTTAGAATTTAGAAGCCACAAAACGGTATCCTAGTAAATCTTTTAAAGCCATGGGTATAATCCTATGTAATTTATAACGTACACAAGCTATGTCAGGATTTTTACTGTTTTTTTTTTTTTGTGGGAGCTTGTCTAGTGTATATTTTTTTGTCTCAATATCATTGCTTTTAATTAATGCAACAATGAAAGACTGTGGGAAAGCATCTTCTCCTTTGAATACAGACATCTTAGGACAATTGAATAACATATTTGACCAATCATTATGTTTGTGCATGCTTGTGCTTGGAGTGTGTGTGTGTATGTGTGTGGTGATATATGTAACAAAGAGGGATATGCAAGCAGTTTTTACATTAAAGCTGTCCAGGGAGCAAGGTGGAATAGAAATGGAATTATATGTATAGATTAATGAAAACTATACACTCAACAGTGATAATTAGATTTCAAACAGAATTAAGAGACAGAAAGTGAAAACAGAGAGCTCTTTAGGCTTACTTACTCAAAGGAATTCCACAGAGCTGGTAAATGTAAAGTTGACCCTCCTGAGAGACTAGCTAGGCCGAATGGCTTCTATTGTGCTTCAGAGAGAGAGCAAGTGGTTTCAGAAGCAGACAAGAGGAGTTTAGAATGGTGTCCAACCCCACCGCTAATGGTTGCTTATATGGAAAACTCTCTATCAGGAACTGAAATAAGGTTCACCCAACTCTGATTTCTCCTGAGTCACTGCAAAGGAAAACAATTTTTAGTCTCCACTACATTGAATAACATTAAAAACCAAAACAACACTATTTATGGTTAATGGTTTACATATTAAAAAAAAAATTAGTCAAAAGTCTCAAAATCATCATGTTGGGAATGACATAATCAAAAAATAACCTCCTTGGGAAATTTTCAATTAGCTAGGAAGTATTCCCCTGGTAAGCAGAATAGGATATATTGGTGATCTCTTGCTTTAAGGCAGATTTGCAAATAATTACACACTATTTGCCACCCCACACATAGCTCTGTCTGTTGTCCTTTGTCTCACTGGGAGGACTAAAGAAGTAAACTCACAATTGGTATTCCTCATGTTTCTCCAGGACACACATCTGATTTCTCTGGGCAATTGTCTCAGCAGCAAGATACCTCTTAGGCAAGGCATGATTGGTTTCCAGAATTTGAACCCGAAATGCACCTGTACCTTTTGTTCACTGAAGTGATAAGCATAAATATTAAAGCAAGAGGCTAGAACCCTGGTCTAAGTCCTAGAAATTCAATGTAGACCTGAAGAAGGACAAAAGAGATCTGATATTCTATATGGAAATTTACAAAGGGGACCCAGAAATAGAAAGATTTAGAAGTTACATTAAAAACTTTGGCAAATTCTAAAAGTTGTAGCCATCTTCAAGTGCACGGAAGGAAGGACCTGAAGGGAATTGAACCTCCTTCACAATCTTGCAGGCAGTCTTTTCTGAAAGCTGTATTCCAGTGACCCTTTGAAGTGGCAAGGCACATTCAGGATCTCATCATCCTATAATGCTAATGGGTAAAAAGTGATACCTTTCATCTTTAAAGCTTTCAGACAAACTTATATCATTCAAATTCTTCAAGCATTTCCCCCTTCCTGCGGAAAAAAAAATGGCAATTTCTTCTTTCTTTCTAAAAATGTTTTTTTTTTTTTTAATTTTTAAGATTTTTTGCATGAGTGAGATGGAATATCATGGAGTCATTGT
This sequence comes from Colobus angolensis palliatus, assembly GCF_000951035.1. Lineage (NCBI taxonomy): Eukaryota > Metazoa > Chordata > Mammalia > Primates > Cercopithecidae > Colobus > Colobus angolensis. The sequence goes on along the minus strand of NW_012113141.1, from coordinate 15,146,418 downwards.
GTCTTTTCTTTCCAGACATGGTGTCAGAAATGTCATCCTGAAGAAAGACAACTCTGTGCATCAAAGTTTCCTTGTCCCACTCTGCATTCAAGGGAGACTTAAACGGAGTTGCAAATATTTTGATTAAGCTAACCAAGGGTCACATATAATTTCTGAAAACGCAGGTATCAAATACTTGATGGATTTAGAGAATGTGTGTACATGGAGCAAAGAGGAGAGTTGAAACTATGAACAGCAAATTCTTGATTCTCTAATATGATGAAGGATGTGGGTAGCACAGAATGCATTTTAACAAACAGGAAGCCTGTGATTGAATCTTACTTTGTCTAACAATTTGATGAAAGTCTCTGGGTCTCAGTCATATTGTCCACAAAATTTGGCAAGCACTATTGTCAGGATTGATATAATGTTAAAACAGAAAACAAGTGTGAATATATTTTGAGTATTTTAAAATGCTCTGCATATATTTTTAAACATTCAAGTACTATCAATTAATGTGATTATGAACATTTATTGTATTCAATTGTGTCTTTATATTGGATGATACGGAATATATGTAAACCTCACTGTTTAAAAAAAATCTCAAACTGAAATGTAAACGGGCAACTTTTTTTCACAATTTTATACTATGTGTCAGACTCCTTTTGTTCTTTACAGGTTCCTATCTATCAAAAGCAAATGAAAGTTCTCCAGGGTACACATTCCCAGGGGCACAGGTTGGGCCATTCCTTGAAAGCTACTGCCTTGGCAAGCTTGTAGCCAAGAGGAATATATGCTATCTAAGCTGTCATTCTTTGCCTTTTAGGGTTAGGGTGGAGGTGAGAGAACTAATTTGGAGCCACCTCTTCTCTTCAGCTGGCCCAAACACTTTAATTTTGGATCTATTATGTCGTAATTTCCACTTCCTTCAGTGCTCTTGGAGTCAGACATCTTACAATTACATGTTTTGTAGCAATGCTTTTAGTTCTTTCTATTATTGCTGGTGGCCTGATTAAGTGGTCTGTGATAACTTGAAAGACTAATTACCGCCTGACAGTTACAGATATAGCAACTTCCCAGAGTCATTTTTATCATTATTTTACTTTAAAAATAGCGCATTATATGTAAGAGAGCTCTCATATTAGGAACTTAAACCATAATACAGCATTTATGTACTAATTAAGGTTTTTGCCTAAATATCAAAGTATCTTTTGTGAGGAGTTGGGGAGTGTCTAAAGAAGCATACTACCAGTGATGTCAGTAAAATGGTAGAGTAAGTAAGGGTCTCTGAGAATCCTCTTCTTCATGAAAACAGTGAGAACATTGGCAAAAACTGTCAGAGTCAACTTTTTAAAAGTATTGGAAATTTACCAGAGCAGCAATCTGAGGAGCATTTATTCAATTAAAAAAAAAAAAAAAGGCTAAATCTCGGTAAGAACAAAAAGCATGTCCTATTTTCATCCTATTTTCATCCTTCTCTCTCCAGCTCCACAGTAGCCTTGAAAATCAATAGTCTGCAATCACCAGTAAAAACTAGCAGACTGGAGGGGACAGAATGGGGTTGGAGTTCTTTCAAAGCTTCATTTCCAAAAAATAGTCATTATTTGACCCATCTAGCAGTTCCCTAGAAGAGCCAATTACAAGGCTGAGTTTACCTAACATGACTCAGAAATCACCAATATGAGAAGCCCTTTTAATCAGGGGCTTGTGTTTGTAAGATTTAGAAGCAATATTTTAAGTTTGTGTTCACCCGAAGCAGCAGGCAACATTTGGGGCAAACACTAAGCTAACCAAAATGTTTAAAAGGAAAATTTGAGGAATGAGATGTCCATGGGGTTTTGAAAAGCTCCAACATGTTTTTCAAAATATAGAAGATCATGCACAGCATAAAGCTATGCTTATGCCAAGGGAAGAACTGACAAAGGTCTAGGCTTTCATTTGTGACTGACCTTGAGGTTCTATGTAAGCAGGAAGTGAGGGGGAAGAGAATTGTAAACTCCCAGAGCACTGAAAATGTGGTCTAACACATACAGAACCACCTGGCAAAGACTGGGAGACTTTCTGGCTTCAAGTGTTTAAGGAAATTTATGTCCAGTCATTAGCCACTAAAGTAACTGAACAAAAACTTCAGTGGCCACTTACCAACAACAACAAAGAATATGGATTTTACATAATTCGTCCAGGAAAGTCATTAAACAAATAAACAAACAAAATAGACAACAATAACAAGAAGCCCCAGGGAGGGGAAAAGAATCTGATTTTCAGAGTTGTCACATTATGTTCTAAAAATTCCAAGTTCACAACAAAAAATTATGAGGTTTGCAAATGAACAAAGCCTGATTCATATGCAGGAAAAAAGCAATCAAAAGAAACTCTCTAAAAAAGCATATGTGTTGGACTTACTAGACAAAGACTTTAAATCAGCTAGGTTAAACACATACAAAGATATAAAGGAAACCATGTCTAAAGAACCAAAGGAAAGTATGAGAATAAAGTCTCACCAAATAGAGAATATCAATAAAGAAGTATAAGTGATAAAAGAGAACAAAATAAAAATTCTTGAGATGAAAAGTACAAAAACTAAAACAAAAAAAAATCACTATAAGGGCTTAACAGAAATTTGAGCAAGCAGAAGGAAAAAAATCAGCAAACTTCAGGATAGATCAGTTGAAACTATCCAGTCTGAGGAAGAGAAAAAAGAAAGAAGAAAAATTAATGAGTCTCTGAGACTTTGAGACAACAGGAAGCATACTAAAATTGGCATAATGGGAATGTGGGATTCCCAGAAGAAGAAGAAAAATAATAAAATAAGCAGAAAGAATATTTGAACATATAATGGCCAAAAAATTTCAAATTCAATGAAAAACATCTACAAACCCAAGATGCTCAACACCCTACAAACAGGAAAAACTCAAAAAGAGCCACAACTAAATACATTATAATCAAATTGACAGAAGACAAAGAGAGAATCTTGAAAGGAGTATGAAAGAAACCATGTATCATTTACAAGTAAGCCTTAATAAAATTAACAGCTGATTTTTCATTAAGGTAATAAAGATCATTAAGGCCAGATGGCAGTGGGATGTCATAGTCAAAGAACTGAAAGAAAAAAAAAAAGACTTTCAGCAAAGAATTTTAAATCCAGTAAAATTATCCCTCAAAAATGAAGGACAGTGACATTAAATAACATGGTGGGATAGGAGGTTTTACACACGTATCTCTCACAGCAACAATAATTTGGCGACCATCCATGGGTGAATGCTTTTGTGCAAGCTCAGGGATCCAGGTAGAAGATTGTGAAACCCTGGTGGAGGCCAAGACTGAGAAAAGCCATTTTATGAAGGTGAACCCATGCCCAGGTTACAGACTCACTGACTGTGTTTCTAACTGCAACTGAGAAACAGTGCCACCTCTGATTTCAAATTATATCACAAAGCTATAATAATCAAAACAGGTGGTAATAACATAGAAGCAGACACATAGACCAATGAAACAAAATAAAGAGCTCAGAGGGTCAGGTGCGATGGCTCACACCTGTTAATTCCAGCACTTTGGGAGCCCAAGGCGGGTGGATCACAAAGTCAGGAGATTGAGACCATCCTGACCAACATGATGAAACCCCATCTCTACTAAAAATACAAAAATTAGCCACGTGTGGTGGTGGGGACCTGTAGTCTCAGCTACTTGGGAAGCTGAGGCAGGAGACTCACTTGAACCCAGGAGGCGGAGGTTGCAGTGGGCCGAGATTGTGCCACTGCACTCCAGTCTGGCTACAGAACGAGACTCTATCTCAAAAAATAATAATAATTAATTTTAAAAAAAGAACTCAGAAATAAACCCATGCATATATGACCAACTGATCTTGGACAAGGGCACGATGCGTACACAAAAAGGAAAGAATAGTCTCTTCAGTAAACGGTGTTGAGAAAACTGGATATCTGCATGCAAAAGAATAAAATTCAATTCTTATCTTACATCCCACAGAAAAAGCAAGTCAAAATGAAGTAAAATCTGAGATGTAAGACCTGAGCTGTAAGACTCCCAGAAGAAAATAAAGGGTGAAAGTTAACTGACATTAGTCTTGGCAATGATTTCTTGATTATAACACAAACAGCAATGGCAACAGAAGCTAAAATTAATAAATGAGTTTACATCAAACTAAGAAGCTTCTGCAAAGCAAAGGAAACAATCAACAGAGTGCAAGGACAATCTACAGAGTGGGAGAAAAGATTTGCATATCATACACCTGATAAGGAATCAATATTCAAAATATATAAGGCACTCAAAAAACTCAACATTAAGAAAACAAACAACCAGATTAAAAATGGGCAAAGGGGGAGGCCGAGGCAGGTGGATCACAAAGTCAGAAGATCAAGACCATCCTGGCTAACATGGTGAAACCCCGTCTCTACTGAAAATACAAAAAATTAGCTGGCGTAGTGGCGGGCGCCTGTAGTCCCAGCTACTTGGGAGTCTGAGGCAGAAGAATGGCATGAACCCAGGAGGCAGAGCTTGCAGTGAGCCGAGATAGCGCCCCTGCACTCCAGCCTTTGTGAAAGAGCGAGACTCCGTTTCAAAAAAAAAAAAAAAGGTAAAAGATCTAAATAGCTATTTCTCAAAAAAGACATATAAATGCTTAACAGGTATAAGAAAAAATGCTCAACATCATGAATCGTCAAGAGAATGAAGAGAATGCAGATAAATTAAAACCACAATGAACTATCATCTCACAACTGTTTGAATGAGTATCATTTTAAAAAATGAAAGATAGGTGTTAGCAACAGTATGAAGAAAAATGGTACACTATTAGTGAAAATATAAGTTAGTACAGACATTTTGGAAAACAATATGAAGGTTTCTTTAAGATATTAAAGAAAGAACAACTATATGATTCATTAATCTTACTTCCGGATATATATCCAAAAGAAATAAAATAATTATCTTGAAGAGATATCTGCACACCTATGTTTAGCACAGCATTTTTCACAATGGCCAAGATAAGAATCAAGCTAAGTGTCAATCACTGGGTGAATGGATAAACATTATACATATGATGGAATTTCATTCCACATACATAAAATTTATATTCAGTCATATAAAAGAAGAAAGGAGGAAATCTTGCCATTTTCAATAACATGAATGAACATGGAGGACACTATGCTAAGTGAAACTAAGACATATATAGAAAAAAAATAATGTATGATCTCACTTATAAGTGGAATCTAAAGAAGTTGAACTCTTAGAACCAGCAATTAGAATCACGGTTGCCAGGGATATTGGTCAAAGGGTACAAACTTTATATTATAAGATTAGTGAGTTCTGAGATTCTACTGTATAGCATGATGACTTTAGTTCTTTGTGCTGTATTGTATGCTGGGAAGAAAAGAAAATACGAAATATTTGACTGTAGGAAATTTAAATTAAAAATACCATATGTCAAAAGACAAATTAAAATGAGAAAATTTGTGGTAATAGCTAAATAGTACACGGCTTCTTTTTGGGGTGATGGAGTGGTTTAAAATTGATTGTGGAGATGCTCATGTAACTCTGTAAATAAAATAAAGAACATTGAATTGCACACTTTACTTGGAAATACTAAAGGGTGCCCTTCAGGCTGAAATGAAGGGACCCTAGAAAATAACTTAAATACACGTGAATTTAAAACACTGGTAACAGTAACTACACAGGTGGCTGGGCACGGTGTCTCATACCTGTAATCCCAGCACTTCGGGAGGCTGAACCGGGCAGATTACTCGAGCCCAGGAGTTTGAGACCAGCCTGGGCAACATGATGAAACCCCATCTCTACAAAAAAAAAATTCAAAATAATTAGCCAGGCATGGTGGTGCATGCCTGTAGTCTGAGCTACTTGGAAGGCTGAAGTGGGGGGATCACCTGAGCCTAGGAAGGTGAAGTGAGCCCTGACCATGCCATTATACTCTAGCCTGGGTGACAGAGTGAGACCCTGTCTAAAAAAGAAAAGAAAAAGTTAACTACACAGGTAGGTAATTTTTGCTTATAACATTTTTAAATCTCATTTTTAAAACTACATAAAGCAACAATTATAAATCTGCATTGATAGGCATATAAAGTATAAAGATGGCTTTTATATAACAGTAACAACATAAAGCAGTGGGGATGTAACAGAGCTCTATGGAAGGAAAGTGGGGGAAAGGCTTTTATACTATTGAAATTACATTGGTATTAATAAAAACTAGACTGTTATAAATTAAGATGTCAATTACAAACCCCAGAGCAACCCTTAAGAATATAACACAACGCCAGGCGTGGTGGCTCACGCCTGTAATCCCAGCACTTTGGGAGGCTGAGGTGGGTGGATCATGAGGTCAGGAGATTCAGACCAACCTGACTAACACAGTGAAACCCTATCTCTACTAAAAATACAAAAAATTAGCCAGGTGTGGTGGCAGGCACCTATAGTCCCAGCTACTAGGGAGGCTGAGGCAGGAGAATGGCATGAACCCAGGAGGCAGAGCTTGCAGTGAGCCAAGATCATGCCACTGCACTCCAGCCTGGGTGACAGAGCAAGACTCTGTCTCAAAGAAAAAAAAAAAGAATATAACATAAAAATGTATATAGTGAAAAGAAACAGGAAAATTAAAATGGTTTGCTATAAAATATCTAACACAAAAGAAGGCAGTAATAGAGAGAGGGACAAAAAAGAAAGAAGACATATAGAAAACAACAATATGACAGATGAAAATCTTATCAGTAATTACATGAAATGTAAATGGATCAATCACTGCAGGCAGAAATTGGTTGATTGGATTTTTTAAAACTTCAAAATATATCCTCTCTATATGAGACACAGTTTAGATTCAAAGACCCAAATAGACTGACAGTAAAGGAATGCAGAAAGAAGTACCATGAAAACCTAAAGAAAGCCGGAATAACTATACTAATATCAGACAAAACACACATTAAGACAGAAATTGTTACTTGAAAAAAGAGGATTATAAGATGAAAACAGGACCAATTTCTCATGAATGTATAATAATTATAAATAATTATTCACCTAATAACAGAATTTCAAAAATATATGAAGCAAAAACTGTCAGAATTGAAGAGAGAAACAGACAATTGAACAATAGTACTTGCAGATTCCAATACTTCAATTTTAATAATAAATAAAGGAACTTGATAGTAATAAAGAAATATGAGACTTGAAGAACAATCAAACCAACTAGACCTAATAAACATATACAGACATGCCTTATTTTATTGCAGTTAGCTTAATTGTGGTTCTCAGATCTTGCATCTTTTTCAAATTGAAGGTTCGTGGCAATACTGCATGGAGCAAATCTATTAGCACTATTTTCCAACAGCATGTGCTCTTTTCATGTCTCTGTTGCATTTTGGTTATTCTCACACTATTTCAAATTTTTAAAATTATTATTATTATATCTGTTACAGTGATCTGTGATCAGAGAACTTTGATGTTACTGTAGCATTTGTTCTGGGACACGATGAACCACACCTAGATAAAACAACAAACTTAATCAATAATGTTGGGTGTGTTCTTACCACTCTACCAACAGGTCATTCCACAATCTCTTTCCTTTCCTTGGCCTTCTCTCTTTCCTGAGACACAACAATATAGAAAGTATGTCAATGAACAACCTTGCAATGGCTTCTAGGTATTCAAGTGAAAGGGAAAACGGTACCTCTCTCACTTTAAATCAAAAGCTAGAGGCCGGGCACGGTGGCTCACACCTGTAATCCCAACACTTTTGGAGGCCGAGGCAGGTGGATCACCTGAGGTCAGGAGTTTGAGACCAGTCTGGGCAACTTGGTGAAACTCTCTCTCACTTTAAATCAAAAGCTAGAGGCCGGGCACGGTGGCTCACACCTGTAATCCCAACACTTTTGGAGGCCGAGGCAGGTGGATCACCTGAGGTCAGGAGTTTGAGACCAGTCTGACTAATATGATAAAACCCGGTATCTACTAAAAACAAAAAATCAGCCAGGTATGGTGGCACATACCTGTAATTTCAGTTACTGAGGAGACTGAGGCAGGAGAACTCATTGAACCCAGGATGTGGATGTTGCAGTGAGTTGAGATTGCTCCATTGCACTTCAATGTGGGCAACAAGAGTGAAAGTCCGTCTCAAAAAAAAAAAAAAACTAGAAATAATTAAGCTGGCTGGGAAAGGCATGTAAAAAGTCCAGGCAAGCTGAAAACTAGGCTTCTTGTGCCAAAGAGGCCAAGTTGTGAATGCAAAGAGAAAGTTTTTAAAGGAAATTAAGTGTGCTCCTCTAGTGAACACACAAATAATAAGAACGTGAAACAGCTTTAATGATGATATAAATAAATTTTTAGAGGTCTGGATAGAAGATCAAACCTGCTACAACATCCTCTGAAGCCAAGGCCTAATCTAGAGTAACCACTCACAGAGGCTGGTTCATGAGGTTTATGGAATAAAGCTGTCACCATAACATAAAAGTGCAAGGTGAAGCAGCAAGTGCTTATGTAGAAGCTACAAGAAGTTATCCAAATGATATAGTTAAGATCATTGATGAAAGTGGCTACACTAAATAACAGATTTTCAATGTAGATGAAACAGCCTTTTAATGAAAGAGATGTCACCGAAGACTTCCACAGCTAGAGAGGAAAAGCCAATGCCTAGCCTCAAAGCTTCAAAGACAAGTTGACTCCCTTGTTAGGGGCTAATGCAGCTGTTGTCTTTCAGTTGAAGCCAATGCTCATTTATCATTCTGGAACTCCTAGGGCCCTCAAGAATTACACTAAATCGACTCTTCCTGTGCTCTATAAATAAAATAACAGAGACTGGATGACAGTAAGTTTGCTTACAGTGTGGTTTACTGAATATTTTTAAGTCCACCGTTGAGACCTACTGCTGAGAAAAAAAGATTCCTTTCAAAATATTACTGCTCGTTGACCTTGTTGCCAAAGAACTCTGATGGAAATGTACAAGGAAATTATTGCTGCTTTTATGCCTGCGAACACAACATTCATTCTGCACTCAGCCAGGAAGTAATTTAACTTTCAAGTCTTATTATTTAAGAAATACATTTCATGAGGCTACAACTGCCGTAGACAGTGATTCCTCTGATGAACCTGAGAAAAATAGATTAAAAATCTTCTGGAAAGGATTCACCAGTCTAGATACCATCAGAGAATTCATGATTAATGGTAGGAGGTCAAAATATAAACATTAACAGGAGTTTGGAAAAAGTTGATTCCAGCTCTCATGGATGACTTTGAAAGGCCCAAGATTTCAGTGGAGGAAGCAACTGCAGATGTAGTAAAAATAGCAAGAGAACTAGAATTACAAGTGGAGCCTGAATTGCTGCACTCTTATAATAAAACTTGAATGGAAGAGAAGTTTCTTCTTATGAATGAGCATAGAAAGTGGTTTTTGGGAATGGAATCTACTCCTGGTGAAGATGCTGCAAACAATGTTGAAATGACAACAAAGGATTTAGAGTGTTACATAAACTTATTTGATAAATGGTATCAGGATTTGAGAGAACTGACTCCAATTTTGGAAGACTTTATACTGTGGGTCAATGCTGTCAGACAGCATCACATGGTAGAGAAATTTTTTGTGAAATGAAGAATTGATGATATGGCAAAGTTTATGGTCTTATGTGAAGAGATTGCCAAACCCATCCCAGCCTTCAGCAAGCACCACCCTGATCAGTCAACAGCCATCAAAATTGGAGCAAGACCCTTCACCAGCAAAAAGATTATGAATAGCTGAAGGCTCAGATGATCATTAGCAGTTTTTGCAATGCAATATTTGTAAATTATGGCACATACATTATATTTTAGACATAATGCTATTGCACATTTAATAGACTATAGTATAGTATAAACATAACTTTTCTATGCATTGGGAAACTAAAAAATTCATGTGGCTTGCTTATTGAAATATTTCACTTTGTTGTGGTGGTCTGGAATCAAAGCAGTAATATCTTTTAGATATGTCTGTATATGACACTCCACTAACAAGAAAAGAATACATATTCTTGCCAAGTGCAAATACATCCCCCAAACAAGCAGAAAGATGATATAATAAAAAGTGGAGTGGAAATTAATGAAATAGAAAATAGAAACAAAATACAAAATTAATGACACAAAAAACTTATTCTTTGAAAAGATCAGCAAAACTGATGAAGCTTTATCTGGTCTGATGAAGATGAAGAGAGTACTCAACTTCTTTAAAATAATGAATAAAAAAGGAAACTTAGTACAAGATATACATATAAATAGATAGGCAGACAGACAGACAAACTTTAAGGGAATACTATGAACGATTTGTGATAACAAATTAGATAATTTTTATTAAACAAGCAGATTCCTAGGAAGACACAAACTATTGAATCTCACTTAAGAAGAAATTGAAAATTCGAGTAGATCTATAACAAGTAAAGAAGTTGAATTGGCAGTCAAAAAATTTCCCACAATACAAAGTCCAGAAGTAGACAGCTTCTCTCTTTTAGTCTACCAAACATTTAAAGATGTATTAGCATCAGTTCTTCATAAACTCTTAAAAAAAATAAAGGAGGGAATAATTCTTAACTCATTTATGAAGTTAGCATCATCCTGATTCATCAGAAGAATATAAAACTACATACCGACACCCCTTATGAATGTAGATGCAAAAATCCTCAACAAAGTATTAGCAAATCAAATTCAGTAACATGTATAAAGGATTGTATACTATGTTCAAGTGAATTAATCTCAGGAATGGAAGATTGGTTTTATATCCAAAAATCAGTCTATGTAATGCATTATATTACCAGAATAAAAGATAAGAACTACATGGTTATCTCAATAGATGCAGGAAAAGCATTGACAAAATTCAAAACCTTTTCATGATTAAAAAAAAAAAACACTCAACAAACTAGCAATGGAAAATAAATTTTTCATCCTGATAATGGGCATCTAGGAAAAAAACCACAGCTGATACCATATGTCATAGTGAAAGACTTAAAGCCTCCCTCCCAAAATCAGGAATAAGACAAGAATGTCTGCTCTAACTTAATGTCTAATCAACATTGAACTGGATTGTCTAGTCAGAGCAATTAGGCAAAAAAATATAACAAAAGGCACCTAAATTAGTAAGGAGGAAGTAAAACTATTGCTATGTGTAGATCATCTGATTTTGTATATAAAAATCATAAATAATCCACAAAAATGAAACAAAGCTAAGCAACATAAAAATTAGAGCAAACTAGTTTAACATAGTTTAACAAAGTTGCAGGACATGAAATTAATATACAAAATCAGTTTTCTTTCTATACCACTTGCAATGAAAAATTTGAAAGAATATTAAGAAAATTTCATTGATAAAATCATTAAACAATAATATATTTAGAAATAACTTTTACACCAGAAGTGTACGATTAATACACTGAAAACTACAGAATCATTGAAAGCGATTAGAGAAATCACCCAGTCCTGATGAGCTGAAATAATTAATACTGTTTAAATGACAACCTAATGGCCGGGCACGGTGGCTCAAGCCTGTAATCCCAACACTTTGGGAGGCCGAGATGGGCGGATCACGAGGTCAGGAGATCGAGACCATCCTGGCTAACACGGTGAAACCCCGTCTCTACTAAAAAATACAAAAAACTAGCCGGGTGAGGTGGCGGGCGCCTGTAGTCCCAGCTACTCGGGAGGCTGAGGCAGGAGAATGGCGTGAACCCGGGAGGCGGAGCTTGCAGTGAGCCGAGATCGCGCCACTGCACTCCAGCCTGGGCGACAGAGTGAGACTCCGTCTCAAAAAAAAAATAAAAATAAAAATAAAATGACAACCTAATGGACAGATTCAGTGCAATCTTTATCTAAATTCAAGCTCACTTTTTCACCCTGAAAGTGAGAAGCTAATCTTAAAATTCACTTCGAAGTTCTAGGGATACAGAAAAGCCAAAACAATCCTGAGAAAGAACAAACTTGGAGGACTCACACTCCTTGATTTCAAAATTTACTACAAAGCTGTATTAATCATGACTGTCTCTCTGCCATTAGCATAAGGATAGACATGAATCAATGGAATACAATTAAGAGACCAGAAATACATCCAAAATTTACGGCAGCTGGTTTTCCACAAGATGCCAAGACTATTCAATGAGGCCAGAATAGTCTTTTCAATAAATGGTGTCAGGAAAACTTGATTAACTACATGCCGAAAGATGAAGTGGACGATAGACATTGTACCATATACGAAAGGTAACTCAAAATGGATCAAGGATCTAAACATAAGAGATAAAGCTATTAAACTCTATAAGAAAATATATGTGTAAATCTTTGTTATCTTAGATTAGGCAATGGTTTATTTGGTATGGCAACTAAAGAACAAACAACAAAGAAAAAGCAGACAAATCGCACTTCATTACAATGTAATGCATATAATAATATAAGGTCCAATAGCACAGTGGACCTTAAATTGATGTTGCTCTCTTCTGCACATGGAGTTTCTATGGCTTTACTAGACATGCCCACATGTGTTTTAAAGGACACTATGAAGAAAGAAAGAAACAAACAAACAAACAACCCATCACTGAATGGCAGAAAAATATTTAAAAAATATATCTGATATAAGTGCAGGAAACTACACTTTTCCGGAATAAGAGTATTCAAAACTCTTCCAACACAACAATAAATAAACAAACCACCCATTTATAAAATTGGCAGGGAATTTCAATAGACATTTCTCCCAAAGAATCCCCCACATAAATGGGAGTTATGCAAGTGGCCAACAAGAACATGAAAAGATGCTCAATGGTCACTAGGGAAATTCAAATCATAACTACAATGAGATATCATTTCATACTCACCAGGATGACTGTAAGTTGTAAAAAGGCAGTAATATGTGTCGGCAAGGATTTGAAGAAATTGGAACCCTCATTCATTGTGGGCAGCAAGGTTAAACTGTGTACCTGCTTTGGAAAACAGTTTGGCAGCTTCACAAAAAGTTAAACATGGAATTATTTTGTGATCCAGTGGTTCCAGTCATAAGTATATAACCAAGATAAATGAAAACACATACCCACACGGAAACTTTTACATAGCTCTTTCATTTTATTTTATTTTTTGAGGCGGAGTCTCACTCTGTCACCCAGGCTGGAGTGCAGTGGCGCCATCTCGGCTCACTGAAACCTCTGTCTCCCAGGTTCAAGTGATTGTCCTGCCTCAGCTCCCAAGTAGCTGGGGCCACAGGCACGTGACACCACACCCAGCTGATATTTTGTATTTTTAGTAGAGATGGGGTGTCACTGTGTTAGCTAGGATGGTCTCGATCTCCTGACCTCATGATCTGCCTGTCTCGGCCTCCTAAAGTGCTGGGGTTACAGGCACGAGCCACCACACTGGGCCTTACCTAGATGTTTACGGTGGCATTGTTAATAATTGCTGAGCAATAGAGATAATCAAAATACCAATCAAATTATGAATACACAAAATACGGAATATTCATATAATGCAAATTGTTCAGTCCTAAAAAGGAATGGTACACTGACAAATATTGCATTGTAGATGAAACTTGAAAACTTTATACTAAGTGAGAAAAAGCCAGGCTTAAAAGACTACATATTTAAAAATTCCATTTATACGAAATGGCCAGAAAAGGCAAATTCACAGAGATAGAATGCAGAGTAATAGTTTCCAGGGACTGGGGTAAGGGAAGAATGGGGAGTGATTCCTAATGGGTGTAGTGTTTCTTATTGCTTGTTGGAAATATTCTAGAAATACATAGTATTGATGGTTATGCAATTATATGTATGTAGAAAAAATTGTTGAATAGTTATGGAATTGAAATGTCTTCAAAAGAGAAAGGAATATTATAAGGCCAAACATCCTTACCTGAATGTAGATTGTTTTTAAAAATATGAGTAATATTGTTTGTTAAGTACCTGTTCATACAGACCCTTTATATTTGTATTATCTCATTCATACCTGAAGAATTCCCCTGGGTGCTTTTGTAAAGTAGAAAATCTCAGGTACTGCCCTAAAACTACTAAATCAGAATCTGCAGTTCAAGAACTTGCTCACCACCTCCTATAATTCATATGCATTTTACATTTGAGAAACAATGGTGAGGCTACCAGGAAGGAGTCCTACAAATATGGTAAACATGGAAAACCCGACATCTAGTTTATATTTTATTTTTATTTTTTTAGCAGAGGTGGTACCAACTACATACGTTCACACTAGGACTAAATAATGCAACTTTCCCGTAACATAATTTTTCCCTCCTCTCCCATTTGTAAAGATAACTTCCTTTTAGCCAATATAGGGAAAAAAGGTTCGTGTCATGTTTATGGAGGGCTCAGCAGCACACTGGACCTTAAGTTGATACTGCTGTCTTCTGCACATGGAGCCCTGTGGCTCTACTTGAGATGCTCACAAGCAAGAAGAATGTTACTTCCAAAATATCCTCTCCAGGCTGTAGGTGAAGGTCTCTCTACTGCTGAAGGTAATGGAAGAAAATACATCACAGCACTTAATAAAGGCAGATAACTTTGAAACAAACTTTTAGATATCTCTGTTCTTGAAAGTCTGTAAGCCATCACCTCTACAAGGCATCTCTCTCTCCCGCTTTCTCTGCAGTTCCCACTCATCATGTTGTTCCACTCAGTCTAAGTGGGAGCTCTCTTCCACTCTTACTGGGTTGCTCATGGAAAATCCACACTCTTCTTGCTTTATTACTTAGGGCAAGTCTATTCTTTTCCTTTTCTCAGGTTTCGTAGCCACTTATCCACACCAAAGTGACCCATCCACATGCTTCCATATTAAAAAAATGCACTATTGCGGGAGAAAACTCTTTGGGTCTCTTTAAGGGTTAGAAGTGGCTGTATTTGGTTGTGATTTTAAACAAATTCTTCCCCACCTTCCCCTTAATAGATTTATCACACTGGCACATAGGTACTCTATATTTGTGAACCTAAAACTTGTTAGGCAGGAATCTAGACCCATCATGGCGGCGTTACCCGGCCTAGCAGGGCTTTTGTTAAAGACTCCCTTCACCCTTGTACACACCCGCAGACTTACATGCGTCAGAGTTCCGGCTGGGCAACCACACTCCCCCATGACCCGCAGCTCACCTGCATTCCACAAGTTTGTAAACAGCAGTTTCGGTTGACAATTTCCAAAGACCTCTTCCTCGTGACCCTTACTCAACTCCTGCCCTAGTAGTTTCAAGACCCCCCAGGCCCCGTTTGCACAACCAGCTTCCCTACCTCTTGGGCTATAAAAAACCCCTACCCTCCTCCTTCAGCGTGACTTCCTCGGCCCATGCCTTTGGACTGAGGAACCTCGCTCAAGCCCTAATAAAAGGCTATTCTCACTGCCATTTGCCTTGTGTCTTCATTCCCAGTTCGGCTCCAGCCTCAGTTTACCTTTACAAAACTGAAAGCTAATGTGTCTGAAGAGTTCCAGAAGGCAGGAGCTTAACGAGAAGTCAGATAGCAGTTAAGCTAAGCAGACCCAGAGTCCGGGCTTTAGACACAGGGTGTGAACAGAGCAGCGGAGCTGAACTGCTTCCAGGCACAGAAACAGGCTAAGCGTAGGCTTTAAAAAAAAAAAAAACAGGCCGGGCGCGGTGGCTCAAGCCTGTAATCCCAGCACTTTGGGAGGCCGAGACGGGCGGATCACGAGGTCAGGAGATC
>NW_012113141.1:15102059-15130730 GCF_000951035.1 Colobus angolensis palliatus | reverse complement strand
TAAAAACTACAAAAAACTAGCCGGGCAAGGTGGCGGCGCCTGTAGTCCCAGCTACCCGGGAGGCTGAGGCAGGAGAATGGCGTGAAACCGGGAGGCGGAGCTTGCAGTGAGCTGAGATCTCGCCACAGCACTCCAGCCTGGATGACAGAGCGAGACTCCGTCTCAAAAAAAAAAAAGAAAAAAACAGTATTGCTGTAGACACAAATGGATTCTTTTTTGTCTTTCCTTCCTATTCTTTCCCCCTGAGCATTTTTCTTATTAATTTATTTTTAAACAAGTAATTTGACAAACAGTGGTTAAGTTAATCATGAATCACAGTCCCATAGGTCTATAGTAAAAGCAAGTCTCAATTTCTTTATAGCATATTCTTATACGAAACTTTTTAAAAAGTATTTCTTACGCTGGATTCCCAGGAATGGAAAATATTGTTCTATTCACCACACTGTTATAAACAGTGGACATTTTCTTTTTTTTTTCTTTCCTTCCTTTATTTCTTTCTCATTCTCTCTTTTTGTTTTTACAAACGAAATAGATAAACAGAAGCACTTCTTTTAATTTGAGTTTCTCTGATAATTTTGACCTAATCACCTTTCTATCTATATGTTTATTAATTGCATTTCCTTTTTTGTCAATTGATTATACCTATCTTATTTGTATTTCTTTCCATTTTCCATATTAATGATGAAAAGCATTGCAAAAGTATAGCTTAATTTCAAATATATTTATAATTTTTCTACTGAAAAAACATTTAGAATTTTAGTAAATCAAAATTATTAGTAAATATTTAGAATTTTCTTCTTAAATAGATATTAGGTAATCATGGCAGATACTACCGGTTTTCTGCCAGAATCCCCTGGAAACTCTCTTAGCATTTCTGTGGGATCCTCCCCTGGCTTCTACGTGCTTTCATTGTCATGCATTACTACTTACTCCTCCTTGGAAACCACCCTCAGTCAGTCAGAGACTTCCTAGCTGGACACGCAGGAAACCTGATTATCCAGAGTTTACATTCCTACCAGAGGTGCCCTTATACTTAACTGACCAGACTGAAGCCAGGGAAGCTCAGCTGTCCTTGTTTAGCGTTGGAACATATTCTAGACCAGTCTTACACTCCCATTTCCCCTACCAGTTTGGCTAATTCCTTTTTCTCTGTGTGATACAGCCTTGCTAGGATCTTCCCTTTTCTCTCCCAACTTCTTTCTCTCCCTAACTAGTTGTCTGTTGGTGTGCACTCAAATCTTCTAGGTTATCTGACCTATGATAGTAATGGTTTACTGTGAAGAAACAAAAAAAAGAATGTGCTGGAAAAGGAAACATTGTGGGAAAAGGGAAGAATTAAAACTTCAAAGAACTGTTACATTTTCAAGATATGAAAGCTAATGTGGACTGAGAGAGCACATGAGGATTTTCTCAAAGATCACACAACCTCAACTAGTACTAATATATTTATTTGCCACTTGCAGGGAATCAGCTTAACACATGATTTTGGAGCCATATTGCTTTGATGGAAGACCTTGGCTCCACTACCTGTAGCTTCATGATGATTTATTAAAATCTCTCTACTTCAACCACCTTGACTGTAAGGTGGAGGTAATTATAATTTTTATTTTATATGGTTGATGTCAATATTAACGAAATAATAATACTAAGGGATTAGAAGAGTTACTGACATGTTGTAATCATTACTAGAGAAAAAGCTACCTAATTTAATATTCTTTATATCATATGAAATTGAGCTAATTAGTTGATAATGTTTTTGCTATTTTTATGTCACAAGCAATTCCATTCACTGGTTTTTTCTCTTTGCAATTTACATTTTTTATAGTATGTTATTATAACTTCATTTTATTTTCAGAAAAACTTTATATTTCCAAAAAGGAAGTTCATGGTTTAATTAGAATTATCTGGATATTTTACAACCAGGTGTAGTTATCTTTTCTCCACTCCTCAGTTATGAGTAATAAAAAGATATAAAGAGCATTAAGGACCAAAATATAGAAGGCGAGTGACACCTCCCATGACAGATCAAAAAACAGACTTACAGACTTAGGTAAAACATAGACAATGCTAGGTGCAGGTCAGATAGGCCACCACAGCCCAAGGAGTGGACAAGGTGGTTCTGAGAGAATTTGTTACAAGGTCTACGTGTTCCCCTTGGAAAATGAAAGAAAAGGTAGAATGATCTGACAACCAGATAATTATTTGGATGAGAGATGAGGGACTCGATGTGGCTTTCTACATTTGTGAAGCTATCTATGAAGCCAAGTTTGATCAATTCATAATGAGATTCAATGGATGCAACACATATGCAAATTGACTATCTGACCATACAGCATCAAGTACACAAAAATAAAAATAAAAAAGCATCGTTATAGGAACTAGGGAGTGGAAATAAGTACATTTTTCTCAGATACCTTGTAAAGCCAAATTGAGGTTGCTTTAACATTCAAACTCTGATTAAAACTCCCAATAATAAGCCTATTAAGAGTACCTGATTGCCAGATCCCCATTGTGTGAGACTGTAGCAACTAAATGCTAAGAATAAATTTTAACTCAGCCAGAAACAACACCAAAGTGCCATTGTAAATGCTCAGGAAAGCCTAGTTCAAATGAATTCCCAAATAACAAATGTGCACAGAATTACAAGCTGTGTTGCATCATATAATTTTCCCTGTTTCTTCCCTGTCCTTCTCCCTATTGTTTGTTTATTTGTTTTGTTTTCATGTTAAAGATTTGGCTCATAAAGAAGACTTAAAGATGGAACAAAATTTTACCAGAAGGCTTTACTACGAAATGAAAAAATGCCATTGAAGACTTTCATGTTAGCTGGAAAAAAGGTCTTTCTCACAAATACACAATTACAACGCTGCCACATTTTAAGGGAAAAATGCTTTCCTGCCTTCCTATTAGTTGAAATTCACATACTTTAAGAATCAATGAGGTAAAGATCATGGGTAGATTTCTTTACCAACTAAAATGGCCCTGCCGTGTTGCAATGGGAAAAATACAACTTTCAGTTCACCCAATTTTTCAGGTTCATAATTATTCAATTCTTAGTGAATTGTTAATTTTATTAGATTCACATTACTTCACATTTTGTGCATAAATTAAGATTTTATTACCATTTTATACAGTATTATTTCAAATGTGCATAAAGTGTATGCATGCTTTGTTAGATAAATGTAGTAAGCATTAACCACAGAAGGCGACTCTTAGGGACGGAATCAAAGTCTTCTCCCCTGTCCTTGCTCCCTCTTCTCCTGCCACATCAGAGAAGATTTTTATAGTTCAGGCACAAATTGTGTTCCAAGGACAATAAGCTAGATATCAAGGATAAGGGGAAGAAAGACACGAAATATGACTACTAGAAATCTGATTTAATGTACTGGATATATGATGGTACCATCTCTGAGAATACAGGTGCCGGATGGTGACGAGTTTATGAATTTGGTTTGGTGACTACTGAGTGGGAAAGGCCTGTGGAGCAAGATTGTAGCCCATTGGATACACATGTTTGTGGCTCACAGAAAAGGCAACTGCATATATAAACAAAAAGTGCCAAATTAATGTTTTGCTTGTGTTTATTTACATTTGGTATTATTGTTACACTTTAAAATAGGTCCATTGAAAGATAAAGGATTAAAAACTTGAAATATGTCTACTTTATCTCTACAAATATCCAAGTTCCAGGTGAAAATTTCAATGTAAATCAAATATGACTTAATATGATAGGTAACAAACAGACTTCAATGGGACACAACTCACCTTCCAATTCTTAGGCATTTGGAGGTCTCAGGAGACAGAATATCTCCTGAGTGAAGCTCAGGTATGATACATGCCATTCATCCACAGGCATTGCATTCATGTAGCACTATAGAAAAATCTGAAGTATAAAGCAAATTCTTATCAAATATACCCTTGAGCCATATGGAAAACAAAAATAAAATCAAAGATTTTCCTCTGATCAAAAATGCGATCTTTATAGTTTTAATTGGATTCTGCCTATAGAAGATTTGAAGACTGCATTATACTTTGTAGTCATGTGTTTTTGAAAACTGAAACTATAGTTTAAATTATTCTATTTCTTTTTTTTTGGAGACAGTGTCTCACTCTGTTGCCCAGGCTGGTGTGCAGTGGCACGATCTTGACTCACTGCAACCTCTGCCTCCCAGGTTCATGCAATTATCCTGCCTCGGCCTCCTGAGTAGCAGGACTACAGGTGCATGCCACCACGGCCAGCTATAAATTATTATTATTATTATTTTTGAGACAGAGTCTCCCTCTATTGCCCAGGCTGGAGTGCAGTGGCGCAGTCTCGGCTCACTGCAAGCTCCGCCTACTGGGTTCACGCCATTCTCCTAAATTATTTTATTTCTAAACATTACTTTACCAAAAGAGTAAGTTACACTGTATCAAAAATTTTCAACTTTTATATAACAGCCATTATGATGTTTAATGTCTTCCTGGGGGATGCCTATTTAAATCAGTTACATCCTACCTTAATCTTCTCTTAATCTTCTCTCTCTTTCTCTCTCTCTCTCTCTCTGTCTCTGTCTCTCTCTCTCTCTCTCTGTGTGTGTGTGTGTGTGTGTGTGTGTGTGTTTTGTTTACAATCCACACTGAAATCAAACCACTTCATTTCTCTTTGATGTGTGATGGCTATTCAGCCCATCTTACCTCTGATTCTTTTTCTAACACTAGCTCTTTTCTCTGCCAAGTGATTTAGAAGCATAAACCTAGAAATCTAGACTCAGATTATGACCATTTGCAAGCCTAGTAACTTTGATAGTGGGACCCAGTGCACTAAATCAAAGCACAGAAGTGTAAGTATTTGCCTGACTGGACAGAGAGTTTATAAATGCTACATAATCACAGTGCCAAAAGACAAAGATAAATGATTCAGTGTAAGCCAAATGTTATGTTTTGGTTTGTCTTGAATATAAATGCATGTCTGGGAGAGCCAGAAAGGTCTGTTGGTAATAACTCCAAACAAAGAAGTGAGCTTGAATCCTAGCTCTGTGTCACATTAATTGTGAAGTTGTGCGTAAAGCAATCGTGTGTCTGTAAACTTAAGATTCTCATCTGTACAAGAAAATAATAATGCTTTTTCCATATGATCGTTGAGAAGATCAACGATCATAATGCCTACAGATAGCACATATGCCCTTTGGCATGTAGTATGAAGACAAAATGTCATTAAAATAATAGTTTCAGAAAAGAAAATATTTGACAATTATAGGTAAGTTAACCTTTAGGCAGGGGCAGAAATAAAGTCACAATAACCATTACACAATGAACCTCTACTAATTCTCATGGAACTGTAGGTCACAGCTCCTTTTAAATTCTTCCAGAGATATGTGTCACATCCATTTAGACATGTGTCATCTTCAATAAAATCGTCCTGCAGAGCCAGGCATTGAAACCCTGTCTCTTTCAGATGAAGGCCCAGAAGACATCAAAGTGGCTCCCTCTTTAGGGCAACCCCATTCTGTGAGGATTCTTGACATTCATGCATGGAGCATTTGTATGGAAAGAATAAAGGAGCTATACACCTGGAAGTTCTTAGTCTGGCTCCTTCCCCCCAAAATGGTCCATTGTCTTTGGATGAAATTGGTGTACCTTGATTCTCTCATTATTTCAGTTCACTGTAGGGCACTCAGTCTCTTTTGTAAATGGATAGCAGCCAGTCTTTGCTTCAAAGTCCTGGCACATATACACACACACACACACACATATATACACATATATATATGCTGAAAATTGTTAATTATAACATCATTTTAATGACCTGATTATAAGGACTTTCCTATGAATTATCCCTACAACATAAGCACGTTCTCTGCCGATGCATTAACAACCATTCTTTAAGAGACATAACCAATATTTCTACACTTTGCTTTTTGGAGTGGGAGAGGAAGGCTGAGTTGTGATTTGTTGGGTCTACAGTCTAAGAATAACTATTTTTTAGTTTCCTCTCTTCCTGCTATATACATCAACAGTAAATTTATCTAGAATTTGCTACTATATTTTTGCCTGGAATTCTTTATACTTTCTTCTTTTCCTTGACTATTAATAATGTACAGGTAAATCTTGTATTCAGTTGTAGACAAGATTCCTATAGTCTTTATTTCTGATTTTTACCCCACTCTGTTGTACATGCTGGCTTAAGCCATTAAACCAAACAATCCCACAATGTACAACAAGCTGGTGTGAAAAACAAGCAAGCCAGAGCTCCATGGAATCTCGGCTCACTGCAACTTCTGCCTCCCTCGTTCAAGCGATTCTCCTGCCTCTGCCTCCAGAGTTGCTGGGATTACAGGTACCACCACCACACCTGGCTAATTTTTGTATTTATCATAGAGACAGGGTTTCACCATGTTGGCCAGGATAGTCTCAAACACCTGACCTCAGGTGATCCACCCATCTTGGCCCCCCAAAGTGCTAGGATTGCAGGCGTTGAGCCATCACGCCAGGCCTTGTGTTTGCTTCTATTCAAATCTACTCATCTTGGACCTTTGATTTTCTTTTCTTATATACACAATCTCACTTTTGTAATTGGAGTTGTTCCTTGCTAATTTTTTTTTTCTGGCTTGACTTTGCTTCACTCCTGGGATTCTTTTTAAGTATCTCTGCTCCCCCATTCTTTATTTTTTCCCCACATTCATTCAGTAGCATTTATTCAACAATTATCTTGATTTTCCTTTTGCCAATCTTGATGCTCGGCAACAAACAATAAAAAAGACAGGTACATTCTTATACTCTAGAGGATCATTCTGATATTAATCCAATAGTCACATATATCAATGTGGAGGTCTACAAAGACTTCTATAAAAAGAAATAATGCTAGGAGAATATATAAGAGGTAAGCCTGACTTTGTCTGGGGGTATAAGAAAGTCTCTTCTAAGAAAGTAACTTTTAGGCTGAGATGGCAGACATTATCAATCTAAAGGGGGAGAAAGCGTCCCAGGTAGATTCTCTGGCGTTTTTCTACTTAGCTCTTTAAGCAACCTCACTGGGCAGAGTGTCAGCTCCCTGGTATTTAAATCCTCATCTCTTCCAGCTGGGCATGCTAGGACATTATCAAATTCTTGCTTCTTTACCCTAAGTCAAGTAGTCTTATTTGACCCATTTATTTATTTTATCTTGTCCTATTTTATTTTTTAGAAATAGGGAATCAATAATGAAACACTTGCTTTGTATTTCAAATACATGAGCCACAAACACCCATCCAATTCCAATATAACTGCCTCAAATTCTACCAATCAATGTGTAAGCACAGAGAGATCACTGAAAGTCTTTCCTTTCAGGCTAGGAGGGGGAAAAACATAGTGTTTCTTATAACAAAAATCTCATGACGAGGAAACAATGAAAAGCCCACAGAATTTATTATCCTTTGGCAATGCATGTGTATATAGTTTATACATGAAACTAAACGTTACTAATTGGGAGTAATTGAGGAAAACCCAATTTCACTTGAATTTCAAAACTTTAAAATAATGGAAGAATTCCAAAGAAATTCAGTTTTATTATTTCAGATATATTCAGTAACACAAACTACTGCTAAATCTCTGCCAAACTGATTTTCTGCCAGATTTAATAACTAAAGCATTCCCCTATATTTGAATGTTTCTTTAAAATGTTTGGGAAGACAAGACAGGATATTTTCCTCAAAAGACCTGTAGTCTGGGAGCCAAATAGGCAAACAGGACACAAGCACACCAACAGGTACAAAATCTGAGAAAGAAAGCTGCTGCCAATGAGAGCAGATGCAGTTCTGTGGTGAGTCCAGGAAGAGACCTAAACTGCCTGGAGCCTTGAGCTTGTGGCCTGAGGCACAGTGCTTGCACATAAAGGCTTCATATCCGTTACAACTTTGTGATGAGAGAACACCATAGGAAGTTTTAGGAGAGAGTCAGAAACAGCCTCAGAACCTTCTAAGATTCAAAAATGCTAATTTTACAGATGAGAAATGTTTGGGGATGAGCCTCAGAAATGAAGAAGGGTAAAGGGGGGGGAATAAAAAATTTCGAGCAGATAAAAGAACTGAAGCATAAACCAATCAACAAAAAAATGATGGGAATTATTCGATTTCTGAAGGAACAGGTCTTATTGGACAGATGTATTTTAAACACCTATTATATTTAAACACCTTGACTTTGAGGGCTTCCTGTGTCTTTTTTTCACCTCTATAATCTAATGTGAACGATTGCAGTGAACAAAGCCACCATTAACTGTAGTTAAATTGGATTGATTGAAAAGGTGTGTTGAGGTCACACTGGAAAACTCTGATACCTGCTTTGGATTTTCAGCATTGCCAGACCATTGGGCTCTGTTTCCACTGTGGCATCAGCTACCATCACATTCTGCAAAAGGCTCATATTGGCTGTGCCTAGACTGGTACAACCTGGCCTTTGAGGAAGGCAACGAAGAATATTCATCTATTCAGAAATAGTAATTGGACATCCACCATGTGGGCTTTTAACTAGTTGCTGGGATAAAACCAGTCAAAATAATAATTAAAATAATTCCAATATTTAACTGGTATCTGTCAAAAAAATCTTAATTATATTAAAATAAACTCAACAACACTCTCTCTTTTCCTTCCTTCACAACCTCCTCTCATCTCAGACTAATGAGAGCCCCTCACTCAAAGCTCTGCCCATCCCTGTAGCCCGTCCATCACTGCATCATCGCTGCTCTTTATCCCTACTCTCCCAACCCTCTCAGCTCTGTACCACATAGATCAACTCAGTTTTCTTATCTTTCACTTCTTTCCTTTTTCTCAAGCCCCACTTTCCTCTGTTCAGTTTTAAAGATATCTCAAAATTCAAAAATCCATTTTTGCAGGAAGCTATAGACCTTAGAGAATGGGGAAGGCAAAATCAAGTTAGCAAAAACAAACAAACAAAAACATTGTCTTGAGAGACTAGGAAGAGCGAGCGTGGAGGGGCCAGAGCACTATAATTCCCTCCCTCCCTCCTTCCCTTCCTTCTTTCTATCTGTATATGTTTTACCATATCATAATCTTCTCCTGGTCAGTCTTTGCTCTGTCTCTGTCTCTCTCTCTGTCTCTCTCTCTCTCTCTCTCTCTCACACACACACACACACACACACACACACACACACACTCCAAAATACAATGTGGCTCCTAGAAGTTACAATTATTTCTAATGATAGCACACCTCCTTCTTAGAGGAATGTAAATATTCTTAGGTGCCTTTGAAGATATTGCCAGATGTATCCTGTTTATGATCTTCTAAATACCTTTTCTCACAAATGGAAACTGGTGGATGAATGGCATCCTGCAGAAGAAACACATCATCAGCACCCCCACTAAGAATTTCTGTGCATTCATTTGCTAAAGGGTATGTGCTTACCAGATGACAACCCTCCCAGTTTCCAGCTGCCACTAGATGTCCCTCCTAGACAATATTGCAGTGCAACCACACTTCCTATCCTTCTTGGGGTCTCTGATGTGTAAATAGTCAGATGCTCTGGGGTGCCAGCCCAGCCCCACCACAGTGTTAGCAAATTAGAAGGGCCTATTTCCAACCTGGGAATGATCCTGTCTCTGGACATCTGTGTGGCTCTGATGGAGATTAAGGAACCTGTTTACTCACAGTGAATCAGACATGGCATCTTGGCGGTGTTTCAGAATCACATTTTAGCTGTCTTATCCCAGCCATCCTATCTCCTCTCAGGGCTTCCGGTCTGAACTTCATTAGTCGTCCCTATTTTCGAGTCACCGTATCTTTCTTTGTCCTCTGTCTGGCTTGTTTCCATCAATGGGAAAACTGAGGGGCTCTGCAGAATAATAATACTGTCCAATGTAGTTAACTGAATGCTGTAATAGGCATCTGACGGTAACCCCTAATGAGTCACAGCACTGTATAGTCCTCCTTGTATGCTGTGGAAACTGTGACTTACTTCTAACAATACACTACGGCAAAAGAGATGAGATGTCATTTCCATAATTATATTATTTGGTAAAGATGAAAGGATTTTTCAAGGCAATTCAAATTCCTAATTCACTGACTTTGAGTTAATTAAAAGGGAGATTATCCTGGGTGGGCCTGACTTAATCAGATGAGCTCTTTTGAAGAGGATCCAGACCTTCCATGAAGTTAAAGGCTCTAAGGAACATAAACTCTCCTTCTCATTCTCTCTCCTTACCTCCCTTCCTCTCACTATCCCTCTGAAATCTGCCAACAACCTGAGTGAGCTTAGACATGGATCCTTCCATGGTGAAATCTCCAAATGGGAACACACTCTGGCCAACACTTTGACCTGAACCTTGTAAATTTCTGAGCTCAGGAAAGTTAATCTGGGCCCAGACTCATGATACACAGAAATTATGAGATAAGAAATGAGGGCTGTTTTAAGCCACTAAATTTGTGATCATTCATTATGTAAAAAATAATATGATTATTGACATTAAATGCACCCAAATCTATTCAATTAACTGCTTAGGAGTAACCAGTAGTCTTTCTCTGCACACCATTAAATTGTTATGTGCTTCCCATATTTTTCTAGTCTAAGTACAAAAATCAAGCATGCACCCTCATTGCTCTGATACAGATTTATTTTTTAATTTTGGTGTGAGAACGCCATCACTATCATACATTCATTTCAGTATTCTTCAAAGAAATATCGGCTATACGATCCCTTAAATGTTTTGTAGATAATCAATGACACTTCTTTATCTCTAACCCTCTTTATCATTGTCTTATGGATTAGACAACTTTTTGGGGTTTTTGGAAGTAACTTAATACCTGCAATAAAACTATTTTTTTAATAACTTTGTATGTAGGCTACCTCAGTCATTCTCCAGGTTGTAAGTGGGGCTCGTTTGTTCTTCTGGGACCGCTTACTTGGCTGTGCTCCTCTCAGCAGGGCTGCGGGAGATCCAGAAGACACATGGATGTCCTTCAACATCTCCACTCAGAGCTGACATAAAGTAACTGTTGTCCACATTCCTTTTCTCAGAGCAAGCACCTGACCAAATTCAAAGTAAGCAGACAGAAGTTTCTTCTATTCCACAGATGTGGGGGTGGGGAGGAATACATTTGTTAATAATACAATTCAGTATATTATTGTGGTATCAGGCTGTGTTTCAACTCTTGGCCTATTTTCTATCATTGAAGTCTTTACTTTAAGTGTACAGGTAACCTGTACCATCATCGTTTCAGAGTTTGTCTGATGGATCATGTGATCTTGATCATGGAAGCAAAAACAAATGTCTTAAACAATTCAAGTTTAAGG
The DNA here is from genome assembly GCF_000951035.1 of Colobus angolensis palliatus. Taxonomy (NCBI): domain Eukaryota; kingdom Metazoa; phylum Chordata; class Mammalia; order Primates; family Cercopithecidae; genus Colobus; species Colobus angolensis. The sequence goes on along the minus strand of NW_012113141.1, from coordinate 15,119,467 downwards.
ACATAACTTCTCTCAATATCCATGTGATATTAATTGGTATCTGTGGCAGTTAGGAGAAAAATAAAACGAAACAAATCACAAGCTCCAAATTGGTATGTCATGATGGATAGGTACTTTGCTGAGTTTTGCTGAAGCTGGAGATCATGCATAGGTTTGTGTTTCTTGTGAAAATTTTGATAATTGAATAGAGTCTTCTTTCAAATGATGAAAGTCTTCCTAGGATATCATCTTCTCAAGAACTTTTCAGCACTCGTGTATAATTCCTGATTTGATGGACTCTTCTTCATCAGTTCCATTGTTCCAACAGCTTGGCAGTAAGGATGAAAATACACTTTTGACTCACATGTTTAGTGATGACTTTCATCCTAAGTATGGCTGGGTGCTGGAGCTGAAATGCAAAATCCTGGATGGTAGCCCTCTAACATATTACCCCAAAAAACCAAAAGGATGACTCAACCCCGGAATGATGTTATTTTGAAGAAACATAGTTTGCCAGCCAAACGTATTTTAAGAAACATCCAATTATTTACTTTTGCTTCTCAAAGAACATCAGAGGAATTTCCTATATCAACTTTGGTCACGGAAACTTTTCTGAAATCATCTTCCCATCTATCTTCTGAACAACCCTCAGATGGTTTTGTTCAATTCACTTCAACCCACAGTATGCAAGCCAGCACTACATTCTCATGTCTTACGGCCCCTTCTCTTATGCAGATTTGTCTTCTCTTGCAGGAAACAGCATCGTTGCCCTTCCTGCAAGAGTGGAGGGGAAGAAATTGGGAGCAAATCAGGCTACAGGTATGTAAGTCTTTTAGCTGATTTGAGGGAGGCGGGAATCTGCAAACACACATATTCACAATTTTTAGTCCTCAGCACAGAATCTTATTAAGGCCTAATTGGCCATTTTTCAAAGTTACACAAAGCAAATTTTGGAAGAGTATTTAAAATCATCCAGTTTATCTAAATGTTATCTCACTGTTTATCTAAATGTGCTCTTCTGTATATCAGATAAGAAAACTGATGCTTAAATACCACCAGTGACACAGGACTAGATGTGAAGACATCCGGAGCCAGACTGCTATGTTTTGTCTGCTCTAAACAAATTTCCAGCATATGTTCAGACAGCTGATATCATCTCCATGTAACTTCTACCCAATAATCCTAAAAGTATCCTTCAAGGATGTGTTCCCAATTTCTTTTCTATTTGATGACCCTATAAATAATTGAAGATGACTCATTTATATTATTGGGCTATGTAAGTATGATTTCAAATGCTCTCATGTAACATGGACTCAACTGTCTTCTTCATCCTGATTGTCTTACACCAGGCCAATATTTATTTGTGACTTTCACTGTGTGCCTTGGACTCTAGTGATTTGACAACCAAAGTGCAGAACAGGACCCCTTAAGTCTCCTTTCCTGTACAGCATAGTCACATTAGTTCAGTATAAACTTCAATGGTATTTTGGGAGAGGGAATAGCCTAGTGTTGTAATAACACCAGTTTGGAGTGAAATTACCTGCATTCATAGCCAGACTCAGCCACTTGTTATCCATGTGCTTGGTTTCTTCATCAAAGAATCTATATGATGCCAACTTTATGGGGGTTTTGCAAGATTCCAATGAAATGATACACACAAAGAACATCCACAATGTCTGGTGCATAATATAAGGGCTCAACTATGTTAATTCTTCTGATTATTATTGCTACTCTGAAAACTCCTAGTTTTAGAACTCATAGTCAACTAAATTTTCTAGCTTAATATTTTAAAACTGTTATTTTTTTCTTTATCACATTACTCATAATTAATTCTACCTATTCAAATGAATCCTCATTGCCAAATTAAATTAAATACTTCTTCTTGTGGTCTCTTGATAGCCAAGGAATCTACTTATACCTGGAGATTATCTCTGAATAACAGATGCTAAAACTTGCTTTCTTGAATAAAATGGCATAAAAACAGTAGCAGCAACAGTAGCACAGTTTGTTGAGTGTCTTCTATGTACTAGGCATTGAGTTAAAACTTACACAGACACATAAACACTCTTCAAACACACCACAGAAAGATGCACATCGCACTTCCCTGTTCTTGGGTTTTCCATCAATAGTTTAAAAATAACGATTGTGACAGTGATAGTAATAGCAGCAGCTGCTACACTCCCTTAGTCACAGAGACATTAGAGGGATAAAGAGACAATATCTGAATGTGTCTTTTCCAGGCTCTACCACATTTGCCAGCAGGATTTGCATTCATGATTGGGACTGTTTCACAGGCAATTTATTTCCCATTAAAATCATTCCCACAAGGCCATTCCAAATATCAGTACAGCTTTCTTTTGGCAAATACATCACAACTGTTAACATTTTGATAGAAAATTAATACTTACAAAGTGCTTTCATAAACATTATCTCATTTAAGCCTCACAAAAACCCTGCAGCAAAGAACGTTCAAAGACCTTAATAATACTTGTAGTGAAGCTTGTAAAGTTACCTGTCAGGTGTTAGAATTAAGACTTGAATTTATATCCATATGATCTCTAATCTCTTTCATACCCCCACACAAAGATGCTTTCTGAAAACCCTTGCCTGAAAGACAGGAAGCTTGAATGGAAAATTCTGGTTTTACCACTTCTGACACCTCTCAGTACCTGCTTCCTGTCTGGAAATGGTCAAAATAAGCCCCCTCTCACAGAATCAGTGTTAAATGTGATACTGTGGATAAACCATTCTACAAATTTGCAAGTGTTTAACAGAGGTTTGTCACACAAATATGACATGGAAGTGTAATGTTTTACAGAAATTTCAAACTGATTTCCATACTGTCAGAAGGACAGCTATTGTATGATTGTTGCTTTCAACAGTTTGCGTCACCATTTTGAAGGGTGTGCCTAACACAAATGTAGACAAGTTGTAGTCATTGGTAAGTGTTGTATAAGAACTGACTTTATTTTTTCAGTTTGGGAAGACTTTTCCTGAATCTCTTTACTCATTTTAATTTCTTCTTCATGCTTTTGCAGATGAAAAAAAGTCAATAAAACAACAGCATTGGGCCTGATGCTGTGACTCATTCCTGTAATCCCAGAATTCTGGGACGCTGACGAGGGCAGACCACTTGAAGCCAGGAGTTCCAGACCAGCCTGGTCAACATAGCAAAACCCTATCTCTACTCAAAGTACAAAAAATTAGCCTAGTGTAGTAGTGCATCCCTGTAATCCCAGCTACTGGGAGGTGAGGCACTAGAATCACTTGAACCTGGGAAATGGAGGTTGCAGAGAGCCAAGATCATACCATTGCACACTGCACTCCAGCCTACGTGACAGGGCAAGAGTCTGTCTTAAAAAACAATAACAATGACAAAACAACAACAACAACAGCAACAACAAAAACAGCATGATTTTGCCTCCTTAGAAAGGACTATTTGCTAAATGTGTGATGTGTGTAAAGGTGCATAGTTAGGATAGGTGATTAGTGCTATTCTATGTTTCCTTGGTGTTTCACCCAAGCTTAGTTAGGCTTTTTATCCATTAAAGCCTCATTTTCATTTTGTAGACATGAGTATAAAACATGTAAACATATAATGAATACATTATTTTAAAATTATAAATTGTTACGAGATATTATATATTATAATTATTGTTACTATTTCAAAGATTGCTTCATGGTTTGATAGCCTTTCTTGGGAACCTCAGGTTTAAAACAAAAATTGCCATGAATCTTATTCTGTAAAATTCTTTGATTAATTAATTCAGAGAGCTTTATTTACCGGAAAAAAATCTGATCATCAACTAAGCAGCTCCATAGTTTTGGTCAAGTAGCTCTTCTAGAGTACAGTATTTATAGTAAATAAAGTGAAAACATTTTTAAAGAGTGCTTTACAATCCTCAAAGCACTTTTATTACACACATATATAGACACAAAATACACATATCAGGGAAAAATTATAAAATTTCACACTATGAGTATTGGCTGGCTGCATGCCTTAGGTGGCAGCACCATTCATAAAGTGCCAAGGATTTGTCTGTTGTACATCTTGCTTCCTAAATCACAGTAAATGAGGCAAAACCTTAAATAACGCTCACTGATCCACTAATCCCATTAAAGTTTTTAAGGCAGGATTTCAAAATCTGTTGCAATAACAAGCATCAGTTATAGCTAACCAGATATTGCTGAATGAAAAAAAAATGTGTTTGACATTCACTTTTCCAGGTCTTTCTTTTTCTTTAAAAAATCGATTTATCTTCTTCTAGTATAATCCATTCTATGGAATTAGAGTGAATTAGTATCAAGCAGATTACAGTGTCAGTAGAAGAGTTAGCAAAAAGTAAGTTAGTGCACACCCCAACATGTGCTTAAAACTGATTTCTTTAATAACTAATGCTGAAAATGTAATGAAGTATATAGCATCATAAGGCAAAAAAGCAATAGTTTTAAATACATTCAAAAATGAAAACAGTGTCTTAAAAAGAACTATCATGCTTTCTTTCTGCTGAAAGGCTGAAAGCTCCTCTAATTTCATAAATATTTTCCTGCAATTCTCATACTGTTTGGAGCTACCATCATTGCCATCTCATTCTTCTTGTACCCTGAGACTTCCAAATTGGGAAATCTTGCTGGCTGTCTTTGCATGCTCAGAGCTTTCCTACTCTCCATTCCTTTGGAATCTAGCTTCCACTGTCTCTCATTAAAATCATTAACTCTTTACTTGGCCACAAAAGGCCTCTTTAGACCAAAGCCTATGGTCTATTTTCTATTCCTTTCTTTTTGATATGTGCAGAGTTCTAATTTATTTTCCACTTTTTCTTCCTTAGGATTCCTTACTCCCTCAGCATCCTTGGCACTACCCTCTCTTTACTCCCCTATCATGTTTCGATATTTTCCTTCCAGTCTTTTGGATTGGTCTCTACTCCTCAAATACATACCTCCACCAAAAATCAATTTTCAGTTTTCTTCTCATGAAAGTCTATACATGCTTCCTTGGAGATTTCAGTCATCTGTTCAGTTTTTTTTGTTTTTTTTTCCCATTAGGCAATCACTTATTATACTTCTAAAATGATTCAAGATATGTGTAATAGGCTGTGGAATACAAAGATGAAGGTTGCCATAAAATATAAAGAGTTTAATCAAATTACCACCTACCTGATTATATATTTTTGAAAGCTAAATATATGACCTTCACTTGTTGCCTGTGTGCCAAGGTACCACATCCCTGGGCATCACTGTTTTTTTTTTTTTTTTTTTTTGAGACGGAGTCTTGCTCTGTCGCCTGGGCTGGAGTGCAGTGGCCAGATCTCAGCTCACTGCAAGCTCCACCTCCCGGGTTTACGCCATTCTCCTGCCTCAGCCTCCCGAGTAGCTGGGACTACAGGCGCCCGCCACCTCGCCCGGCTAGTTTTTTGTATTTTTTAGTAGAGACGGGGTTTCACCGTGTTGGCCAGGATGGTCTCGATCTCCTGACCTCGTGATCCGCTCGTCTCGGCCTCCCAAAGTGCTGGGATTACAGGCTTGAGCCACCTCGCCCGGCCCCTGGGCATCACTGTTGTAGAATCATACCACATACAGCAAAAATGAACTCATCTTGTGTCTTCTAACTTGCCTAATTCTCTAAATTTATCTTTTCTCTCTGCACTATGACACTGCCCCTGTCACTCAAATCCAATGCATTGGAGTCATCCTTGATTGTTCGTTATCACGTTACCAACAAACATAAGTAGTTAGGGCGTCCTATCAGTTATTTCCGAATCACACCTGTTAATCTATTTCTTCCTTTTCAATATTAGTTCTACTAGTCTATTAGTTCAGAGTCCTCACATGAAGTCAGAGCAACTAAACCATCTTATAGTATTCAATGGTTGTGCCTAAACTCTGCTCACCTCACATCTCCAACACATTTTACTCTTTATTGCTAGGATCGTCTAAGTAAATACTAACTTGTCGGGCACGGTGGGTCACTCCTGTAATTCTAGCAGAGAAGAGATCTCTTGAGGCCAGGAGTTTCAGACCAGCCTGGTCAACACAGTGAGATCTCTTTTCAATAAAAAGAAAAAAAGTATTAAATAAATACTAATTAGAACCATCTTCCTCAAATCCTAAATTATTCTCCACTATTTAAATGACCGTGGATTTTGTGGGCCCTCCACAAGCTAGCCCCAATCCACTTTTCCAGCCTCATCTCCAATGTAGCATTTATATTAACTTGAAACTCTTATTGAAGGCATTCTAGATCCTACCATTAACATTCTAGTCTCAGGTCCTTTCCACATGCTAAATTCAATAGTTGGAATATGACTTCCTTCCCTCTGCTTTGTTGATTATACTATTCTATCTAGATTTGTCAAGTTGACTTTTGCCAACTAGATATCATTTTTGCTAAGTAGTACACTACTTCCACCATTACACTCCAACCCTTGATGCTTTCCCTTAATTGATGTAATGCATTACTTACTACATTCACCATTTATTGGTGCTGTTATACATTCATAGATTATAAACAAATTATTATATTTCTATTGTGAAAAGTAGAATATATAAAATATGGAATATGTGATAGGCTAGAAGGAAGATAAAGCAGTAGCCCAGACTCCCAGAAATAAATACTCCAACATTTTTAGGCACTGTCTTCAATTTTTCCGTTTCATTTAATTCCACTATTCTTTCAAACAATGTAAATATGGGTCTATCTCCAACTGGGGCTTAAGACACTTGAATGCAGATCTGAGTTTTATTACTTTTGTTTACTTAATGCCTGACATGTAGAAGGCACTTAATAAGTGTCCAGTAATATTGAGTATCAGAGGACAATTACATATGTAACCAAAATGAAAATTATATATTCATTTCTGTGTTGATCTGTGTATGCTATAATGACAGGTTTTTATCAGCTCTGTTCAGTATTGCCTACATTACACCTACCATAGTTCCTAAAACAGCATAAATTTATTGCATAAAAAATATATTGAAATATTGCTCTAAGGGGCATGGACTACAGAAGATTTATGTACAAATCTTCCATTTATAAAGAATTATCTCTTATACAGTCTTTAAATAGAAATTATTAGTTGAGGCCGTGCACGGTGGCTCATGCCTGTAACCCTAGTGCTTCGGGAAGCCGAGGCAGGCAGATCACTTGAGGTCAGGAGTTTGAGACCAGCCTGGCCAACATGATGAAACTCCGTCTCTACTAAAAATACAAAAATTATTTGGAAATCACTTGAACCCAGGAGGCAGAGGTTGCAGTGAGTTCAGGTTGCGCCACTGAACTCCAGCCTGGGTGACAGAGTGAGACTCCATCTCAAATAAATAAATAAATAAATAATCACTTGATATAGCATGTAGTCAATGTAATTTGCTTTATGATAGTAAATATTGTTACAGCCAATATTTTGATTAGGAGAGAAAGAAAGAGAAGAAGCAAATTTCCATTTTGTGACCTTCAATTTGTAAAACCAAACTTATCAAAGGATGAATTTATTAATTAGGCATTGGGGATGATGTGATTGCATGTAATTTATCAATATATGTGTATCAACAGGGTATAACTCTGCTACAATGAAAAAGCAATATTTATATGCAATTCAGTTCAAAATAGTAAAAATCATTATGAAATGGAGGAATTAATATTTAGCAAAAGCATAGCCCAGTCCTTGTGTTAACAAGGTCTCCTGTGTTAGCAAGGCCTCCTTCGTTCCTCATTGTCCCGGATTATGCAATAGACTTCCTTCCATGTTATCCATGTCTTCCAAGAGAACGGCCATAAGCCCATGACAAGGACAGTCACTGAGTTACAGTCTTCAGCCTGAAAAGCAGGCAGTTCATGCTCTGTCTGCAGGTTTTATTTTCTCATGGTTATTTAATTCATCCACTAGTTGTGATCAGCATCTCTTGGAATTTGTATTTTTGGATTCTCTTATTCCTCTTCATTGCTGCTGGAAGAGAACCGTGGAAATTGCTTGGCCTTAATCTAAAGCTAATTTAAGCCCTCTCACTCTAGGTAAAACGAGACTTTGATGTGCACAGGAAGTTCACCTACATTATCAGGGTAAGTTCTGAAGCTAAAGGCCAGCAGTTCCTTCCTGCTGTCCCATTGGTCTGGCACTGTCCTCACTATATGTTTCTCCTTTGGGTCATCTCATGTCCGTGTGTCCATCTATGGACATGGTAGATGGCTGGGCTGTTTGAGGATTAATTCAAATATTCAAATTCCTGAGAACTTACCACTTATCATACTCCACTAGAGGAAAGAATATCATGAGGTGCTAGTGGGATGAGAGCTGTGTATGTAGGAAAACAGATGTCTGACTTCGTCAGGCTTATTCGTGTGGGAGTCTGGTTGCGTGTAATTGCACCTGTCAAAGAGGCTTGAAAACTGCCTATTATTTGATGCACACACCTCAGAACAGTGACGATCAGCAAAGAGTACTTGTTTTCCCAGAACGACAGCAGCAGCAGCAGCAGCAACAGCAGCAACAATAACAGAGAAACCAACCTACCACAGCACCAAATTGTTGTTAAGCCTCTCCTAAATCAGTACATCTCAAACACTATGATTACGTATTTCTGGCCATGGCCACACTTTTTAGCACAATTATAAACCCAGGGTGTCCATAGGCAAAACAGGGTTGAAGCTTATCTTAATACAACTGCTTCATTTTCCTGGAAAAACAAAGCCCAGTGTTTAAACTGGGGAAGAGATTAGGCCAATCTTATACAATCAGTCAGTGAAAGAACTCATACACTATTTCTCTTCTAAGTCCAGTCATCTGTCCCCTTCACTAAAATGCTTTCTTTTTCTCCTGAATTACTCTAAGCATCAGTGATTTTCCTCATTTAAATAACATAGGGATTTAGGGACATAACAAAAATATCACATCTTTTAAATGTTAATGTGGGTGTCACTATGCATATATGTATGTAACTTATCTATTATTATCTTTATTCAGTGTTCAATTTTATGTCCTAAATGTAAATCAGTTTCAGCCACTTTCTATTGCAGCAGAGCAAATAAACACATAATTACCTGAAAAACAAAGATAGTTTGCTTTTCTCTATTTAAAATAAATCTCTTTCCCTTTCTCTCTGTCTCTGTCCCTCTCTTTCTTTTTCCTACACCCACACGCATGCACGTATACACACACACACATACACAGAGCAGGTTGTTGGTTGAAATTAATCCTCATTTTAATTTTCCAGGTCATTGAATATTTTTCTATAGCCTCCTATTACTTCCTCTTGATTAAAAACTTCTTCCTCTGGTAGAATATTACTTCCGTTTTCAGCATACATGATTTAGATTTAGCCAAAGTTCAATTACGGAGGTCTGATGTAACTTGAATATTGTACAAATGAAATGTGTATGTAAAATTTTGGGGTAAATTCTTTTATGAGAGAAGGTGACACCCCCACCCCACCACCCCTCCACTTGCTTTGGCTGGAGTAGCAGATGATTGTTCCCCAAATTGCGTTCTAAGAAGGAGAATTCTAGCTAATTGCAGACTTTTGTTTTGTTAAGAGATAGAAAGGGCTGGGTTGCTCTGAACTATAGAAGGGATTTGTATTAAGTGGGAAGCAAAAGAAAGGAGAGAGGAGTGGTTGCTAATTTAAGGAACTTGGAGGGAGAAACAATGAATATGTCTAATAAGGGACTTTATTAAGTTTCTGCTATGTGTTATACCTTTTCTTCCCCATTTCCCCATGGAATGAATCTTCAATATTTTATCAGTGTTTTAATGTGTTAAGACGTCGGTTCTGTTTTAGAGTTGTTCCAAAGGCTGTCCTAATTCTAGGTAAGTGAGGGGCAAGAAGAGGCACAGCCCATGTCTCTCTCTCTTTCTATGTATTCATGTACATTTGTGTGTGTATACATGCATATGAATGTGTGTGTATAATCACCCAATGGGTTCTTCCTGCCTGCTGCACAAGAAGAACTGCACAGACAGAACCAGTTCACTGAGACTGTGGCTTTGTAGTAAAGAAAGAGGCTGGTCATGTAGGTGATAGAGTTATCATTACAATCAGTCTTCCAGAAGTCCAGAGGTTAGAGCTTTTCAAGGATAGTTTGGTGTGCAGGGGACTAGGAAATGGGAGTTGCTGATTGGTTGGGGATGCAATCAGAAGGCTGTGGAAAATGGTTCTTGTTTGCTGAGCCTGCCTCTGCGTGAGGGCCAGAGGACTGGATGAGTCATGAGTCCTGAGTTCCAGTGGGGTCAGTCAGTTGCCGGAATGCAAAAGTCTAAAAGACATTTTAAAAAACCAATCTTAGGTTCTTTAATAATGATGTTATCTACAGTAGAACAGGAGTAATTGAGGAAGTTACCAATCTGTGGCTTCTGGCCACATGACTACTGAGAGTTCAGGCCCCTCCCATAATCCTAATCTTGTGGCCTTTTATTAGATTTTCATTCCTTGAGCAAGAAGGAAGTTAGTTTTAGATAGGGACTATCGTTGTCAGAGGCGCTTGAACCAGAGCAACTCCATCTTGAAAATGGGCTCGGTAAAATAAGGCTGAGACCTACTGGGCTGCATTCCCAGGAGGTTAGGCATTCTTAATCACAGGATGATATAGAAAGTCAGCACAAGATACAGGTCACAACCTTGTTAATAAAACAGATTGTGGTAAGAAGCCGGCTAAAACCCACCAAAACCAAGATGGCCATGAAAGTGACCTCTAGTTGTCCTCATTGCTCATTATATGTTAATTATAATACATTAATATGCTAAAAAGCACGCCCACCAGCAACATGACAGTTTTCAAATGCCATAGCAATGTCAGGAAGTTACTCTATACGGTCTAATAAAGGGAGAAATCCACAATTCCAAGAATTGCCCACCCCTTTCTCAGAAAATTCATGAATAATCCATCCCTTGTCCAGCGTATAATCAAGAAAGAGACATAAAAATAGCCAACCAGCAGCCCTTAGGGCTGCTCTGTCTATGGATTAGCCATTCTTTATTCCTTTACTTTCTTAATAAACTTGCTTTCACTCTGTGTACTTGCTCCAAATTCTTTCTTGTGTGAGATCCAAGAACCCTCTCTAGATTCAGATCCCTTTCTGGTAATATTATCATCTTTTCCAAGTGAAACTATAAACTAAATTTCTCCTGTAGTAATCTTGGCCCACGCCCAGGAATGTGTGAAGACAGTCAGCCTAGAAGGCTAGAAGCAAGATGGAGTCAGTTATGTTAGATTTTTCTCACTGTCATAATCTTTGCAATGACAGTTTCACCTGCAAGTGTGTGTATCTGCAATGACCTAGAAGGAACAGGAAAGATGGCTTCCTAGATATTTCCTAACATTAACTCAGAGAATTCAGAGGATCTGGGAAGTGTCCCAAAGCCAGGATTGGCCCTTAATATTTCAGGATGTACAAGCATTTTTTGAGCGCATCCTTTATGTGACCTAGGATAGAGGGAAAAATAACAGTGATACTTTTGACCTTTTGATGCCATATTTGCATGCCTGTGCCAACTTTATGTTTACCCCTCTGCTAGGACTTTGACAGATTTGTTTTCAGCATTCTGAGCACTATTTTTCAATAAAACAATTTTAATTATTTTTAATTGGAAAATAAAAATTGTATATATTTATGATATAGAGCAATGTCGGGGCTCAGAAACAGATATGCCAAAATATAGACTGCTGACATGCTGAATTGAAGAAACCTCAAGTTCTCTCTGACCATCCCCTACTCACTGTCCTCCTGAAGTCCTTCTCTGCCTAAGATCCAGACCCATCAGGGACAATTGATTTTTTCTTCTCCTCCCTATAAGACCAAGAATGTAAACACAGCTGAACAGACCCCTTCACTGTCAAAAGCATATCCTGAGAATGACCCTATGGTCTAAAAAGAATATGTGTTTGGAGTTCCAAGCTAAGGAACCTGGGAGGGGTCAACCTGAAGATTCACTCCTTATTTATGCAGGACATCTGAACCCCAGGCCCACTTGTGGGCATGTAGGCATACGGGGGATCCAGGCCTTTTGTTTTGGGTTAAATGGAGGTTGTTGGGTGGAGGCTGCTAAGTGAAAATGATATATAAACTCTGTGCTTTTTACAAACTTTAGCAGTTCTCCTGTCCAGCTCACTGCCACTGGACGGCCTCTGTATGTAAGTCCTCAATAAACCCAACGTCTCATTCCCTGGCTTCGGTCTTCTCTGCAGCCTCTCCAACAAGGTGCCCTCCATATTGGAATCAGTAGAGGTCCAACATGGCAAGCAAATATGAACTGATATCTCACTGCGGTTTTAATTTGCATTTCCCTGATGATTGGTGATGTTGCGTGCCTTTTCATACACATGTTGACCATTCGTATGTCTTCTTTTGAAGTAATAAGTCTATTTAGGTCCTTTGCAAACTTTTAATCAGGTTATTTGTTTTCTTACTATCGAGTTGTCTGAGTGCCTTATATATTTCAGATATTAATCTCTTATCAGACGTATGGTTTGCAAATATTTTTTTACCATTCTATAAATTGCCTTTTTGTTTTGTTGTTTGCCGTACAGAAGCTTTTTAGTCTGATGTAATCCAATTTGGCTATTTTTGCTTTTGTTGCCTGTGCTTTCAGGGTCAAATCCAAAAAAAAAAAAAAAAAGCATCTGAGCACTTCTTTTGGTGGAATATCAACTCCCTAAACATCAGCACGACTTGTTGACAGAGCATACTAAGTTTATTGCTTATCACAGTAAGAGAAAACACCACCTAGACAGGGTTTCCTAGTTCTCAGAGAAGGAAGGCAAGGTTGATTTTATCAAAAATAAGAAATTTGGTTTAAGGTGTGTCTTTCAATGAGCAGGCTTCATTCTCAGAAAGTTTCTGTTGCTGAGATTCTGAAGGTAGTGAAAATAAGCATTTATTTTTTAAGCCTAAACGTATGTATTCACGTTTTTAAACGTTAAGAATCATGTTATCATGGACAAAGCTCTACCTCAAAAGTGCGAATTCCAGATTGTGTGGAAATCTATTCACTAAGATCTGTTTCTGGGTTTTATCCAGGGACACTAAAGGATCATATGTGAATTTTCTCTGTGGGCCACTGCTTAGCTAAGGTCCCTTTGGATCTACTGGGTCTAATCTGATGTCTGTGGAAATAAAAATTCTTTTCTTTTCTTATTTATTTATCTATTTTTCTGAGACAGTGTCTCGCTCTGTCGCACAGGCTGGAGTGCAGTGGCGCGATCTCCGCTGACTGCAAACTCCGCCTCCCGGGTTCACGCCATTCTGCTGCCTCAGCCTCCAGAGTAGCTGGGACTACAGGCACCCGCCACCAAGCCTGGCTAATTTTTTGTATTTTTAGTAGAGACGGGGTTTCACCATGTTAGCCAGGATGGTCTCGATCTCCTGACCTCGTGATCTGCCAGCCTCGGCCTCCCAAAGTGCTGGGATTACAGGCGTGAATCACTGCACCTGGCCAATAGAAATTGTTTTCTAGGGTCTCAGCTGACTCAATTTTACAATCCGTTCCCTTGAGGGCAGCAGATATCAGTGGGTGGGATGATGTGCAGGAAGGTCTCAAGTGATTTTCATCTCATTATTAGGTTGCACTTAGGGGTTGAGAAGTTATTTATTTCTATTGAAATGGAATCATAAATAAAAGGAGTTGAAGAAAGATTTTTCACTCAGTGGCACAATTTATTCATGGTTTAGGGAATAATATTAAATGCTTAGAAACAACAAAGTTTCGGGGAGAAGCACATGTAATAAGAATGTTATATTATATTTTATATTTTACTGAAATCTTATTTATTCCTCCATGTAGTCAACTTTCAATAGCAGTGGCTCAGAGCTAAAAGAATTGTTGGATCCCACTGTGTGGAAGAAATTTTTTAACAGCCAGCTTGAGCATGTGTTTGAGGAATGCAAGACCATGAAATTGCTTGCAGCTTTTCCCATGATAAATTTGGTGTATGAAAGTAGGCTGTACCCTTGGACATAGTCCACTCAACCTACAATTAGGATGCTAGAAGTGCAAGAAGCTAAAAGTGGTGATTAGAGGTCAATGAGAATATTTGTACAATGGAAATAGAGATCAGGGGATATTAAACATATAGATTGAGTGTTAGCGGAAGTGAGGGAATTGTGGAATTACTTGGGGATTAGGAGATACCATCATTGTAAAATTCTGCCCAAGTATTTAGTGTTTTAAATTATGAAGAGGTGTCACTATGTATTAGTAGTAAAAATTGTTTCTCCAAGGTATGGTAATCAGAACTACAGTTAACCTTTTGTGGTAGCTAGTGTACAAAGATGTCTGCCATCAGTTTGTTCTTCTCCTTTTTTGTGCATGCTGCTTCTCACATCAAGAGCTGAAATCAAATTCACCTCTCCTTAAATCTAGGCCATCATAATGATTGTTGATGATTCAACTTAGTGAAAGTGATGTTGTATTTCCAAGGTGAGGTCATAAAAGGCTTTGAGGCTTCTTTCTGGGCTTCTTCCAGTTTTTGCAATCCAGCCACCAAAAGGTAAGAAGTCCAACCTTCGTGAGGAAGTCATGTGAGGGTCCTTTGGGCAACAATCCCAGTTGACCTCCAGGCAAATGGGATTACTCAGTGAGAATGGTGATTACCTGCCATCAGAGTGAGTCATGTCTTTATCCATCCCAGTCAATGTTCAGATAACATTAGCTGTCATCTGACTGAAATCTCACAAATGATAGCTGCTATTTAGGCCTGGTCAATCCACATAATTCTGAGAGAAAATAATAAGTTGGTGCTTTATGGCATAAAATTTGGTGTGGTTTTTATGTAGCTATAAATAACTGATGAAGTCCTCAATGTATTGTTTATGTAAATTCCTGTCAGTTCACAGGTGGATTCTAGACAATTAGGATTAATGAATAGATGCTGGAGATACACACAAATGAAAACACAAAAAAACTTGCTATTGTTCTTATAATTCCCCTGATACCTTGTTTCCCCAGATAATACCATGTTGTGGTATGCAACAGTGAATTCAGACCGGGCACTATCACATTTTCCTCTTTTAATATTCCTACTTCATGATGGAATTTGTACTGATGATTGTAAGCTGCTTCAGTAGTCACAGTTTATTTGGGGGATCTTCAGTGCGTTGTCTGAATAATGTCGGTGCTATCGTGGTATTCTAATTTTTTAAATATCTTCATGGAATTTGAAAAGAGACAAAAAAAAAAAAGAAAAAGGAAAGAAAGGCAGGGTGGGTACTCCATGTTAACAGATGTTAAAGGAGAACCTCAGTTTCACTTGCATACCAGGCATTAGCTGATGGTGAAGTGGCTTCTGGCTGAGTTCCTCCATGGCCAGGAGAAAGTGAGAGGATTATATAAACAGAAAAAAAAAAAAAAGCTTTTCAAATATTTCAGGATTAAGATAAAGATATAATCATGTTGTTAGAATTTACTCGCTCTGTGTTACCAAATGATGGAATTGATAATGAGTTCACAACATGTTTTATAGCATTACAAAAAAATTTGACATTTGATATTTCTGAGATTCTATGTTGCTATCTGGTACCCATTTTGTACCCTACACTTGTAATTCTGGCTAGGCATGTAGTAAAGTATTATAAGAAATGGGGGCCAGAAGCAGTGGCTCATGCCTGCAATCACAGCACTTTGGGAGGTTGAGGTGGGAGGATCACCTGAGTTCAGGAGTTTGAGACCAGCCTGGCCAACATGGCAAAACACTGTCTCTACTAAAAATATGAAAGTTAGCTGGGTGTGGGGGCGTATGCCTGTAATCCCATCTACTCAGGAGGCTGAGACAGGAGAATTGCTTGAACCTGGGAGGCTGCAGTGAGCCGAGATTACACCACTGTACTCCAGCCTGGGCGACAGAGCAAGAGTCCATCTGAAAAAAAAAAATAAAAGAAAAGAAAAGAAAAGAAAAGAAACGGGAAAATTAGAGTTGAGCCACTGCTTGACCTAGGATATAGGATAGATATGGCTAAATTTAATGCCAAGAATGTCTTGATATTTTGAGTGTTCTAAGGAACTGTTAATCAATCTTTAGGGATCTTATTACCAATGTCATTTTTCAAGATGGCCATTAAGAAACACTTAGAAGGATTCAAATAAAATGGAATTAAAATAAAACAGGGAAAGGTTTTCTTCTCTTCCTGATACTACATTTTTCTCTCTAAGGGAACAGCCTTCCTCTAACTGCCCTAGGACAAGGAGAAGAGAAAAAAGTGTAGAGGAGAAACACCTGCACACACCAACCTCTAGAGGGAACTCAAGGCTGTCTCCTCTCCATCTCATTACAAGGGTGACCTCCACAGCCTTCCTTCAATAACTCCTCTGATTTCTAATGTATCTTCCACTTATATAATGTTACCTTGTTATCATTATTATATTCACAATTTTGCTCACCATAAATATTTTCCTGTGTGGAAAAATATGTTCATCACTTTCAGAACAAGAAGAGCTGTGAATGTATTTGTGTGTGTGTGTGTATGTATGCATGTCTGTGCTTTGTGTATCTGTATGTATTTATACATATATGTATATGTATATATGCATACATTTATGTGTATATACAGATTACATATGTGTGTACATAAATATACACTTATACATATATATTTCATGTGGATGTGTCTGTATATACACATATATTGTCAATAAATGTAACTTTCTCTTCTATAATTCAGTAGTGATATAAAGCTGTTGCATATTGAACAAAGATGCAGGCAAAAGTTTGGCTGAAAAGCCATTTATTTCTAAGGGAAATACCTTTGAAACAATTAGAATCATGCATGGCAGGTACTGAATAATTCAAAGAAAGTTGCAGATAATTCGTGTTCCCTCCTTGAAGTCACTGGTCGATCTACAAATAGTCTAAAAATGATGAGGTATGATGAATTTCTCTTTCCGCCTGACAAATAACATAGTATTATGTCTATAATTACCCTGAAACATTTTAGCAACACAACCCAGAATCATGTCAAAGTACCTGAAATCAGGTTTCCAACAGAATTCCAAAGTAGGGTGATCTTTTAAAGGAATTCGACTGGCTATACCTAGAAAATAACAAATAGTTAAAGGCTCATATTTTGGAAGCTGGACTCAGTTCATCTCAGAGAATTTTGAGAAAAGCTGGTGTTTGTCCTATACATGACCAGATTCTTGACTAGCTAGCTTTCTGTAAAGGGCAGATGTCACTAACTCCAGTGTTAGGAATTTGGATTAAACATTTTACAAGTCTGAATTTTTATTTTGTCCATTATTTGTGTCTGTGATTTTGAAAAACCTCAAAGTCAACATTTCCCATAGATTCATCTATAAATTGTGATATTTTATGATTGTAAAGTTCTTTTTATCCTTCTTTCTTTTCCCTTCCTTCCTCCCTCCCTCCCTCCTTCCTTCCTTCCTTTCTTTTCTCTTTCTTTCTTTCTTTCTTTCTTTCTTTCTTTCTTTCTTTCTTTCTTTCTTTCTTT
>NW_012113141.1:15072906-15102009 GCF_000951035.1 Colobus angolensis palliatus | reverse complement strand
TCTTTCTTTCTTTCTTTCTTTCTTTCTTTCTTTCTTTCTTTCTTTCTTTCTTTCTTTCTTTCTTTCTTTCTTTCTTTCTTTCTTGTTCTTTCCTTCCTTCCTTCCTTCTTTCTTTCTTTTTCTTTTCTTTCCTTCTTTCCTTCTTTCTTTCACTTTTTTAGAGATGATGTCTTGCCCTGTCATCCAGTCTTGAATGCAGTGGCTTGATCATCTCATCATAACCTCATATTTCTGGGCTTAAGTGATACTCCTGCCTCAGCCTCTCAAGTAACTAAGACTACAGGTACACACCATCACTCCCACTTAATGTAAAAAAATTTTTTGTAGAGACAGGGTTTCATTATGTTGCCAGGGTGGTCTTGTATTCCTGACCTCACATGATCCTCTCACCTTGGCTTCCCAAAGCACTGGGATTAAGGTATAAGCCACTGTGCCTAGCTCGTTATATTTTAGTAAAGAATATATAAACATTGTCTTATTACATCTATAAAACTTTCAGTAAAGCAGTAATTATTGTAACCTGAAAAAGAAACTGAAGCTCACAGAAGTTAAGCAAATGGTCTCAGGTCACATAATTGAGAGTCAGAATTTAATTCTAGGGTTCTAACTCTGAAGCCAATGGTGTCTTCATTACTATAAAATGTTTTACTGTCTAAGAATTTATGAAGAAATATTTTGATACTTAAATAAATGCTTTATAAGAATAAAAATTAGCATTTTATCTCTTTTTAAATAGGCTACACATATTAGGGTCATGGTGATGGAACAAACCATTTCAGACAATGTCTTTCTGACATTCCTAGTAGTTCTTTTGTAAGAATGGTAACAAATGAATAGAAATATCTGCAACTTACGTTTCAGAAGAGAGATCTTTACACTAAAGTTGAAAAATCCTCTGCATTTGGTCGAATCTCAATAGCTTAATGATGTTTGCAATGATATTTGATGTTTGATGTTACTGATATTCCTGAAGCTTAAAATTGCCATTGGGATATTATTAGATTGGGTTACCAGGAGTTTACATCAGGTTTTTAAAGAGCAAGTTTTTTGAAGAGAATCTTCTTTGGAGAGTCAGAGGACTTCTTCCTGATCGTGCAATAAATGCTATGCTGAAATAACTCAAAAACTCTTCCATTGGAAACATACAGAAATGCACAAAAAATTTAAGCAAACATTTAAAAACTGTATAGCTGAGATTGCTAGACTGTAAAGAAATTTCTCAGGTACCAGGACAGAAACATGAGAATGAACTGGAAATGACTGAAATGATCGTGTGAGGAGTTGTTGCAGTGCTACTTTCATGGTGGGGAGGGGCTGGAAGGCAGGAGGATTGAGCAGTTGAAAGAGATAAAGATCAGTAACAACATACATCAGTGGTTCTTTTTTTCTTTCTTTCTTTCTTTCTTTTTTTTTTTTTTTTTTTGAGATAGAATCTTGCTCTTGTTGCCCAGGCTAGAGTGTAATGGCACAATCTTGCCTCACTGCAACCTCCGCCTCCCAGGTTCAAGCGATTCGCCTGCCTCAGTTTCTCAAGTAGCTGAGATTACAGGCGAGTGTCACCATGCCCAGCTAATTTTTTTTTGTATTTTTAGTAGAGATGGAGTTTTAGCACGTTGGCCAGGCTGGTCTGGAACTCCTGACCTCGGGTGATCCACCCACCTCGGCCTCCCAAAGTGCTGGGATTACAGGCATGAGCCACTGCTCCTGGCCCAAAGTGTTTCTTAAGTCATACTCCTGCCTCAGCCTCTCAAGTAGCTAAGAGATAATTTTGCCCTGCAGCAGGGGAACACTTAAGGAATATCTGCAGACAAATTTTTGTTTGTCACAACTATGGGAGTGGCACAGTATGAACGGTGCTAATGGCATGTAGAGGGTAGAAGCTAGGAATTCGGCTAAACATTCTACAATACACAAGAAAACCACCCAGAACAAAGAATTCTGTGACGCCAAAAGTCAATAGTACTCAAGTTGAGAGCCCTGGTCTAGAGAGTGGAGCGTTATGCCTATAGGGACAGTAAAGGAAAATGTTGATATAGAGGGATGAAAATTTAAAACTGTATTACTCAAAAGAAAAGTCTTAATCTTATGAGAATTGTATCATACCTAGGTTATGAGAGAACCAAAAACAAAAAAAAAAAAAGGAAATATTGTGTTCATTTCCTCTCTGCCTGCAATGTGGGATAAGAAAATTTTCTATAAATCCGAAAATCTCTCATATTGTGATTCAACTTGCCAAAAGATATCTTGGATTCTAAATAGTTAGAAAATAAAATGAACACCAATTCTGGATAAGTGATATCCCTAGAATTTCTTACCGTCATAAACACAAAATCTATTTACCCAGACAGTTTCATAATTTATGCTATGAAAGGATCTTTACAGTTAAAAAAAAATAAAGATCAGCTTACAATAAAAGCTTTTTTGATTTTTATTGTTTAAAAAGTTAAACAATGCACCAAAAGGGAGTGTTAGTTGACTCAATTAACAGAAATATTAAAGCTTGAAACACTGTGAAAATAAAACAATTAAAAAGAGAACACTAATTAAGTTTAATACCATCAAAATATTTTAGAAGTAATTAAAATCCCATGAAAATACAGACACTATAAAAGGAATATCTGTGAAAAGAAGCTAATCAAATTTCCAGAAATGAAAAATAAAGTCATTGGAATAAAAAATCTAATCAACAATTTAAACAGCAAATTAGATACAAATGAAGAGAGAATCATAAACTGAATTAACATATGAGCAATTAACCAGAATACAGCACAGATGGAAAAAAAAAAAAAACCATTAATGTTGGAAAACATGAGAGCTTGAGAAAAGTGGAGTGTAAAATAAAAAGATTCAAAATTCATGTAATAAGAATGTTTGAAATAAGACCAGATAATGGGGAAGCCACAATGGTAAATGGTGATGGAACTTCTACTTGGTGATGGTGGACTAAGCTAGTTGGTCAAACCCTCATGCTGGGCTCCTTTGCTCTATCTAGGGCAAAAATGGAATTACCATCCAGTACATTTAAATTATCGTTTGGAGACAAACACCTGAGTTGCCTCCAACTCTCTAGTAACCCAGAGAGAACGATGGAAAGCACTTTTGTAAATGTTCCCTTATGGATCAATTTAAGAATATTTTTTGGGAGTGAGGGTAGGAATGATATGTAGTTCCGGAAGCAGAAGTCAGAAATACTTCTAAAAGAAAGTACAAGAATACTTCTAAAAGTGTTTCTGTACTCGCATTGGGTTCTATAATTGATTTTACATTATAACATCAGACCATCTTCTAGAGTGGCTATACCAATTTGCCATACATGTACTAGTGCACAAGAGTTCTGGACTCCCGATATTCTTAACGACAATTGCTACCCACCAAATTTTCTATTTTAAGCCATCCTTCTTGGTATTTTGGGTGGTCTCTCAATCTAAGAGTTTATCTTTTATCAATTCTAGAAAAAAAATTACCATTATATTTTGAAATATATTATCTTCACATTTCCTGTTATTTTTTGTTTCTGGAAAACCTATTTGACTTAATTTGGTGACTTTTCTTCTGTCTTCCATGTTCCTTTTTTCTTATTTTTTTTTTTTCTATATAATAACCTCTCTATTCTACTCTCTGCATGACTTTTCCTCAAATCCATGCTCTAATTATTTCTTATCAACTGTGCCTATCTTTTGTTTATCTGTCCATTGAGGGCTTTTTTCCCCATATCAAATGATTATTGTTTTCACTTCTGTAATTTTATTTGGTTATTTCAAATATCCTCTGGTTCTTTTTTCTTTTCTTCTTCCATTTATGTTTTATCTTCTTTAGTTGTTGATATTAATGCATTTATAGTACTTTGAAACAACAAATTGACTATGTTTTTTAAGTTTTTGGGGTTCACGTTCCTATATTTGTTGTAACTTATGGCTCTCTTATAGAATTTTCTTTTTTTGTGTTATTTGTGATGTTTGACAGGCAGTTTGCCATTGTTGGGGCATATTTTCCATTGGTCTTCCAGTTCCATCAGTCATGGAGGGGTCCTTCTGGAGAATAGAAGATTATCTTTTGCCTCTGTTAAGATGCTTTAGGTTTTTCATCATGGTGCAAATATGTTTATGTTAATTTCATGGCTTAGATTCCCACATCTGTTAGGTATTGTAAATTCAGACAGTGCCTTCAGGCCTGGCATAGGCTAAAGTTTGTTATTCCTCCTGGGTCACTATTCTCATAGGACTCCAGGTGGACAGCAACTCTCTTTGCTCCTTTCCAATTCCATATTATATCTTCTACTTTGTAAAATGAATGAACTTAGATAGATGGCGCTTCCTTAGGACTGGTGAGTAAAATATTCTACTTCCTATTTCACAATGAGAATGATCTTTGATGGTACCTAACTGTATGTGAGAAACTCAGTTCCTGTCTCCATGGTCTGACGCATTATGACTTTTCCAGGAAGGGCAGTCAAAATCACATCCCAGATCTCTAAATCCATTATCCAGTTAAATATTCCTTGAGTCAGAACAGTAACGATTCTGACTTTGAGTACTCTCTGTGAAAGAATAACAAAACACTCAAGGATTTCTTTAGCCATGAAATAGATAAATAAAATTGATTGAGAGTTGTTATGTTGCATTAAAATTGAACTGAATGTGAATATGAACCTGGAACCCAATTAGGTAGTGACTTATAATAACACAAGTGCTATAAATATGAAATCAATTTTTAAAAGTATCAAAAGAAGTATTTGTGAAAAAAAGTTCTTTGTACAAGCTATGTTCTTTGCAAATATTATTTTAAAAATTATTAAAACCTCTCTTATTTAGCAAGATTTTTTATCTCTACTTCATAAGTGAGTAAATTAAGATAAAGAATATTTTCAAAAGTTAGATGACTGATAAATTTTTAGACTATGAAGTCACTGGGATTAATCATTACACCTATAGGTCACAAACTTCAGTGTGCATATAATTATCTGGAAGTATGTTTAAAATGCATATTTTCAGGGATCCAGAGCAGAGATTCTGACTCTGAGTTTTCATGAAAGAGCCTAAAATATGCATTATTCAAAAATGTCTAATAAGCTTGACAAGTGTGTGAAATTTAGAAACAGTATAGTATACTAAGATTAAATATTACTCTGGTAGCAAAATCAAATAAAGGTAAAGACATAAGACAAACTATACACTAATCTCACAAAACAAAACAGTTGCCCAAACAGTAGCCTCCCCTTATCTGCTGGAGATATGTTCCAAGACCCATAGTACATGCCTGAAACTGAGGATAGTAGCTAACTCTATATACACTATACTTTCTTCTGTATGTACATACTTATTATAATGTTTAATTTATAAATTAGGCACAGTAAGAGATGAAAAACTAACAATAAAATAGGACAATTATAACTTTTTAAAATAATTTTTACTACAATATATTGTAGTAAAAGTTTTGTGAATGTGGTATCTCTCTTTCTTCTCTCTTAAAATATTTTATTGTACTACTATACTCAGTCTTCTTCCTGTGATGATGTGAGATGATTAAATGCCTATGTGATGAGATATGAAGTAAATGACATGGACATTGTGACATAACACTGCACTACTATTGGCCTTCTGATGATACCTCAGAATGAGGATCATCGGCTTCTGGTGACCCTGGATGACAGAGCCATAATTATGTTTATGGATAATTAGATGTCAAGAGCAGGCGATGACGATGACTAATGAGTGGGTGGCGTATACCGCATGGATGCACAAAGCGATAATTCACATCCCAGGTGAGACAAAACAGTGTGACGTGAGATTTCATCACACTATGTAGAATGGTTTGCAGTTTCAAACTGAAGAATTGTTTATTTCTGGAATTTCCCATTTAGTATTGTTAGACTGCAGTTTACTGCAGGTAACTGAAACCAAGGAAGGCAAAACTATGGATAAAGGGGAACTACTGCACATAAGATATCTATTAAGGTCAAGTACAGTTAATTCTAGAAATACATTATTTACAAGGAGTCAGTCTTTCTATTTCTAGCCTGTGTCCCAGTAACAGTCATTTTGGAGTGGTGGAGTAGCACAATACTGAAAATCTTTTTGTTGATCTGATGTCATTCTTGCCATGGAACTAAACAGAAGAGACTAGCCCAAGACTTTCTCAAAAATAGATCATTTCCCAAAATATTTTTAACTATAAAATTAGAATAATTTTCACATTGTCTACCACAGCCTATTTTTCTCCATAAGCATGGAAAAATGAGATAAATTTTTATCCTCTGTTGTCCAGAAGCCTTGTCTTATTCTATGTTGGCTTTATGCCTTGAAAAGCAAAACACACAGTTCTGTATATGATCTACTTTGTCACTTTGTCATCCCACTTCTCTGTTTTTCCATTTATTTTAATGAACTGTTTTTACTTTCATAACATTGAACACAATTTATTAATAATGGGCATTTATTTGTTGATGACCACCTTTTTTTTTTTTTTTTTTTGAGATGTAGTCTTGCTCTGTCGCCCAGGCTAGAGTACAGTAGTGTGATCTCGGCTCACTGCAACCTCTACCTCCCGGGTTCAAGTGATTCTCCTGCCTCAGCCTCCCTAGTAGCTGAGATTACAGGAGCCCGCCACTGCGCATGGCTAATTTTTGTATTGTATTTGTATTTTCAGTAGAGACGGGGTTTCACCACGTTGGACAGGCTGATCTCAAACTCCTGACCTCATGCTCCACCTTCCTTGGTCTCCCAAAGGGCTGTGATTACAGATATGAGCCACCATGCCTGACCAGATGACCACCTCTTCTTCTAACTCTAGTGGTTTTGTTTTCCTTGACATTTCTAAGACCTAACGGAGTGAATGGTGCATAAGAACAGGGCACTAGATATTTTCAAAGAATGAGTCAGAGGATGAGTTCTGGCCACACAAAAACAACAGGTAATTTTTCTGGTTTTTCAAAGGTACAATATTATAGAAATCAAGGTAGAGGGTCAGTGAAGAGCAATGCATCTGAAAATTTCAATCTGAGTTCATTTCTAATCCCTTTATTTTAATATGAGAATGCAATAATACAACATCAATAAAATGAAAGTTTAAATGGGTTTTTAAAATTATAACTTGTTGGTGAAATACTTGAGGAATTTCCATTAAAATCAAGAGTAAGAAAAGATACCCACTATTACCTGTATTACTTATTTTTCTTGAAGTCATGCTTCATAAAATATGATTGAGAAAATAAAAAGTTTAAAGGGAGACAAAATCTTTCAGTATTTCTAGTTGCTTTAATCATCTATGTAGAAAACCATTAGGCTAAATTTAAAATGCACCTCAAGTCATAAGTACTGGGTGTTGTGGTAGGTTGAATAATGATCCCAAAGACGTCCAGGTACTAATCCCTAGAACGTATTATTGTTACCTTATATGACAAAAGAGATTTTGCATATAAGATTAAATTAGAATTATTAAAATGAGGAGATTATCCTGGATTATCTACATGGACACTAAGTGTGATCCTAAATGTTCTTATAAAAGGGAGACTGAAGGAGAATTTACTATAGAAGATGATGTGATGACGGGAGCAGGAAGACAGAGACAGAGATTTTAAAATGCTATCTCGCTGACTTTGAAGACAGAGGAAGTGGCCATATGAGACCAGCAATGCAAAAAATGCAGCTCAAGAACCCGGAGAAGGCTAGGAAAGGGATCTTCCCATGGAGCCTTCAGAGGGGCCATGGCACTTCACGCCAGTTGTGATGGTTAATATTGTCAACGTGACTGGATCAAAGGATGCGAAGTATTGTTCCTGGGTGTGTCTGTGGGGATGTCACCAAAAGAGATTAACATTTGAGTCAGTGAACTGGGAGACACAGACTCACCCTCAACCTGGGTGGGCACCATCTAACTAGCTGCCAGCGTGACTAGAATAAAAGCAGGCAGGAGAATGTGGAAAGACTAGAGAGGCTTAGCCATCTGGACTACATCTTTCTCCTGTGCTGGATGGTTCCTCCCCTTGAATATTGAACTCCAAGTTCTTCAGCTTTGGGACTCTCGGACCTTCGTCTACAGACTGCAGGCTGCACTGTCGGCTTCCCTACATTTGAGGTTTTGGGACTCGGACTGCTTCCTTGCTCCTCAGCTTGCAGATGGCCTATTGTGGGACTTCACTGTGTGTTTGTGTGAGTCAATGCTCGTTAATAAACTCCTTTTCATATAGACATCTATCCTATTAGTCCTGTCCCTCTAGAGAACCTTGATTAATACACCAGCGAAAAACAATTTTGGACTGTGACCTCCATGACCATAAGAATAAATTTGGTTTAAGTTATTATGTTTCTGGTCATTTGTTACAAGAGCAATAGAAAATTAATATGGGGGAGAAGAGGCCCCTTTCGTAAAATCTGCAGAGAATATCCCATATTTTGGAATAAACTTTATCAGGTATATGCTGTAAATAGTTTTTAAAACCTTATGGAGGAATATAAAATGAGATGTACTCAGAAGTATAATAGTGTTATGTTTTTCAGTTCATTTAAAGCATTTATTTTATTTCAATCAATGCTTTATATAACTTTTTTGTTTCAGAATTTCAAAACATATCCCATATTTCATATAATGGGTAAATCTGGGAGAATAGGTGAAGAAAATAATTAAAAGAGAAGAATAAATGGGAGACAAGAGGGAGAACTTAAAATATGACTTACAATGCCAAATATGAAAATGTCTTGGAAGATAAAATAATCTCAAAAAAAAAAACCCCTGAATTCTAACAGTGCTGTGTTGAAGGAAAACTATCTTTTTCAATGGAACCAGATTTTGATAGGCCAGTAATAACCTCATGTATATAAATAAACATTTAAAACCAGATTTTGATAGGCAAGGAACGACCTCATGTATATATAAACTAAAATGTTTGTTAGCATCTGATAAGTGTGGCATTTCAAATAAAGGAGAAATTATGAATTATTCAATAAATCATGCTGGGACAATTAGTTATTTCTGTGGAGAAATAATATACTCTCTGCCAAAATAAATTCCAGAAATATTAAAAAATGAAATCTAAAAATGAAACAAGTAAAAAGAAAACGTTTCTATAAATAAATTCAAAGGCAGAAATCATATTAAAAATATTAATATATTTGCCTACCAACAGTTAAAAATATTCATGTCTCACTAACCGGGCAAAAATAAACAAAAATAAAAGGAATAAAGTAAGCTTTAAAAGCTATTTGAAAATGTGATAAAAATAGTTATTAATTTTATATAGGAAGAATTTTCATATATGAATAATCAACAGATTGAATACTCCAATAAAAATGGATAAAAAACCAGCAGATCATTCAGTAAAAACTACAGATGGCCATTAAACTTTAGAGAAAAAAATCAATCTCACTTACAATAAAAACACAAATGTAAACAATGAGACTCTATTTTGCCTTCCTAATTGATAAAAGATAAGGGAGGGTGGGGAGTAATACCCACTATAGTAATTACTATTTTTAATATAATGACCATATATTAGCATTATGATAAGAACACAGTGCAAAAAACCAATATTGAAAACAAAATTGACGTCTTTGCTCTCCTTTCTTGGCTGGGTTATTCATTCATTTATTTGGGTAATACATGTTGGGCAATATCTCCCTTCCAAGTAATGTGCAGTGCTGACTCACTGTCAAACAATTTTGAGTGGTTCCACGTGTGTGGCTGGAGGATTGAGGGTGAGGAGAGAAAGACAGGCCAAGTCTTATTTACAGCCCAGTGTGATAAGCATTGGGAGTTGTATAGAGAACATGATCCGTGGTTGCAGAGAAGCCCTATCACAGTGGGGCCAGGAAACAGTGGGAGGAGGAGCTTGAGCTAAGGGTGAGAACTTCAACAGGCAAAAAGGAGATGACCAGTTAAGAGAGTGGGGAGGAGAAGGGCTTTCTAAGGGCGGGGGTGGGGGAGCAGGATAACAGGGAGGTAGGGGAAACCGGCCTAATGAGGGAACTAAAATAGTTTCACTTGGCTGAAGTACAGATGACCAGGCAGTATGTCTGAGTGCTGATCACGGTGAATTTGGCTGGGGTTTTCATGGTATTCTTGTTTGCCAAATTTAGGAGATGGGACTTTGCTCTGCAACCCTTGACGTTTCTCTGAAAGTTTTCTGCAGAGTGGTGGTAAGATCTTGAAATATAAGGACATGAGCGAGACTGAATGAATGCTGGGTCGATTTCATCTACAAGGAAGAGATAAAAACATTCAAAAAACAGACTTTTTTTTTTTTCAGATAGGTATCTTTCAGTTTATTAATGAATTATTTACTAAACAGGAATCGCTGAGTTCTCACTGACTCCATTGGCCTGGGAGTAGGAATCCCGAGGGGATGCAACACAGTCCCTGCCTGAGTGAACTTAGGTCTAGAGAGGGAGGAAACTGAGCAAACAGGCAGGTTGCAGTAGAGGTTGGCAGGCAATATAACAGATGTCTCTGGATAAGGAAGAGGCATCAGGCAAGGCTTCCTGGAGGTAGTGACTCAGTCAATACACATTCTTTCATCTAACGATTCCACCTGTAAAATAACAAATTTGAAGGTAGAGAACACACAAGGAAAAGAACCACACGAATCCATTATATGACCTCATTACAGCCGTAGATCCTAAATTTCTTTGAAAATGGGATGATGGGGACCTTTTCTCCAGCTTCAAGTGCCTTAATGTCTTAGGGCTTCAGCAACCTGAGCCCAGGTAAGACTGCCTTAACATTTTAAATTTTATAGAGCAATTCAGTTGTTTTGTACTGTTTTTTCCAGTATCTCATTAGAAATAATTCTAGCTTTGATTACCATCCAAGGTACATTTTAAATAATGACTGTAATTCCCCTCTCCTATTCCTACATAAACAGACTGAAAAAAGAAAAGAGGGAAGGAATTGTGGATGGAAAGAGAAAGAGGAAGGGAAGAGAAAAGAGAGAGCAAGAGGTAAGAAAATGGAAAAAGGAGGGCCAGAGGGCCACAGCTCTCCTGGAAACAGTTATTTGAGATTTTTACTTCCTGTTTTCTCTCCAGGTGTTTGTGGAATTACCATGATTTGACCGCTGAATGGGGCCTCAGCCCTGGAGCTTGCCAGAGCCAGGAAATTAAAATAAGAGGAATGACCAATGACCCATATAACTCTCTGGCATGATGCAATTCTTCCTGACCATTGTGCTAACTCCTTTTAAACATCATTTTAATTCCTCTCAGTAGGAGCAAAATGTTTTGATCTTTAAAAAGAGAAAAGGCTCCCTACCCCTCCCGCTACTCTCATGCTGTTTGCAAAATATGCGATGTTTATGAGAGGCAGAGACGCAGGGTTACAGGAGAAGTAAGGGTGAGGAGATGAAGAGACGGAAAGGAGGGTAGATTTGCTTCTCTATTTGAGATCACAGTGGCTTTGCCTCTGCACATGGTGCTGCTGAAGCCCTGCACAGTCCCAGCTAAGGCCATGCCACCTCCCACTGTGGATGCAGCTGGCCCCATGACATTTCAACAGGAGCATTCCAATCAGGCTCACAGAGAGAGAGATGCTGACATTTCACAGGTTCATCAGAAAGGCAAACTCTGTAACCCATAGTTAGTTGTTCTTTCCAGGAGCAATATTCTGTTTTTTCTTTTTTTTCTTTCTGAATAGCTCAAATCTACGCATGCACGCACAGGAGAAAACCCCATATTTCTCATTAGAAAGGTGGAGAATTAACCTTTGTCTTTCTTGACTGCCTCTCATCCATGAAGTTCACTCTAATCTGCTAGCGGGAAAAGATGTCTTACTCCACTGAACCTGAGCAGTTCTCTAATCCGTATGCCATTTATCACTTTTCCTTTCCAATTTCGTTTTACAGGTATAGTCCCAGGTGTATTGATTAGGTCCTATCAGAAAATAGTAAGTACATTTAGCTGGGATGTTGAAGGCAATCTGAGGAGGGGACTATTACAGAGGGATGGACAAGGTTAAGGAAACCACCAAGTGCTACCGTGTTACCCTGGAACTAATTAGAGCAAGAAGCCATTATCACCCTCTACCTGAAGGGCAAGGACAGGAAATAGAGTTACCAGATTCAGGTGAGAGCTGAAAGCTGAAGTTGTGGAAAGGAGACTGCACCCAATTCTAGTAGACACAGTGTCATAACAATTACCAGATTCATTGTGCTTAGACAAGGAGGAATGAGTGTGTGTGTGTGTGTATGTACTGCAGGGGAGGGCCATCACCCTGAAATCTTTCTCCTCATTAGCTCTGATCTCCTGCCAGTGACTTCTATTGCCTTATTAACACCAATTAGAAGCCACAGGAATGGGAGCCCAGAGATGTCAAGGTTGGCCTCAAGGTCAGTCCCGGGTAGACACAAAGTAGATCGAAGATAGGTGGAGAATGGGTCAGGCTTGAGGGCAGGCAGACAGAATTACCAATCATCAGTATATTTTCTTAATGCATAGAGCTGCTTAAGAAACTCATAAGCAATTTTTCTTTTCTGTTAACTAGTAAAGCACACTGTGCAGTCCACGGGGAAGGGACCAGGGATAATGAGAAAGTGGGATACAACCTTTTTCTGTCGCTATTGAGCACGATGATTGTATTATTATAATTATATAATTATGATCATTATCCCCAATATTAAACTGTGAGTTAATTAAGGAAGAGATCCTTTCTTGGTTTATTTCTTTATCTATTCTTCATATCTCTATCTCCTACTAGTGCCTTGGCCAGGGTAGATGCTTTTAAATATTTTTCAAATAAAAACATTTACAGAGAAAAAGCATCCTAATTTTGCGTCAACAAAATAATCTACTAACTAGTACATCCTTTTGGAAATATTTATCTAGTTCAATGTCATATGCCGACAACATTTTGCAGGAACATTTTGATAGTATGGACATGTTTGTTAAAGAGGACTCTGAAGGACACTTGAATCCTTATAAGTGTTAGGATATTTTCCAGCAGAGTAAACGTGATAAATGCGAAAAAAAAAAAGATGATTGTTAAAACTATTGAGATAGACAATAAGATATACAGGTTAGAATATTCTATTATGGAGAACAAATTCCATATTTGTATCAGAGAAACAATCTTACTAACATGACATTATAAGCAGTTTCAAAATGCTTTCACAGAGAATAACATATTTGGAAAAGAAAGTTCATCTACATATCTGTCAACAAACTAACCTGACAGGTCTAAAAGAGATTTGGGAATGCTCTTGTATTGATTGTTGTGTAGGAAAAAGGGAGTCATTAAACTCATATACAGTTTCATCATGTAGATAGGTTTGCTGTATTCAGCATCATAGTTAAGATACAGAACAGTTCCATCAACACAAGGATCCCATCTGTTGCCCTTTTGTAATCATGTGTACCTTCCTTCTCCCACCTTCTCAACTCCCTTCCCTAATACCTGACAAGCTATATCTTTTCTCTATTTCTAAAATGTTACTATTTTAACATTTTTATATAGATAGACTCATGCAATCTATAACTTTTGGAATTTACTTTCTTTCCATTGCCTAATTCTCTGGGGATTCACTGAAGTTGTGTGAGCTCTGCAGTGTGTTTTCTTTTATTGCTGATTAGTAGTCCATGCTGTGGATGTGCTGGAATTTGCTTAACCATTCACCCATTGAAGTATAGTTAGGTGGTTTCCAGTTTTGGCTATTACAAATAAAGCTGTTATGAATATTCATGTATAAGTTTTTATGTAAACATAAGTTTTTATCTCCCTAGGATAAATGACCAAGAGGTCAATTGCTGGCTCACATAGTAATTGCTTGTTTACTTTTTAAAGAAATGACCCAACTTTTTTAGAGTGTCTTAAAGGTTTTGCATTTCCACCAGCAATGCATAAACACATGCCTTCATGTCTTCAGAAGTACAATTGCTGAGTTGTAGGTAGTTGCATGTTTAGCATTGTAGGAGACAGTGAAGTATTTTCCATTCTAATTAGCAATGTGTAAGTGATCCAGTTTGTCTGAAGCTTTGCCAACATTTCCCAGGATCACCATTTTTCATTTTATCCATTTTGATTTGTGTGCAGTGATATTTCATCGTGGTTGTAATGTGCATTAATATGATGGTTAATTATTTTAAATGTCTTTCCTTTTAATTATTGCCATCTCTATATACTCTTGTTGAAATGGCTGAGTGTATTTTGCTTACACTCTAATTGGATTGTTTTCTATTGTTGACTTTTGAGAGTTTTTTTTGTTTGTTTGTTTTTTGTTTTTTTTGAGACGGAGTCTTGCTCTGTCACCCAGGCTGGAGTACAGTGGCCGATCTCCGCTCACTGCAAGCTCCGCCTCCCGGGTTTACGCCATTCTCCTGCCTCAGCCTCCCGAGTAAGTGGGACTACAGGTGCCCACCACCTCGCCCGGCTAGTTTTTTGTATTTTTTAGTAGAGATGGGGTTTCACCGGGTTAGCCAGGATGGTCTCGATCTGCTGACCTCATGATCCGCCTGTCTCGGCCTCTCAAAGTCCTGGGATTACAGGCTTGAGCCACCGCGCCCGGCCGACTTTTGAGAGTTTTGTGTATCTTCTTAACACTAGACATCTTTTACTAGTGGCTTGCAAATATTTTTTCCCATTCTATAGCTTATGTTTCGTTCCTCTTAGCAGGATTTTTTGCATAACAAAAGTTTTTAATGAGATATAATTTATTAATTTTTATTTTTAATGATTTTGTGTGTCAACACTAGAAAAGTATATTTATTTCTTTATCTACTCTCCACATCTCTATCTCCTACCAGTGCTTTGGCCAGGGTAGATGCTTTCAAATATTTTTCAAAGAAAAACATGTACAGAGAAAAAGCATCCTAATTTCGCATCAACAAAATAATCTACTAACTAGTACATCCTCTTGGAAATATGTATCTAATTCAACGGCATATGACATTGAACTAGATAAATATTTCCAAGAGGATGTACTAGTTAGTAGATCATT
This sequence comes from Colobus angolensis palliatus, assembly GCF_000951035.1. Taxonomy (NCBI): domain Eukaryota; kingdom Metazoa; phylum Chordata; class Mammalia; order Primates; family Cercopithecidae; genus Colobus; species Colobus angolensis. The sequence goes on along the minus strand of NW_012113141.1, from coordinate 15,087,092 downwards.
TTGTTGATGCAAAATTAGGATGCTTTTTCTCTGTACATGTTTTACATATTAGCTCTGCCATATATTCTAAAGAATTTCCTCCATGTTTTTCTCTAGGGGATTTATAGTTTTACATTTTTAAATCATTTACATATAAGTTAATGATCCATTTTGAGAAAATTTTTGAATAATGTGTGAGGTTTTGGTTAAGGTGTTTCTTCACTGTTTTTTGTCGTTGTTGCTTATAGATGCCCAATTACTCCAGCATCATTTGTTATAAACGCCACCTTTCCTCCACTTATTTTTTTCATTTTTATAAAAATAAGTTGGTAATATTTACAGAGGTCTAATTCTGAGTTTTCTATTTGGTTCCATTGATCTATATGTCTACTCTTTCACCAATAGCACACCACCTTGTTTACTGTAGCTAAATTACAACTAGGTAGAGTGCATTATTCCACTTTATTCATTTTCAAGATTATTTTAGCTATTTGTAAAGTGTTTTATGTGTGTGTATGTGCATGTATATATATATATAAATAAAATATATACTATATAGTATATAAAAATATATATTATATATAAAATATATAATATATAGTATATAAAAATATATATTATATATAAAATATATACAATTTATATAAAGTATATTGTATGTATAATTTAACATTTTAAAGACTAATTTTTAGAGAAATTTTAGGTTCACAGCAAAATCAAAGTTAAAAAATAGAAAAAGCTAGAGAGATTTCCCATATATCTCCTGCCTGACTCATCCACAGTCTCCTTAATTATCAACATCCCCCACCAGGGTGGTACCTTTGTTACAATTGATGAACCTACATTGACACATTTTAATCACCCAGAGTCCATACTTGACACACTCTTGGTGGTGTTCATTCTATGGGGTTGAGCAAGTATATAATGATATGTATCTGTCATTTGAGTATCATACAGAGTATTTTCACTGCCTTAATAATCCTCTGTGTTCCACCTACTATTCATCTTTCCCTTCACCCAACTGCTGACAACTACTGACTTTTTTTTTTGTTTTTAAACTTGAGGCAAGGTCTGGCTCTGTTGTTCAGGCTGGAGTGCAGTGGCATGATCATAGCTCACTGTAGCCTCTAACTCCTTTGCTCAAGTGATCCTGCTGCCTCAGTCTCCCAAATAGCTGGTACCACAGGCATGTGCCACTATGCTCAATGAATTTTTGTTGTTGTTGTTGTTGTTTTTCTGAGACAGAGTCTCGCTCTGTCACCCAGGCTGCAGTGCAGTGGCACAGTATCGACTCACTGCAAGCTCCGCCTCCCAGTTTCACACCATTCTCCTACCTCAGCCTCCTGAGTAACTGGGACTATAGGCTCCCGCCTCTGCGCCCAGCTAATTTTTTGTATTTTTACTAGAGATGGGGTTTCACTATGTTAGCCAGTATGGTCTCAATCTCCTGACCTCGTGATCCTCCCGCCTCAGCCTCCCAAAGTGCTGGGATGTAGTTGCTTTTTTTATATTACAGACAGGGTCTTGCTATGTTGACCAGGCTGGTCTCAAACTCCTGAGTTCCAGTGACTCTCTTGCCTCAGCCTCCAAAGTGCTGGTATTAAAGCCATAAGCCACCAAGCCCAGCTTGATCTTTTTACTGTTTCCGTAGTTTTGCCTTTTCCAGAGTGTCTTATCGCTTATCGTTGCAATCGTACAGTTTATAGCCTTTTCAGATTGGATTCTCTTCCTTAGTAATATGCTTTTAAGGTCCCTTCAGGTCTTTTCATGGGTTGATATTTTTTGTTTTTTTTTGTTTTGTTTTGTTTTGTTTTCTTTGTTTCTTTATTTTTAAGCACTGAATGATGTTTTGTTGTTTGGATGTACCACAGTTTATATATCCATTCACCTACTGAAGAACATCTCAGTTGCTTGTTTGTCAATTATAAAGTTGCTTTAAACATCAATGTGTAAGTTTTAGGATGAACATAAGTTTTCAGTTCTTTTGATTAAATATCAATGAGCATGACTGCTGGATTATATGGTAAGAATATATTTATGTTTAGTTTTGTAAAAAAACTACCAAATTGTCTTCTGAAATGGCTGTACCATTTTTCATTTCCACTAGCAATGACTGAGAGTTCCTGTTGCTCCGTATCCTTGTCAATATTTGTTGTCATCAGTGTTGCAGATGTTGACCTTCTGAAGGTATAGAGTGATAGCTCATTGTTGTTTTTGTTTGCATTTCCCTGGTGCTGTATAATGTGGAACATATTTTCATATGCTTATTTGCCATTTGTGTATCATATTCTTTGGTGAGGTGACTGTTAAAGTCTTTTGCCCATTTTTTAATCAGGCTATTCGTTTTCTTATTTTTGAGTTTTTAAGATTTCTTTGTATATTTTGCATAATAGTCCTTTATTGGATGTGTCTTTTCAAAATATTTTCTCTTAGTCTGTGGTTTGTCTTTTCATTTTTTTGATAGTATCTTTCACAGAGAACAAGATTTTACTTTAAATGAAGTTTATCTTATTAACTTTTTTTTCATGGATCTTGCCTTTGGTGTTGTACCTAAAAAGTTATTTCCATATCGAATGTCATCTAGGTTTTCTCCTGTTATCTTCTAGGAGTTTTATCAGGTTTAATTTTAAATAGGTCTGTAATCCATTTTGGATTACTTTTTGTGAAGGGTTGGAAGGATGTGGATATCCAGTTTCATCCTTTTGTATGTGGATATCCAGTTTTCTGGTGCCATTTGTTGAAAAGACTCTTTTCTCCCTTGTATTGCCTTTGCTCATCAAAGACCAGTTGACTACATTTATTTGGGCCTATCTGTGTGCTTTCTATTCTGTTCCATTTATCTGTTTGTCTATTCATTTGCCAGTGCCACACTATCTTGATTACTTGAGCTTTATAATAAATCTTAAAGTCAGTAGTGTCAGTCTTCCAACTTTGTTCTTCTCCTTTAATATAGTTTAATACTGTCTTGGCTGTTCTGAATCTTTTACCTCTTCATATAAATTTTAGAATTGTATTTATTTATTTATTTATTTTTTGAGATGGAGTCTTGCTCTGTCACCCAGGCTGAAGTGCAATGGCACAATCTCGGCTCACTGCAACCTCTGCCTCCCAGATTCAAGCAATTCTCTTGCCTCAGCCTCATGAGTAGCTGGGATTACAGGCACATGCCACTAAGTCTGGCTAATTTTTGTATTTTTAGTAGAGATGGGGTTTCACCATGTTGGTCAGGCTGACCAGGCGGTGGTCTCGAACTCCTGACCTCATGATCTGCCTTCCTGTGGCCTACCAAAGTGCTGGGATTACAGGCATGAGCCATTGTGCCCAGGCAAATTTTAGAATATTTATCCATATCCACAAAATAACTTGTTGGGATTTCATTGAATCTATTGATCAAGTTGGGAAAAACTAACATCTTGACAATATTGAGTCTTCTTATTAACATAGTATGTCTCTCCATTTGTTTAGCTGTTTGATTTTATTTATTGAAGTTATAGGTTTACTCATATAGATCTTGTACATCTTATATTTATACCTAAGTTTTCATTTTTGAAGATGCTAATTTAAATGATATTTAATTTATTAAAATTCATTGATGATGATGATGATGATTATTATTATTTGAGATGGAGTCTTACTGTGTTGCCTAGGCTGGAGTGCATTGGTGTGATGTTGGCTCACTGTGACCACCACCTCCCAGGTTCAAGTGATTCTCCTGCCTCAGCTTCTCAGGTAGCTGGGACTACAGGTGCATGCCACCACGCCTGGGTTATTTTTATTTTTAGTAATAATATCACTGACTTTTGTATATTAACCTTGTATCTTTTAAGTTTTCTACATAGGTGATTATGTTACCTGCTAACAAAGACAGTTTTATTTTTTCCTTCTCAATCAGTATGCTTGTTATTTTATTTTTCTTGTTCTATTACATTAGCCAAAACTTCTAGTAGAATGTTGAAAATGAGTGGTAAGAGGAAGCATCCTTGCCTTGCTCCCATTCTTAGTGAGAAAGCTTCAAGTTTCTTGCCATTAAGTACAATGTTGGCTGTAGGATTTTTGTAGATATTCTTTATCAAGTTAAGGAAGGTCTCCTGTACTCCTATTTGACTCACCCCTCCTCCCAACACTTTTTAAAGAAAACATGGAAGGGTATTGAATTTTGTCAGATGCTTTTCCTGCATCTACTGTTAACGATTATGTAATTTTTTAGTTAATTAATATGATAATTACATTAATTGACTTTAAAATGTTGAACCAGCCTTGCATACCTGGGATAAACCCCTTTAATTTGTGGTGTATAATTATTTTTATATATTACTGAATTCTCTTTGTTAATACTTTGGTGACAATTTTTGTATCTATGTTTATGAGAGATATTGATCTGTAGTTTTCTTGTAATGTCTTTGTCTAGTTTCAGTAGTAAGCTAATGCTGAACTCATATAATGAGAGAGGAATTATTCCCTCTGCTTCTATCCTATGAAAGAGATTGTAGAAAATTGATATTTATTTTTCATAAATGTTTGGTAGACTTCACCAGTGAGCCACTTCCAGCGTGGTTCTTTCTGTTGTAAAGATTACTAATTATTTATTCAATTCCTTTAAGAGACATAGGCTTACTTAGATTGTTGAGTGTTGTGTGAGTTTTTAAAAATTGTCTTTGAAGGCATTGGTCCATTTCATCTAGATTATAAAATTTGTGAGCATAAAGTTGTTCATAGTGTTTTATTAGATTTTTATGTCCGTAGGATCTGTAGTAATGTCCCTTCTTGCATGTCTGATATTGGTAACTTGTGTTCTCTCTCTCACTCTCTCTTGAGTTAGCCTGGAGAGAGGTTTATGACTTTTATTTATCATTTCAGCAAATGGGCTTTTGATTTTGTTAATTTTCTCTATTGATTTCCTATTTTTAATTTCATTGGTATCTGTTCTCATTCTTATTATTCCTTTTCTTCTGCTTACTTTGCATTTAAATTGTTCTTATTATTTTAGTTTCCTAAGGTAGAATACTGGATTGTTGATTTTGGATCTTTCTTCTTTTCTAATATATGCATTTAATACTATAAATTTTCCTCTAAGCAGGGTTCTTGCTGCATTCTACAGATTTCGATAAGCTGTATACCCATTTTCACTTAGTTCAAAATATTTTTAAATATTTGAGATTTATTTTTTGACCCATATGTTATTTAAAAGTATATTATCTAATCGCCACCTATTTTGGGATATTTCAATTATCTTTCTGTTATTGATTTTTAGTCTAACTACCCTGTAATCTGTGAACAGACATTGTATTATTTCTATCTTTTTTACATTTGTCAAGATGTGTTTTATGGCCCTGAATGTGGTCTTATTTTGGTAAATATTCCATATAAGTTTGAGAAAAATGTGTTTCCTGCTGTTATTTGATAAAGTATTCTATAGAATTTGATTACATCTAGTTGGTTGATGATGCTGTTGAGTTCAACTATGCTGTTTCTGATCTTCTGCTTGTTGGATGTGTCTATTTCTGATGTAAGGGTCTTAAAGTCTCTGATAATTGATTAACCTATTTCTTCTTACAGTTTTATGATTTTTTTCCTTATGAAGTTTAATGCTTTGTTGTTAGGTGCACACATATTAATAATTATTATGTCTTCCTGGAATACTGACCCCTTTATCATTGTGTAATGCCTTTCTTTATCCTTGATAACTTTTCATGCTTTGAAGTCTCCTCTGTGTGAAATATAGATATTCCTGCTTTCTTTTAATTAATGTTAGCATTGTATATATTTTTTAATTTACTTTTAATCTATATGTAATTGTATATAAATGGGTTTCTTGTAGATAACATAAGTGGGTCTTATTTGTTAATTCATTCTGACAAACTCTGTCTGTTAAATACTGCATATTTAGACCACTGACATTCAAGGTGATTATTGATATAGCTGAATTAATGTCTGCCATCCTTGGTACTGTTTTCTATTTGTTGTCCTTGTTCTTTGCTCCTTTTTTGTCTTCTGATCCTTTTTGGCCTTTTGTAGTTTTAATTAGCATTCTATGTGTTTCCATTTTCTCTCCTTTGTTAGCATATCAGTTATATTCGTTTTCTCCTTTTCTAGTGATTGCCCTAGAGTTTACAATATATATTTACAACGAATCCAAATTCATTTTCAAATAACACTATGCGATTTCACAGGTAGTGCAAGAATATAGTAATAATAATTTTAAAATCCTAATTCTTCCTTCCAATCTTTTATATCATTGTTTTCATTAATATCACTTATATGAAACAGGAAAAGCATATACACACACACATACATACACATGTATATATTAACATGCATATAACACATGTGTGTTATATGTATATGTGCTATGTACGTAAGCATACATAATCAAATACATTGTTGCTATTAGTTTGAAACAAATGTTATCTCTTTGGTAAATTAAGAAAAAGAAAAAGTTTCATTTTGTCATCACTTATTCCATTCTTGATGTTCTTCTTTCCTTTCTGTATATCTCAGTTTCTGGCCTATATTATTTTCCTTTCCTCTAAAGAACTTATTTTAACATTTCTTACAGAGCAGACCTACTGGCAATAATTTCCTCAATTTTTGTTTTTCTGAGAAAGTCTATTGCTCTTTCGCTTGTGAAGGATAATTTTGCAGGGTATGGAATTCTGTATTTCAAATATTTCTCGTTTCTTTCTCTTTTTCTTCTCCTTTTGGTATTCCTGTTATATATAAGTCTCACCTTTTGTAGTTGCTGCTCAGTCCTTGGATATTCTGTCCTGTTTCTCCCTGTCTTTGTTCTCTTTGCTTTTGAGTTTTTGAGTTTTTTATTGAAATATCCTCAAGATCAGCAATTCCTTCCTCAGCTGTGTTCAGTCTGTTAATGAGCCCATCAAAGGCATTCTCTATTTCTGTCACAGTGTTTTTGATCTCTAGCATTTCTTTTTGGTTCTTTCTCAGGATGTCCATCTCTCTGTTTACATTGCTAATCTGTTCTTGCATGCTGTCTGCTTTATCCATTAGTGACTTTAGTATAGTAATCATAGTTGTTTTACATATCCAGTCTAATAATTCCAATATCCCTGTAGTGTCTGGATCTGATGCTTTCTGTGTCTCTTTAAATTATGTTTTTTTGTCTTTTGATATGCTTTGTAATTTTTTTCCTGATAGCTGGATGTAACATATCAGGTAAAAGGGATTGCCCTAAATAGGCCTTTAGTAATGTGGTGGTAGGGTATGGGGAGAGGGAAAACATTCTCTAGTTCGAGGATTAGGTCTTAGTGTTTTAGTAAGCCTGTGCCTGTGGACTGTGAACTTCATGAGTGTTTCTCAGCTTTTTTTTTTTTTTTCTACTTCCTTAGATGGGACAGAGTGACCAGAGTGGGCTGGAGTTGAGCAGTTCCTTTCTCACACACGGAAGTCTAAAGGTTACCGGAATTTGATATTTCTATCCCCTCGTCCATTAGGCTTTGATAATACCCTGGTAGGATAGGCTTTAGTTAACTAGTTCTTCCCAACAGCCCAGGATATGTTAAGGAAAAATAGTTCGGCATATTTAGAAATGGTTCCTTTTCTCCTTCTGCTGCTGGAAGCCCAAGAGGACTGTTCCCTGATGTTTACTGTGAGAACACTGTAAAGCTCCTGGTGGTATATTTCACAATATTGTCAGGGGCTGTCTATGCCTGGATCCACCTAGGGTTTTTAACTTTAAGGTTTGTCTGCACTGAGATTCATCAATTACAGTTCAGTTTTCCCTTCCTGTGGTGGTTTCCACTTGTGGGCCTCTGCTCTGGTAAGCTGTGACTTCCTATATTTACCTGTTTGTCTCTTCAGTCTTGAGAGTGGCTCTTTGCCCTGTGTCCTCATTCCTTTTACAGATCCAAGAAGAGTTTGATTTTTTAGTCAGTTTGGCTTTTTACTTGTTATTAAAATATAATGGCAACTCCCAAGCTCTTTATGTGTAGAACCAGAGCTGAAAGAAGCTTTAATATATATTTTTGAAAACTAGAGATCTTCTGTAATAAGATGGCTCCCTCTGGATGTGCTATAGCCATCAGTCTCATTTTGGGGATTTTTGGCCTGACTTTGGATAAGCCAAGGTCAGTGTAGAGATAAAACTTTTGTTTTCACTGCTACTTATGGTCTCTAAGACCCTGACACAAAATTCAGTCTCATTATCAGACCTGTGAAGGCATAAAAGTGAACCGCTGATAATATATTGAAAATCACTAGTTAACTTTTTCCAGAATTGTTGTTTTTTGTTTGTTTGTTTGTTTTGTCTCTAGAACCTGAGCCATATAGACAATTTGATTAGAAAAAGGAGAGTTTAGAAATTCTACTTTGGCATCTCGAGCGTGCATCCTACTTTAGGATGTCTTGGGAGACTGTCAACCTGAGAGAGAGTGCCCCAGTGCAGTCATTCAGGTCATCCAGGGGGTCATCAGGAAATGCCTTATCAAGCCCCACAAGAGAATTGGGGCATTGCACATGTCAAAATGAATCTCTCCATTCCCCCATTTCAGACGATCAATTTTTATTTGCCATTTCTCAAACCTTGATTACAGAGAGTTGCAGTCATCCTAATAGTCGAATGTTCTAAGTATATGGTCCTCACAGAGTTGCCAGAGGAGATTAGTATGTAAAGAAGAAGGTTACCTTATCTTCCATCTACATGAAATGTTCAGTTGGCCCCAGAGAAAAAAATGGAGTTCTGAAAGCAACTTTGTTTCAAGTAGGTTTGATGTCTTGATAAAGAGTTTTAAGCTTGTTTTGGATATAGGGGAGGCATCCTTTGCTTGGACCAGGTAGATTATGTATTTGGGCTTGCTGTGGTAGTGACATAAGCTCAGGTTTCACATCTGAAGCATGTATGCATTGCAAATGTCTTTAGGTAGAATTTCAAGCTGCATGATAGGCCAAAGGATGGAATTTGACAAATGACTTAAGACAACAAGGGTAGCAGAAATCAGAAGTAAGCAAGCCAGATGCAGTGGCTCATGCCTATAATCCTAGCACTTTGGGAGACTGAGGTGGGCATATTGCTTTGAGCTCAGGAGTTCAAGACCAGCCTGGGCAACATGGCAAAACCTCATCTTTACAAAGAAATACAAAAATTAGCTGGGTGTTGGTGGCTTGCTTGCATTTATAGTCCCAGCTACTTGGGAGGCAGAAGCTGGAGAATTGCTTGAGCCTGGGAAGTGGAGATTGCAGTGAGCTGAGATCATGCCAAAGCACTACAACCTGGCTAAGAGAGTGAGAAACTGTCTCAAAACAAAAACAAAAACGTGACAAAACAGAAGTTCTTTAGGAGATGGCAGGACCAATGACTTCTAGCCAAGTGAGCTAAGAATCAAAGTTCAGCATTAGCTACATATTTCTCCCGTGCACAGCTCAATGACAATGCTTTCAGAACTATGGATATCACAGCAGCCACTATCTGTCATTAACATTTGCTTTAGGACTACTTGCTCAAATCTTGTTTGATAAAACAGCTGATTACCTTTATTCTATCAGTTTCTTCATCCCACCATCCAGAGTTCCACGGTAATACAGAGTGGCATCATTTGCAGTAAATATAGCGTTGCTAAGGCTTGGTCAGGAGGCCAGAAAAAGTCCAGATGAGTCCAGCTGGGTCTGAAGTTCTATAATGCAAGTGGAGACTACCATTTCAGAACCACTTGAGGTATTGAGAGATTGTGGAGTCTATCACAAAGGGTCTTCCTTGTTTCTTTCTATAACTGTGGCTGCAGATCAAAAATAAACTTTTGTTTTAGGTAAGAAAAGTAGAGTGCAAAGGAAGCTTTTCGTATAGCCTGTAGACAGTACCAAAGACTAATTCTTGCTGAATAGGAAGAAGGTCTAGCTAGACTATAGAGGAGAAGCCTTATCCACTTCTCCATTTCACCAATAAAACCATTAACACAATTTGTGCTAAGATCTCTGTAAATATGGAGTCCTTTGCATCCTAGAACACATGAAGAATAGAGAAAGGCAGATTTTCAGTGTGGTCCTTACTTTTCTTTGGAGATAGGAGCAGCTGAAGCAGCAGCAGGGATGAAATTGGTAGTGCTGGAGTATATTGGACTCTGGTTAGATTTCTGTCCGGTTTATTCCACTTACTAGCTGCTCCACAGTTCCCCGTGGGGAATATAAAACAGCAAGGAGCTACAGTTTCACAATTCTGCAGCTGGCAGTCCATATCCTCTTCTTTAGTTTGTAAGTATCCAGCCAGAAGTTCCTTCGGATAACCTAGAAGATCTTCTATGTCCTTTCAATGATCATCCCGGAGTCTGGACATTCTCTAAATCCAGAGTCTCATGAAATAAATTTATGTATTTTTCAAGGCACTTATGTGTAAGTGGTTGAAACCTAAATTAAGTTAGGTTGAGAACAAAAGAGATGCATTGGCCCACATAATTTGGAAAGCAGCTGGAATAGCTCAAAGAATTAAGGACAAAAAGGAAGGAAATGGGATCTCAAGGGGAAGAACAAAGGGTTTTTTTCTTTTCTCCATCCGTCTTTCATCTCTCCTTATCTTTTCATGTTGAACTCACTTTTACCTACTACAAAGAAGCTTTCTCCATGGAATTGGGGTGGGTGTCTCATGGCAGACTTAAATTTATAAGCTTATAGTACTATGAACCTCGAATGAGGGACAAAAAGTATTCCTTGGTAATTTTGAAATGAAAGTCCTGAAAGAGACTCCGATTGGCTGGACTTAGGTCCGGAGACTACCTCCCAAAGTCTGCCCGTGGTGAGAGGAATGGAGTAAACGGGATGGGAAGGTATGGCTAGTAGCATTATTGACACGACACAACACATTGGAGTGCAAGCAGAGGCAATTCTGCAACCTCAGTTGTCCTTTTTTCTTGTCAAAAAATGTCTTGAAATGTAATTTCTCTGCCTAAGAACATGAATCTTTATTTGGTTAAACTATATCCCAAGTACTTTTACTATTTGTGGTGTGTCTTCAGTCCTTCTACTTTGGTAATATAGTCTATTAATGAGAGTGATTGTTCACACTACCAGCCGATCCTTTTATCGGATAGTAAACAGTCTACCACTTTGTAATAAAGAATGTTTTCAGTGAGACCTTTAGATGATACTTTCTCACTGTGTCAACACACAGGTCATGGAGCCAGAGAAGTCTGGAAGGGTCTGTTTGACTGAGGTACCAGCCCAAAGTGACAGCACCTGTCATAGTGACATTTTGAACCTCTCTGTGGCTTTTTCTGTATATGGATCAAATTCAACCTTCCGCAAAGTCAGTCTTTGGCCTTCTTACTTCTGTTGTGTTTAACACATGGAATGGCCTTTAACTCCCCAATTACTGTCCCTCCATCAAAGCCCAGCTTATTCTTTTTCTTTATAAACACTCTTTCAAAACTGTGGAATTCTCCCTCTGAATTCTAGAATCACTTTATTCTCTTAGATCTTTCATTCTAGATTTGTACCCATGTCTCACACAAGTTCTTATACACATATGTACACACACACATACACGCACACACAAATATTTTTCTTGAGTTCCTTTCTTGTGTGTTATTTTTCTTCCAGTTTCCAACATGAGAGGTGTTTGAGGGGGAATATATGGCCTTTTGCTTTTCTCTAACTTCTTTAGGAACTCCTTGTCTATTTCCCACTGGGAGGTCCAAGTGTGACCTCAGAATGGAGGCTGCTCAGCAATGCTCCATGAGCCTTCATATGGCCTGATTATCGAGGACATTTTACTTTCTCCAGTTATTCTACCTCGTACACTGTTTCACTTCCCAGGCTGCAATTTGCTACTTTTAGGTTGAAGTTGCTAATGAAGAATGAGCTATCACAGCCCTGGAATCTGCATTGAAGACTAGGGTGCTAACCTCAAAGAATTCCTCCTTTCAGGCTGAGAGAGGTTAATACCGTCAGCCCCAGAGGGCAAAAATCTTTCATCATTTATTAATACTCTGCTATAAGTTAGGGTGTTTGGAAGTCTAGGTATAATTGGGACAGTCCTAGTTCCCCCGTGTTTCACATTACACTTTCAAAATAGCCCCAGTTTGAATAGCAAATTATATGGTTACCCTGACCTGACTTTAGGACAGTGTGCAGCGGACATTCACAAAATCATTTCAATGCTAGCAGGGCCTGAAGTATATATATGGTGTGTCCTGGCTGGATCTTGGTTTTGGTCTCTGCCATGGCTAATGTCACTGCCTTCTTCTGCCAAGGCTGCAGTTTTTCTTCAAGGTGCAAAAAGGAGGATCCCTCACTTACATCCACCACATAACATTCAGCCAAGTGTGCTCTAGCCAAGACAAGCTGGATTTAATGTTTAAGGATGTTTATTTACCAAGCACATTTCTTTCACCAAGGATTTATCCCAAATAATTTCAAGGGCCTTCAGTCTGGATAAACTGAGACCCTAAGATGTTTGCTTGTTTGTTTGTTTCCTTTGAGACAGAGTCTCACTCTCTCACCCAGGCTAGAGTGCAGTGGCGTGATCTTGGCTGACTTCAATCTACCTCCCAGGTTCAAGTGATTCTCCTGCCTCAGCCTCCTGAGTAGCTGGGGATTACAGGCACCAGCCATCATGCCCGGCTATTTTTTTGTATTTTTGGTAGGGATGGGGTTTCACTATGTTGGCTAGGCTGGTCTCGAAGTACTGACCTCAAGTGATCCACCTGCCTTGGCCTCCCAAAGTGTTGGGATTACAGGCGTCAGTCACTGTGCTTGACCCAAAGATGTTTAATGGGCCTGTCATTTTCCTGTACTTTACAATATCATCTTCAGGAGAAAATTTTGACCTATTGAAGAGGAAAATGTGTAAGAGCCTGCTCACCCCAATGTGGTCCTTTCAGAAAAGAAAGTTCTGTTTTAAGAGTACCAAAAATATAACATCCCTTTCAGGAAATGTAGCATTTGGTTCTAATAAAAATGTAGCACTTGGTTCTTTTCTCAGGGTAGTGACTAAGCCATATTCTGAACATTTGTAAATGACATATTTGTGGCTGACTCAATGTCTTAGTTTGTTTAGGCTGCAATAACAAAAGTACAACAAATTGGGAGGCTTATAAACAACAGAAATTTATTACTCACAGTTCTAGAGGCTAGGAAGTCCTAGATCAAAGTGCTGACAGAATCAGTGTCTGATGAGGTCTTGCTTCCTGGTATATAGACAGCCATTTTTTTTGCTGTGTCTTCACATGGCAGAAGATGCAGGGAGCCTCTCTGGGTGTCTCCTTTATAAGTGCACTAGTACCTCTTTTGTAGGGGCATTAGTCCCACTCTTAATCCCTTAATCACCTCCTAAAGGCCTTACCTCCCTATACCATTACATTGGGCATTGAAGTTTAAAATATGAATTTGAGGGGTGAGGTAGACATACATTTGCCTATAAGCACTCAATTATATTTTTTATATAGAAAATATTTTTAATTTCAAAATGATCATTTCTGACCTCAGTTTGTTCCTTTTAGTAGACAAAATACTCTGAATCTTTTTAAGGTTGTAAACTAACTTTCTCCTTTTTTTGTTGTTAAAAAGAGAGGTTTTTAAACTGGCCTGATTTATTCTGACATATATTAATCATCTTGCTTTCCTGAATCTTTGCATAAATCTGGTGATTTTAACACTATTTTCACAAACTCACAAATATAGTACAGTAGTGAGACTTGAGATCAGCTTTTTTTCATATTGTGTTTAAACCCTGATGGAGGAAGATGGACAATGTTTAGACTCATCTAAATTGTACTTGGCTAAATTAGAAACCCAGTTGTTTTGGGAAAGTATAGAGAAGTTAGTTCCTGGAAAAGCCTCCTCAGAAAGCTCCAGGTCTTTGTCACAGAACTTCACATATGAAAAATTTGTTGTTTTCCCTGCAGTAAACTGATGATGCACCCACTTGTCTACTGGCATGAGAGGCCTCATTATGTGGCCCTTGTCATACATGGCTTCATAGCTCAGTACATGTGTTAGCTGCCTTGGGAAGCCCAGAAGGTAGTGCAATTGATTCAGACTTCTGTAAGATCACAATCTTCTCACCACCTGGCTGACAGTCCTTTCTTTCCTCAAATCATGTTGTTTGACTTGGGGGTGTCAACTCAGTTTCTCTGGATGATTACTTATTAAATAGGGCCTGATTAATTTTCCTTTGCATATAATCAGTAGATCAGTCTTTTTTTCTGTGTGTTTTGACTATCACTAATTTTGGATTTAATAATACTAATAATTATAATATAATT
>NW_012113141.1:15024145-15072606 GCF_000951035.1 Colobus angolensis palliatus | reverse complement strand
ATATATAATTTGTATATAATTAATTATATGTAATTATTATAATTAATTCCAGCTTTCATACATTGAATTATAGTGTCAAGCACTGTGCGACCAATATTTTGATGACAGATATGCAACTATCCAGATTTTACAGATGAGAAACATGAGATGCAAAATAGTCCCCCACATTCACAAATCTGCTAAACGTCAGAGGATGGTGTTAAATTCAAAGCAGTCTGGGGCTAAAACTCATGCATATATCCACTATGTTGTATGTTACAAAGTGTGCGGCATATAGGTAATTTTTCTGACTTATGATAAGAAAGATTTTCCTTATTTTCTACATGCTGTTGTCTATGTGAATGGGAAACTGAGTATGTTAAATGAGTTAAACATGTAAGTTAAGGGCAAAAGTTTGAATTTAAACTGTACCTCTCTCTTTTTAAGGTTATCTCACAAATATTACTTAGGAAGACTGTCAGAGCTAGATTCTACATCTGCACACTGAATTCCTCGAATATTGACAAAAGCACATCAGGCAAGAATTTTATTACATTCTATGCCAGTCTCTGGCAGCCTCAGCCTAGCAGATACTTGCCTGAACATCCCAGAATGATGCTCCAAACCAGATGGCAAATGAGATGAGATACCAGTAGGGGCCAGCCCCACATCATAGATCAGGAAGTGGATTGAACCCTGGATACCGTTGTAACGACTAAACTAGGACCTCCTGATTAAAATCACATCAGATTGAAGAGCCAAGTAAGGGTCAGCCAATAAGGCCTCCATGCCTCCCTTCGTTCTTGGAATTATCTGTTCCCATAGCTGGACTCAATCTGTGGTGCTTTCCTTGTCTCTGGTCTGCATCCATGGGGGCCCTCTAGTTCTCACCTTGTTGAGGATATTTGTCACAAATAAATGATGTTGGCCTTTGGTTAAAAGTGTTCTTAGACAAAATATTTGCGATTAGAGTGAATTTAAGTGTATGTGTAGAAAGAAAATGCCTTGCCCGATTTTGAGCTGCACATAAACTTTTTTTTTTTTTAATTTAATACACCTCCTTTTAAATTATCAGTTCCATTGCACTTTCTGATTGCTATATTTGCATTGCTTGTGATTGGCACAAAGGCTGTGAAGTATAAATTCAAGCTGGACAGCAAGTTTAAGAACATGAACTGGGACTTAGCACAACTGACCAAGTGATCCCCAAGCTCCATGTCAGAGTCATCTATGAAATGGGCTTCATTTTTGTCTCTACCTCTTTATACACCAATTTGCTATAGAAAGTCAGATTTTGCATTGGTGGGGGTGTCTCTCCCCATAAAACTTGCAGAGTAAGTGATATAACCTTCCCTTCAGCACACAGGAGTTTCCTACTTACTTCCCCACTTTCCTGTTCCTCTATCCCATGGCATCATTCGCTGGAGATAATAATCCTCTGGACTTTGCACACATCCTCAGTTTTTGTTACAGTATTATCCTACATAAAAATTTGGAGCATCGTGGAAAGGAAATGGAATCAAAGCTGGGGAGAACATGCTTAAGTGTCAGTGATAAAGTGTATACAAGCTGAGGTTTGGGCATTAACCCTTGTATTAGCCTGTTTTCTGCTGCTGCAACAGAATATCATAGACTGGATAATTTATACAGAAAAAAAAAGATTTATTCAGCTCATGATTTTGGAGGCTGGAAAGCCCCAAAACATGGTGCCAGCATCTGGCAAGGGTTATGCCATGGTGGAAGTGTGGAAGGTGGAAGTGAACACACAAGACAGAGAATGGTGACTGAACTTCCTTTTATAAAACCACCAGTCTCATGATATTCAGCCCAACAATAATGGCATTAATCCATTCATGAGGGGATCTGCCCTCATTACGTAGTCACCTCTTCGTGGCCTCACTTTCTAATAATGCTGCATTGGGGATTAGATTTTTAACACATGAGCTCTGGGGGATATATCTGAACCATAGCACCCTGGTATCGACTGCCATCTGTGTGACCTCAGGTGAGAAACCTCACCTCTCTGAGCTCTATGATATGCGGAACTGGCATACTGAGAGCAACCACATTAGGTATTACAACAAAGCAAAGTCAAATGAATGCACAGCATGTAGTACATGTCTGACACATTGTAGAATCACCACTGGCCTATCATCCTGTTTCTGCCATTTAGATATCCACAAATCTCCAAAAACAAAGTAGTTTTTGATTTATTTGGTAGGAATCTGGATCCAAAGATATGTGCAGGTATTAATGGTCTTTATCCCTCTTAGAGTAAATATTTATATAATTTTCCATATAATTATTAATATGTTTGATTAAGAATTTGTTACTCAAGGCACTATTGGTACTGTGGTATCATGTATACTATGTATACTATGAAACATCTCTAAAATCTGGGAGCCTCCAAATGCTAAATAAAGTCTGGATTTTGGTAAGAAGTTTTGGCCAGTATTAACTCTTCACACGATTCTCATGAATTGAGAGGCAGAGGGTACTGAAAATAAAGAATGGAGCCCAGGGCTAAGTCTAAAGACGGATACATGAAGAACAGAACTAGCTTTAGTAGATGCTTGATTACACAGCTGTCAGTGTATTGCATGACTTGAAAGGACCTGGGTAGGGAGCCCTTGATGTGTGTGCTCGTGATCGCAGCCATCGTTGAAATACAACTGAGACGTGAAGTCATTTGAATTTTATATTTTGAAAACAATCGAGTCTGATTTTTAAAAATTTAACTAGGTCTAGCTAATGATGAAATTCTCTGTCAAATATCTAAAGTTAAACAACAAAAATATTTTTATATTTTTTGTCATCTCTTTTCTGCATCAAAGTTAGTGTTTTTTGCATATTAATCATTTTGTCTTGGTGTTATTTTCTTTAATGTAGGCTTCTGGAGGTTTCTATATCTGTGTATATTTGTAAAATACTCTCAAACATATTACTGGGTACAGTAATTTTAAGGATTTTTTTTTTTTTTAATTAAAGCTATTGGGTCTCTCTTTTAACTCCCAGGGACTCATAGAGAAAACAAACAGATTCATGTGAATATTATAACTTGATATGATTATGATTCTCTAAGGACACAAAGGAGGATTTGTTTTTTACTGAGCTGATAGCCAAGGACGGGCCATTTAGGAGGCTACGAATAAACTCTCTTCACAACACCATTTTTCCAGGAATTCTTGAAGGAGATTTTGCTTCTGTTCTCTCTCCTCTGGGAGCTAAGTTGATCAAGTTATTTCCTTATAGAGCTCTCGACAGAGAATGGAAAATTGAAAATAATTATATAAGAAAATAATTATATAAGTAGGAATCGGGCTAGACTAACTGAAGGACTGGAAATAGATATAAAGGGCTTGGACATTTGATGATTAATAAATGTTCTCTGAACATACAAAGGATCTTTCTCAGGTCCATAGGATGCTATGTTCCCCTGACTACACTCCACAAAGTGCTTATCCCCCATCTTCTTGAACTCCATCAATAGCAGGCAGCTCATCAACTCATAGGCAGCCTGATCCAAGAACAGTCTGACTAATCAGACTTCCCATAAATTAAGATAGATTAACCATCCCTGTAAGTTTCAGGATTTTATCTTAGTTCTGTTGTTTGACAACATGCATTAGGCCTTGTCCGTGTGATTTAGTGTGAAATGTATTTCCCCACACAGGCAGTATAGTATAATCTTTAAGAACTGTCGTATGAATGGTATACAAACGGGCTCTACCACTTCCTGGCTTTACCACCTGTAGCAATTTACTTAAATGCTCTCGACCTCAACCACAAAAACACTAATCTTATGGAACCATGTGAATCCTAAATGAAACAAGACACGTAAAACCCCTCAATTGCATAATATACTTAAAGTACCTGGAACATAGCAATCAATATCTGGAGGCGCTTCATATTATCACATAATCACACATATTATTGCATAATCTTTCTTCATATCAGTTTCTTCTACAATACGAGAAATCCTCTCACAATTGCAAAAACTGCTGTTTCTCAAGCATTTTGCTTATCCCTTACAAAGAAGCTGCCTATAAGAAATTAGGCTGCCAGTTGCTGGCTGATAATTTGATGATCCCAGTGGGAAGCCTGGAGAACAAGGGAAGTTATGTATAAGACAAAGTCAGCATATTTCAAGACAGTTAAATATTGGCGTCCAGTTCAGGACCTACATTTCTTTAATTTCACATATAAGGATGATGAGGAAGTTTAATTTCCTTAGCTACAAGAACTCTAGACCTGTGGAAAGACATATTAACCATCTGTAGATCATTTACCAATCATAACTTGAGTGGGACTGAAAGCAAAACGAAATAAAGATCTTCAACAACCTGCAGGAATTTGTGATGCTGGTTAGAATAGGCGGCTTAAAGGTTGTTACCATTGCAGAAGAAAGCATCAACTGTGTATGGAATTTCAGAGTAGATACTATCCTCCTGTTGCCATCAATATGATAGAAAAATGTCTTTTTGTCATTTGTTACATTTCAAGGATCTCCTGGAGAGAATGTCCGAGGTTTCTGGCCAATTAGATGAAAGAAACCAGATTTGGTAAACTAGTGTTGCAAAAAATTTATACCAATCATATGTGCCACTGCTCCAGCAATTATTAGGTCACAAAGCCCATTATTGGTTGGATATAATTTCTCCTCTCTGTTCCTAAACATCTTCATAGCCAGAGTTGTGAGATTAGGTGGATATGGGGGTAGGGAGGGAGAAAAGTCCTGTGACTGCAATTATAGAGCTGAATCTTCACAATTGGTGAAATAAAAAATGTGTGTTATACAATCAGATTCCCCTCTAGTGAGCTATTTACCCTTAACCTCAATCTCACATGTATTTATTAATTATATCTTTTATAACATTCCTGGAAGATATTTTATTACTGATTTAGAGGTGAGGAAATTGAGTTCATTCACAGAGTTTAAGTGATTTGCTGAAAAGTAACATTAGCTAGGATAGACCTGGATTTCACATTCAAGTATTCTTACTCTTATTGCTTAACTTTAAAAGTTGGGTTTTCCTTTCATTATTATGTATTTGCACTTGTGTTAAAATCCTAGATTGTGTGGGTCTTGTGTGAGCATTATTAATAGGTATGTTTATATGTGCTCCTCTGACTTTACAAAGAACATCACTTCTCTACTTGTATTGCTTCCTCTTCTTTTTGTTCTAGGTATCAAATAACAGAGGTGTATTTTAGATACTCAATCATTATGCCAAGGTATCATGTACTAAATCATTTGGCTGGTCTTTGTCCACAGTTCCTGGCAGGGAGCTTCTAAACCTTGGGAATTTCCAGAGTGACAGGAAAGGCTTTGTTATTCATGGTGGGCCAGTTGGGTGACAGGTGAGTTTATGCTAAGGAGATGGTTTGGATCAGACTTAGCTGTGCTAGAAAGACCAACCACGTGATTAGAGGACTGGGGCTTTGTGCAACTTGAAATTAACCCAAATTCCATGGAGGGGAGGAGGGCTGGTGATAAGAGTTCAGCCTCAAGGCTAGTGATTCAATCCATCATGTCTACATAATGAACTCCCAATAAAAGCTCAGACACTAAGCTCAGGCAAGGTTCCTGGTTGGTAATACACATGGATGTGCCAGGAGGATGATGCATCCTGGCTCCATGAAGAGTGGACACAGAAGCTTTTCATTGAGGGGCTTCCCATAACTTGCCCTCTGCATTGCTTTTTTGGCTAGCTTGATTTGTATCCTTTGTTGCTATAATAAAATTGTGATTTTAAGCACAGTTCTTTTCTGAGTGTATGAAAGCAAATCGTTGAAGCAGAGCAGGTAGTGGGAACCCCCAAATTTGTAGCAAGTTGTTCAAAAGTGTGGATTGCCTAGGAGTCCTCAAGTTTGCAGCTGGTGTATGAAGTGAGGACAGTCTTATGGAGGACTGCTTAACTTGTGAAGTCTGGCTTAACTCTGGGTAGTTAGCATCATAATTGCATTGCATAAGGTAACTGATTTTTCGCTTTTCTCATTTTGAGCCATGATTTTGTGATGGTTTTGAGAATAACCAGTATTTAGACATAACCACTAAATAGAAAATATAGCACAGGCAAAACATGGCAGTGAGTATGGAAGGGCTGCCCACTCAGCTCAAAATCACTGAGCAGCTTGTTGGGGTTGTAACAGCTGTAGCTGCTTTTAAACACATTTGTCAGAAGAAGAAGAGAGAAACCATGAAATTGTCACAAAAAGAGTTGGCTTAAATAGGAACTATCACTACAAACTCTTCTTCCATTGGAGCGAGAGTATGATGCAGCCTGAATCATAATCTAGATTTCACAGGGAAAAAACAACTATAAAAAAGGAATTGAAGACCTCATTGTCATGAGGAAGTTATAGGATCTTGATGATCCCAGACTTTTTTGTGTCGCTATGTAATAGAATTATGTAAGACAATTCCATCCTACAAAACTTGTATATGTTTCAGAGAAGGTCTGCTATGGGTTTTTAGATACCAGGCATGTAAAACATTTCTCGTTGTTTACTTTGCTTATGTGCTTTCTCTTCTAAAAAGTAAATATACTTATTTTATGAAACAATATGTAAAACTTTCTTGAATTAAAAGCCTCTATAATTGAAATTAGTGGAAAGGGACATATACATGTATGTAGGGAAAAGTTATTCCCTAATAATAGAGACAATGTATCATACAATATGACACTGATGACAGAGAGAGAGAGGCACAGTTACAGTAGTGATATTATCATTTGGTCATTCAGCATTTTCTTCTACACTAGGTAATATTTTGGTTGCTTTTCTATTCAGGTGAAAGTAGCATACCTAATAGAACAATATTCCCATTGGCAAACCCTAGAGAATGATGACCAATACATGGAAGCAGGGCCCTCCCAGCCACCAGAACTTGAAGCAGAGAGCAAGCCTGCCCACTGCCCACTGATTTCAGCCAAGATCAGCTGGTACCCAGCTGACCCAAAGATGTTTGAGGTGATTGTTCTCAGTCTGTGTTTTGAGTCTATTGCACAACAATTGCTGATTGATATAGATCCTGAACACTTAAAAACAGGTTGTTGATTTTAGATTCACTTAACATTTCTGAAATATAAAATTGTATGCCATCTATTAGTGATTTATTTGTTTAATCTCAATTACTAAAGACATATCATGGGTCTAAGAGGTAATCGATGATCAATTGTATACTACTTATAAAATGACAAAAATGAAAACTCTTTATATTTTATTAAAACTGGTCAAAGATACATAGAAAAATATGTAGTTGTAAGTGCTTTTAATAGTAACCGAGAAAGATAGAACGTGTGTTTGTATTTATATATTTATATGTATAAAAGAGCATAATAAGATAAGAAGGATTTATATTAAACTTTAATAGAACTTAATGCTATGGAGAGGGGTTAGTTCGAAATGTGGTTGGTGAACATGTGGTAGGAAATTTTCATAATTTGCTGTCCATAATTTGGTAATGCTCGAACTATTTCCAAATATATAATCTTGCACAGTTTGAAAAAAGAAGTCAAATTGGAAGGATACCATCCAAAATGTTAGGGTTGGTTATGTCTATGTTTCATAACCATAGCTGTATTTCTTGTTATTATGTGTCTTAATCTGGGTTCTCCTGAAGTACAGGCTAAGAAAAAGGACTTGCAATCAGGTAGCTTATTTAAGAGGTGAAATCAGGAGATGGAGCAAGGGGAGAATGAGACGGAAATGGCAGACAAGCCTATAGTGTTGTTGCTGTGGCCAACAGGTGCTCTATTCCACTAGAAATTCCTGAAAAGTATTCAGACTGTCTTCCAGAAAGACTGGAGGTTGGAACATTTATCTGCTGCCTCCCATCTTTCTTTGGTTGATGGTTGACTGCAGGGACATTAACTTGCCTATGCTTCCAGGCCATGGTTACACAAGGGCTGAGTTGATGCCTGAAACATTTGAGAAGTTCTAGGGCCGAAATAAAAAATATACATCAGGGATGCTGGAAGGATAATGCTGACAACAGAAGGTGAGTCTGAGCTTAAGTAGAACTGTCATTTGTACCTATGACTACAGTCAGTGATGGTTCAAGAGGATGTGATGCAGTATTCTATCATATTATTATTTTTGTTTTATATTTCCAAGTTTTTCTTAATGAATATTCATTCTTCATAAGAGGAAGTAAAGTTTATTCGAAAAGCATCTTGGTAAGATACATGTTCCCCTCAGTTACAGAAAGAAAGGATTATCAGAAGCATTTGTAATACTTATAGTCACATTATTCAATTAAATATCTTAATGCAAACTTCAGAACTGCCTCAAATATACACAAATTTCACAAATTGATGGCAGTATTATTAATTGAATACACTGTCAAAAAATGTAGGCTTACAAAGATACAGTATCTAACATTGGATCATTTAGAAAACCATTACAAAATACAAATGCTAAATCTATAGTCTTAAAAAACAAACAAAAATAGATCTGTTGTTTGTATTTGATTATTTTAGTCAATGCTCCTTCACTGGCTAGAACTATTTTTAATTTTTTCTGTATAGTAACTTCAAAGGCGAATGACCAACCCAGCAACATATATTGTACCTGATGTTAAGGGAGAGCTGCCAGATTCAGTATCTCTTCATGACCTCAGTATCTAACCAGTCTCTTAGCTTGGACTCCTTTCAGTTTTCTAAGCCTCCGACAACCATTCTTGATTTGCATTTAAAAAAATTTCTTTCTGAAATAGTCATGTATTTATTCATTTATTCAACCAAGAGATGTCTATTAAATACTTGCCATGTTTTGGGTATTATGCTAAGAGTTGGGGTTAAGTGGTGACCATTGTCTTCATAAACCTATAAGCTAGTAAACAAATTTATAAAGTGCCTTTTACATTTGACACTAAGCACTGTTTATCTAGCTGCCACCCGGGCTCTTATTGACGAAGAATTTTTTCCTTCTTCCACATGACTTTGTTAACTCAGGTTCCATTGAGGAAGTAACCCTCCCTATTTGAGACAGTTTTATCCCTGGAATCTTGTATTCACTAGCTGTTGTACTCACAGCTATACATTTACCTAAATAACTCAGAAATATTTACTCTAACAATGAATCATCTTCTTTTGCATAAAATGGAGAATGATAAACAATATTTTAAATTCTAGCCAAGAGCTTGTTTCAGGAACATGCCATGTTGATTTTCTCCATGTTTATATAGGCTCCACTCTTTAATTTACTAACCAATGTTGCTTCAAATGCTAGATATGAGCAATGCACTTACATCAAAACCTATTAACTGAGAAGAATCGTGCCAGGGTCCTTTTTGCCATATCTCTTAGGAAATGCCTTTCCTCATCTAGGCCGGTCTTAATGGGGCGGGGGGAACATTGTCTTCAGATCCCAACTTGTATTTCTAAATACGTGCTTTAATTTATATCTAATATCTTTCCAATAGCAGAATTTACCCTGGCTGTTCACATTTGGAACTATAGTTCCCCTCTTAAGATCCTCCAGGTTTGTTTATTTTGTGCCCTATAACCTCCTTAAATGTTACTCTATCAGGGAAATTAAGATGAATCTCTTGGTTTCTGCTGTTTGCCCTACCTTTTCCTAAACCACCTGGAACAGAAACGAATTGTCTTTAGTGGTTCAGAAACAGGTAAATCTCTTTGTTTGAAATGAAATCTTAACTGCAATAAAGAGTTTCCCCTAAAATGCTGAAAAAATTAATATTTTTCACAAAATAAACCAGCAAGGTGTCAGATTTACCTTACATTCTAATTATTTGTTTAAGAAACATACACACAAGCTTCAATACATTTTAATAGCTGCTGAATTCTGTTTTTCTGGCTTACATATGCTAAATATCTGACACGCAACTGGAATAATATCTTTATTCCCTTAGCTCATTAAGAAAAAGAATATTGTAAAGGAATTTATAAAGAAAATAAAATAGCACTAAGAATTACCCGAACTGTATAATTTACTGTTTGAAGCCTTATTTTTGACTATAAACTTCCTTGTTTGTCAGCTCTTCTTTTAACATTTAATTTTCCCAGCATTCACTCAGCCAGTGTTTAAGCAAACATTTAAATATCTACTGCTCTGAGTCATTGATTTAGGCACTACTTTGAAAGGCATGATCCCTACCATCTAGGAGCTTAGAAAACAGAAGCAAGATGGTATAAAAATCAGAAATTGAAATACAATATAATAAGGATGATATACTATCTGTCATTTATTTACACATTTATTCATATTCATTCATTATTTGGTTTTTATTTGATATTTTGGAATTTATGTATCATATGTTGGAAAGTCTTTACAATCAATGACATTTACATATATTGGGCAGTCTTTACATATGTTTACCAGTCTCTATAATCAATAAAAAAAAAAAGATATTTGGGAGGCTAAGGCAGGCAGATCACCTGAGGTCAGGAGTTCAAGACCAGCCTGACCAACATGGAGAAACCCTGTCTCTACTAAAAATACAAAATTAGCTGGGCATGGTGGCGCATGTCTGTAATCCCAGCTACTCGGGAGGCTGAAGCAGGAGAGTCGCTTCAACCTGGGAGGTGGAGGTTGCGGTGAGCTGAGATTGTGACATTGCACTCCAGCCTGGGCAACAAGAGCAAAAAATAATAATAATAATAAAAAATAAAAAAGAAATAACTAACTGCCACAGGAAAAGATAGACACAAAAAGAAATGTGATGTATGATGTATGAAATATTATAATAGAGATGTGCACAAGGCATATGGGAGTAAAAAGAAAGGGACACTTATTTTTCTATGGGAAAGAGTAAAAAACTGTTTTCTCAGTAATGCCTGAGGAAAGGGAAAGGAAAATAACTTTCAAGAAGTGGAGTGCAGCATGAGTAGTATCAAAGGTATAGAGAAACAATAAATGTGAGAGGAATTACAAACATATCAGTTTTTCTAGAATGTTATATGTACAGGAGGGAGGGGCCAATGAGGCCAGGGCTGTAGAGGGCCTGGCTTCTGGAGGGGAGATAGGACACTCTGGAGATCTAACCATTAAATCCATAAAAATGAGGAGCTTTTGAAAGTTCCTAAGAAGGGAAGTGATGTCAACACATTGTTCTTCTAGAAAAGCTACTTTAGCAGCTATAGAAGGGAGGGAGGAAGAGCCACTCAGGGGCCCTTGCAGAAGCGTAGTTATAATGAGAAGTTAAACCAAGCTCCAGGGCAATGAGAGACGGGTTAGGTGGAAAACTATTTAGGAGATCATCTCGTTCATCAGTTGGAGGGGGCAAGTTACTGAATCTAAAGAGTTGAGGCTGGATAAATAATGGTGCTGCCAATGTAGATAGAGGTTAAATGAAGAAGGGTCAGTTGAAGGTGAAATATTTCAGTCTGGATAGGTTCTGAACTTGAGGTCTCCCTTTCAGCAGGCAGTGCACTATACGAGCTGGTTGTGTTCACATATGCTTACAAGACAAATAGTCATGCAGTCACCACCGATGTAACTTAAATGATTGTTGAAATACTGAAATCCTTTTCTGCTGATTTTCAGCTGTATTCTTCTCCACAGCTCTTCCTCCATATCCCTTCCACAGAAACAAGGTCAGACAGAAGCATGAAACCTGGCAGAAATGTGTGATTGTCTTTAGAGTTTCTGCTTGCATAGGAGGTGAGGCTGCATCTACCCACATTCCACTGGCCGAGGCAATCTTTCACATGTGTGTATGAATGTAAACAGCAGTGATAATCAAAACATGCAACATCTGGTCTGGCATGGACACTGACAAGTCAGAACAGATGTACTGGAGTGGGGTCTAGTGAGGTGATGTCCAGTAGAAAAGAGACAATTCATGAGAAAGAAAATGATAAGAAAAAAGATAGTAAGTTAGTTTTGGTTATATATGAAATGTACAAGATATGTAAAAATGAACTTTTGGCTAGTTATGTCATCCTGACCTCTACAGAGAGTTATTGGTGGAGAAAAAATACACATTGTATAATTGTCAAGATGTAGATCACCAAGACACAGAATACAGACACACAGGGAAAAGACTGATGTATTTGTATAAATAAAAGTATATAAATTATGAATGTGAATAATTTAACAACCTTGTAATAAAAACCACACAATATTTGCAAAATGCATTGTATACGGTTGCCATTTTATTATTTTAATATCTTAAGAACACATAACCTAGTAAAACACCATCATGCCAATAGAACATAACAGGTAAATCTAAGTCATTTATAAGCCTGTAGAATGATTGCAACTTTCACTCATAATTACATTAATATGACTTTTTAAATATTTTAAAAATCAAATCAACAAATATAAAAATGTTTCAAATTTTTTGTTTAATTTTTTAAGCTGCTGTTGGAAGTGTTGGAAGTGTTTGTTGGCTTACCTCTCTAAAAACCAATTGGTGTTTATATCTGTCAAGTTGTTAGTGAAAAAACTCTGAACAGAATATGCTGTAATTTTTGAAGATGAAAAGTACACAAATATAGATGCTTACAAGCACATGCACATTTTTGACAGAACATTCAAGGAACTTTCTGTTGAGATTGTCTCTGAAAGAAAGACTTGCAGTACTAGTGAAGATAAGAGCATTCTTTTACACTGGCATAAACATTGTGGTATTTAATGTTTTTATAATTTGCTTTGCTATTTTTTGCCATTTAAAGAAAAAGAAAAATACATTACATGTCCTAAAGCATGCAAATATTTAGTAAAAAGTTTTTCTTATGAGTATTTATACATGAAAAATAGTCATACAGATTAATGAAAAAGTTCAGAAATGTGCCTAAGTCATTAAGCAATTTTCAAAACAACATTTTTACTTGTTTGTAGGCAAATTATTCAAACCTAGAAGAACTTAACTTCTTTAGGGTTTGAAATTTTAAAGGAAACAAACAGTTTAAAACAAAACTTTTGGATTTTAAGTCATATCTACACTTTAAAAACTAAAAAATGAAATTCTTTGTACCTCTGTGTTCATTCAGTCTACATTGTGCCCAAACCAACATCAGCTCTGGTGATTCCATGCTTCTCTGTCCATGGACCAAAATGGGATTATGCGTAAAGCAAAATAGAAGTTTAATCTCCCTGGATTGTCTGCCAAACAACTCAAATATTTATTTGTCCCTTTTGAAATATATTTGCATAACAAAATGTTCATGTTTTTTCAAGACTAATGCTTTTGTATGTGAAATTTGGGAAAAGACAACCATTATATCAGTTGTGAGGCTGCATGTCAATATTGAATCAGGAGAGGAAAAATGTGGCCATGTTTACCTTATGTCAGGGATTTGTAGGGAGACAATCTGATAAAGACTTGGATTTGGGTTTTTGGTCT
Source organism: Colobus angolensis palliatus (assembly GCF_000951035.1). Lineage (NCBI taxonomy): Eukaryota > Metazoa > Chordata > Mammalia > Primates > Cercopithecidae > Colobus > Colobus angolensis. Next base: position 15,059,312 of record NW_012113141.1, on the reverse strand, counting down.
TTGCTGACTGGAGCAATAAGGGGAAATTCAAATGTATCTCACACTTCACAATTTACTCTTCAAAATTCAATAGAGCATAAATTCAGCATAAAGTGTCCCTTCTCTAGAAGATATGCTTCTGCTTTATATTAGACATCCTTGTTTCACCAGATAGATTGTGCTTTGAAAAGTATGTTTCAAAATCCCTCCAGTGCCCACGATTCTGTGCTCTAACACTAACTCACTGCAGATTGCCTCAGCCTCCGCAGATGACTGTCAGAAACAAGACTAGATTTACATTATTTTACCACACACTGTATGAGACAAACCCCAGGAACATCTGAATGGGTAAATTATTTCAAACAAAATTAAGAGATGGTACTGACAACATTTTAACAAGCAAAATAACCAACTTTTAGGGTTTTAACACCCTTCTGCTTACAGGCAAATATGATTATTTTGCTGTTATATGTATATTTTTTCTTAGTCAAGGCAAATTCCCTCAGTCTTCTTTTGTAATGCCACACATGACTCTGTTTTCTATAATTTGGCACTTGTATGTTAATCTGGAAAAGATATATAAATCTTTAGATCATTTTAATTTTATTTCTCAGAAAATTTAACTTTATACTTACAAAGGCATCTGTTTTGAAATGAGTGCCTAAATATAATAAAAAGTTATATCTATTATATTTGTTTTCCAAATAATTAATCTCAATTTTCAGAAGAAGAAATTAAAGGAGCAGAGAACCTTGCCTAAAGATGCAAAACTATACAGAGGCAGAAGTAAATATTACCTTTGAGTTGCCTTAATGGAAAGCCTACTCTATTTTCAGTGCCCTGCAATTCTCAAAATAGAACTCATAGAAACACAAAACACAATAGTGGTTAAAGAGGCTGAGGGTGGGAAGAATGGGACGATGATGGGCAAAGGGTACCAAATCTCAATTAGACAGGTGGAATATATTTTTTTAGTTCTATTTTACATTGTAGTAGATATAGTTAATAATAGAGCATTGTATATTTCAAAATTGCTGAGAGAGTAAATTTCAAATGTTCTCACCACAAAAAATCTTAAATCACTTGATTTAATTATTATACATTATATTCATAAATCATAATATCAGTATGTATCCCATAATTTTATACAATTATAAATTGTCAGTTTATATCAAAAATAAATAAAAAATAGAACCTGAATTTTTATGTCCCAGTACCTTTAAAAGAAAGCTTCACAACATTGAGCAAGTACATTTATTACTTTTTAAAGATGCTGTGTAAGTGTTCTCAAAACAGTTTCATTGGGTTCACTGTATGCTACAATGAAATCCTAGAAATTAGTGTCTGTGATAATTGTAAAATATGTATTTGGTCTTCATTCAGTCTCTTTGAATACAATTCCAAAAATCTTTGGACTTCAGAGTAACTTTTTGATATGCTAAATGAGTTGATTGGCAGCTGGCAGCCCCTTGGTAGCTTCAGGATGGCGGCTGCTCACCAGAAAGACCAAGGCATGATGAGAGAGTTGGGACTTTCAACTCCACCTCCCAATCTCAGGGGAGGGGAGAGGGATGAGGGATTAGGTTAATCACTATGACCAATGATTTCATTAATCATGCCTAAGTAATGAAGAGTCCATGAACACCCAAAAGGACAGGGTTCAGAGAGCTTCTAGATAGCCAAATAAGCCAAATAGGTGAAGGTTCCTGAAAAGTGGCATGGCTTTGGAAAGCATGGAATCTCTGGGCCCCTTCCCACGTGCCTTGCCCTATGCATCTCTTCATATATATCCTTTGTAATTCTTTACAATAAACTCGTAAGTATAAACAAATGTTTCCTCCTGTTCTGTGAGCTCCTCTAACAAATTAATTAAATCCAAGGAGGGGGTCATGGGAACTCCTATTTATTGCCAGTTGGACAGAAGTGCAGGTAAAAGATTGGGGCTTGTGTTTGGCATTGGAAGTGGGGAGCAGTGTGGTGGGAATGAGCTTTCAACTTCTGTGGTCTGACACTATCTCCAAACAGATAGAGTTGAAGTTGAATTAGAGGACACCCAGCTGCACAATTGGTTGGTTGGTTATGGGGTTAAATCCTCACACTTCCTAATGACCAGAGGTCACAGAAATCTTCTATGTTGATTGTTGTTGAGTGAGAGAATGGAAAAAGCACTTTGGTTTGGTTTTCCCTACAAAAACTGAGCGACCAATAAAAGATTAACAGATCCCTACCCTCTGCCTGCCTTAAGACAACACAGTGCAGCTGGGCTTGTTTACTCAGTGCCCCCATTTTGAACACCATTGTAGCTACAAAGCTACATTCGTGGGTGCAAGCTGTGGCCATGAAATTGAAACAAGCTAAATGACCTAAAAGGAACGATTCGCCTTTCCTTAATGCGCAGTTCCTTAAAAACACTAGTATTGACTGAAATTAATCTATTTTCCTAGCCCGTTGCTATCAGGTTGCCAAGAAAGTTGGTTTGATTTTTTTTGCCTGAAAAAAAAAAAAAGAAGAAGAAAACTGAAGCTATTGTTCTCACGTGAAACTTTAACCTTGGTGCCGGCCCCGGAAAAGTATCTCCTTATTTATTCTTTCTAACACTGAGAAGAGCTCAGTGTTAGAAAGAATAAATAAAAAATATCTCCTTATTTATTCTTCTAACACCAAGAGCTGTTCCATCTTGGGTGCCATACAGTTGAAAAGTCAGCCTTATGCAGCAGGCAGAGAAATGTTTATGATGAACTAACTATGTGATTAGAAAGCATTGGTATACATGTACATGACATAAAAGATGAGCTCAGTTCAGCTGTACAATGGTGCTCTGATCACCTCCTGTTCACTGTAATGGTGAAGGAGGAGTTGCATGCCCTCAATAATATAATACGGCCAAACATATGATACCAGACACTGGACAGATGAGACTGGCAGTTTTTTGGTCACATATACTAACAGCTCAGTGGAGGAGCACACTGCATGCCATACAGTGTACATGCAGGTTATGCTCAGGAGTAGCATGAACCAGAAGGGGCTGTAGGAAGCAGGTTCTGCAGTAGCAAAGGGTGGGATGCCCTTTGGTTCTCATGGGAGGATGTGATTGGTGTCTTTGAATACCATGGCAGGTGGATGAAACCTATCAGGTAGCTGAGGAATGATTGAGGACCATATAGAGTGCAGCTGCCCCAGCTGGTAAAGGAACTAACTGAGCAGGAACTAGCCTTTCCCACTAGGGGTTGGGGCATACCGGGTGAGAGGTGGGAAAACACACAAGCTTTTGGGTCCCTGTGAGGCTGCAAACATGTTAAGGCAACAGTTAAAATTTTAAGTCTCACAATACAAATGGCCATAGTAGCTTCCTACTATACAGAGTTGTGAGTAAAATAAATGAAATAAATAGGTAAAAAATACTTAGTAAAATTAAATGTGTTTCAAAAATCCCAGTTTATTCATGTGAGCCTTATTGTTAATAGAAAAACTTTTACTTCTTAGATTATATTTATGGTACCTCATCTATATAATACTAAAATAAGAAGGGTATAGACTATACTTTGAATCTTATTTTTTGGGCAGTGCTTATGTATAGTGACTGTTCTTTACTGGGTTACATTGAAAATGGGTTGTATGGGTTATTCACATAGTATTATAAAAAGAGAAATGCACCAAGGAAGTCAAGATAGTGATTGTCTACAGTGTTCAAGAGTCCCCACCCTGAGGTTCAATAACTGACTAGAAGGACTCACAGAACTTAGTAAAGGCATTCTACTCATGGTTCCAATGTATTACCCTGAAAGGACACAGACCAAAGTCAACTAAGGGAAGGGCTGTGTCCAGGAGTCACCAGGTATAAGCTTCCACTTGTCCTTTTCCCGTGGAGCCCTGTGGATGGCCCCTATTGCTCGCAGCAACAACATGTGGAAATATGCATGAAGTATTGCCAATGAGAGATGCTCACCCCAGCTTTGGTGTCCAGAATTGTTGCTGGAGCTTGATCATTTACATATAGGTACCGCCCATGTAACCAAGCTTAGCTGCCAGCCCATCCAGTGGTTGAACTGGTATATGTCCCAAGCCCAACATTCCCTACTTAAATTGTATTATTAGCATTGACTCTATGCATGTCCCAAAGTCCACAAGGAAACAAACACACTTTCATTGCACAAATGATATTCCAAGGGATTTGCAGTTAGTTCCCGGGAGCCAAGGCAAAGGCCATACCTCTTTCTATACAAGGTTAATCCTTTACTGCACATTGGAATTCTTTTTCTAACACGAATTCACCATCTTTGATAACATTGGGCTTGAACTTCCTCATCTATAAAATAAGAGAGTTGAACTAGGTCCCTGGTTTCATTAAGAGTGTTGTTCAGGATTGACTGAGGCATTATTGAGGGTGGAAAGATAAGAGGCTACTCTGAATCTGTCTCAAATAAATAAATTCAAAGCAATGTGTAGTACACTGTTATCTTTTTCCTTAATAGGAAGAAAGTGTTCTGGTAAAGCCAGGGATTCCCTGGAAATACATGGTTTCTAGTGTTCCTTTCAATTCTAGTGTCAGCAGATAGTATGGTTTTAAGAAAACACAAACAATTGTCAGATGATTATTTTAAGGTAATGTTATGAAGATACAAATACTTTTCAGTTTAAAGCTATCATAGCCACTTCTAGTTTCCTCTAGAGTTGCATAAGAGTGTTTATTATTATAATAATAACGTTCTTTGATTAGTGGTAGCTTATTTACCATAAACTTATTTTAGCTGTCTATAGATATTATCTTGAACCCTGTTATATAAGTGCTATTTGTCCATTTTTCACATGAGTATTTGGTTTTTAAGTACATAAGAATGCTTTGGAGTCAAAGTACACTAATCACATATAAGTACTGAAAGCTTCTGAAAGAAAATTACTACATCATAGTTAATTATTAGAAAATATCAAGGCTGGGCGTGATGGCTCACACCTGTAATCCTAGCACTTTGGCAGGCCTAGGCAGGTGGATCATCTGAGGTCAGGAGTTCAAGACCAGCCTGGCCAGAAGGGCAAAACCCCGTCTCTACTAAAAACACAAAAATTAGCTGGGCATGGTGGCAGCCACCTGTAATTCCAGCTACTCAGGAGGCTGAGGCAGGAGAATCACTTGAACTCAGGAAACGGAGGTTGCAGTGAGCCAAAATCGTACCACTGTACTCCAGCCTGGGTGACAGAGTGAGACTCCATGTCCAAAAAATAAATAAATAAATAAATAAATAAATAAGAAAAAGAAAATATCAAATGAATTTTAAGTGGATACTTTGGCATAGATTAAAGAATCACAAGTCAGTGGGAAATTTAGGTATTATCTATCTGAACCCCATTCACCTAACTACTTCAGTGTGGGAGTTGGGGCTAGAACCTTTGTCTATTAGCTCTCTAGTTGTTTGAACTTAGTTAAGATAACAGAATCCTTCAGACAACAAAGGTGTTTTATTTGGAAGTTGAGTAGATTTTAATTGATTTTTCCTAATCAAAATAAAAACCCATGATACAAAAATTAAACCAATGACCATTTCCTTGATCCAAAATGTGAAAGACATCTTGGGTATGCCTAGAGTAGAAGTTAGTTGACTTGGGTGTTAGTTCCAGCTCTGCAGCTCATGAATTTGGTGACTTTGTACCTAATAACCCCTTTGCTCATCAGGTTTTCATGTTTCTAACGAGGGGATTAAGATGAGACCCCTGGTTTGTGCAGTGCTTGAGGTTGATTGCCTTGTCTTTTACGGTCAAGCTAAGTGTTAGACATTTGCAACCACAAAATCCAGGATACATTTTCCACTTATTTTGTGAGAAATCATTTCACTGCATCTTAAACACTTGTCACTGATTGCTTCACAGAGGGCAGCCGAGGAGATTCAAGGTTTGTTAGAACTCTACTTGTACGGTTCAGTATATTTTATTCAGTTTCCAAGTTTCTTTGCTTAAGTCATAAAAATGTATGTTGCTGTATAAAAGTCTCAGCATTTGTTTTCTAATTCATTTGACCTTTTAAGAACAAGTACACTCCCAGTTTTACCACTTCTATTAAATAACCAGCTACAAAGGGCATGCATTTGCTACTGCTGCCAATGATGATTGAGAAACTATGATATATGAGCAGGTTCCAAGGCTATGCAGTGTTACTGTGTATATAATGTAGGCTATGACATTTCATGCCATGTTCACTTTGTGTCAGTCCTATTATGTTCCTTAGCAGGCAGGCTGGAAGCACGGGGGTGAGAACAGGCAATGTCTGTGGGGTAACCTGATCAAGTGGTGGTCCTAGAGAAATATACCTACACTGTGTCATCACAAAATGTGTCATCTCACTGTAATGAGGTAATATTCTTTGCAACACTCACCCTGAGCTGTTTGTTCATCTTATTTCTAAGCAGTTTTGACTGTACATATGGATCAAATCACTAAATTTGAATCTAGAAAGTATATCACCCATTCCATCCCCTCTGCAATAATACAATTTAAGACAGATGAATGTAAAAGTGTATCACCCATTCCATCCCCTCTGCAATAAATACAATTTAAGACAGATGAATGTGAAAAAAAAAAAAAAGAAAACAAAACAACATCAGGCTTAACTGAGAACGCTTCTTTGAAGCATTTTGAAAAGAAAATACTTTTTGTTTGAAAACAAAATACTTACAGTAATCCCCTCCTTTCCCTGGGGGAAATATGTCCCAAGACCCCTAGTGGATGCTTGCAACCATAAATAATACTGAATCCTAAACCCTATATACACTATGTTTTTTTCTACATATACATACCTATGACAAAGTTTAATTAATAAACTGGCTCAGTAAGAGACAACAACAACTAATAATAAAATAGAACAACTATAACAATATATTGTTCACAATTTCATGGATAGAAGACTAATTATTACCATAGAGCTTAGTGACCTTAGCATATGATCTTTTATTCTTTCCTTATTAAGTCAAGAACTTTCACCTTTCAACTTAAAGGAAGTACATTATAGCTTATTTTTTGGCACAGCTGAGCTGCCAGCATCACTACTATTGTACTTTGGGGCCATTATTAAGTAAAATGAGAGTTACTTGACCACAAGTATTGGGATATCTGAACAGTCATTCTGGTAACCAAAAGGGCTAGTAAGTGACAAAGGGCAGGTGGTGTCGACAGCATGAAGTCACTGGACTAATAGTGACTCTACAAAGTAGACAGCGTGTGATTTTGTCAAAATACTCAGGATGGTGTGCAACTTAGGAATTGTTTATTTCAGGAACTTTCCATTTAATTAATTTCTACTTAATATTTTCAGACAGTAGTTGACCATGGCTAAGTGAAACTACAGACAGCAAAGCCCGGATAAGGATGGACTGCTGTCGAGTCATTCTGAAAACATTAGCTAATAAACAATAAAATCACGATTCTGTGTGAAAAGCTGAAATTGGAAACCAATATTTTAATTTTCAAGTTATTCCACATTAGCAGAAGTTCTGTATATTCTTCTCACTGTATTATAAAAGCTTAGATTTAAGCTAAAATCACCACGGTAATTAAAATGCATGGTACATTTTGGGTTCATTTTGAGTGAGTGAGATTTTCAACTAACCTGAAGCAAAACAAATCAATTAGGAAGCCATCTGGGCAAATTAAATCTCAGGAAATAGAAAATAAACATGTGAACCCTTAACACTGCCACGGCTTCTGATGGTTCTCAGAATGATCTACTGTCAGAGTTAGGTGATCTTTTACATAGATGAGTACTACTCAACCCTGGATGAGTCTTATAATTCACCTGTACAAATTAGAATAAATACTAACGCCTGAACCCCTCCACAGGTATTTTGATTTAATTGATCTGTCATGGGGTCCAGGCACTGATATATTTAAAGTTCTTCACGTGGTTTTATAAATTTCCATTTTCCCCATTATGCAATAAGTAACAAATTACCTCTTCCACTTCCCTTGAAAGTGGAAATTATGTTTACCAGTTTATTTACTTGTTGTAGAATACATTGATAAAATAACATGAAATATTTTCTTAATGTCTCTCTATTATCAAAATGTTAACATTCTCAAATATCCTCATGTGCTAATAATGGGTGCATTCTTCTTTGGATTTTTCTCCTTAAGAATCTTATCTCAAAATCTACAAAATCAGAGAGAGGCATAAAAGAATTTTCACCACTTAGATGCTTTTAGTGCTATGTTATAAAGTGATTAAATTTTTAGAGTAAGATTTGGGGTTTAGGACTTGAGCAGGACCTACTCTAATGAGCAGAAAGTGGGGGTTCAGTTGCCTGATAGTGGATCTAGGGTTGATAAAACACGGCAGGGAGTCATTAGGGACAGTAAATAAATTAGTGAATGGTTAAATGAATATTGGGCCTGAGATTTGATCAGAGGGGAAATCTTTAGCTCATGAAAGTTTATATGTAGGATGTTTTTGGTGAGGACAAGGCTGAGATAGAGTTATGCCTCCACAGAGGTGTGGGCTGATGGAATTGAAGACTTTTGTTAAGAAGACCCAGGAACTGTGAGATTGACAGTTAGCAGGGACATCCCCTTAATGACGTGTGTCACTTGGAAAGATAGCAGAAATCAAATGGGCTGGAAGGTAAGGGGGGGAGGCAGGTGCTGAAGTCCTTGAGGGACGTGAAGTAGTGTCCCAGGTGGTAGAACATGGATGTATAGAGAGAGTCATGAGGAACACGGCACGGGCTTTCAAAAGAGACACCATTGAGGCATGGCCCAAAGAGCCACATTGCAGACACTGAGAGAGAGAAGGATGCTTAGGTATCATGATGTAGTACATATGAAAACAATCTGTAAACAAAAACACAAAGCACGGGTATTCTATAGACACTTGCTAAGTAGCTCATATTTGAGCCCATGTGAGCAAAATAAGTTTATTTCTTTATACACTGATACCAATGATTCTTTAAATAAGAATGACAGATAGTAAACTATTTTAATTAGGGAACTTAGATAAATTTTATTTAGAAAACAGTGTACTTTTCCCTGATGTATGGAATGGACAGGGAAAATCCACCTTTAATGTGAACATGGAGTGACATTTCTCATAAACTAGAAGTGGGAGTCTACTGATAAGTTCCAAGCGTGAGGCTGCAAGCCTTGAATGAATCATGTGATGGTGTGCTGGGAAGAAAAAACAAGGAATGTGAGAGAGATAGAGAGATATTGTTTGAATGGCCAGGAATAGGGCTGGCTAGATTTCATTCCTCTTTAGAAAAATTAGCTTTCATTTTCAAACAGTGATTTGAGACTGTTCAATTTCTTTCTAAAATTGTTACTGAGCCTATATTATAAAAATGATACGGTGTTTGTTTTACTTATGTTCCTTTTTCTTTGCCCATTTTTTTTTTCTGTGTGCATGCTTGCTTCATGTAGTCACGAGTAATTGGCTAATATCCTAACCCCTAGTGGCTACCTGAAAAATTAATGCACTTGGTTTTCTTTCAAAGAGCAATGATTCTTAGGTCATGCAGACTTTTTTGATGCTGTCCAGAAGTTTGATTGGACCAAGGGACACAGCAGATTTGATCCTCAGGGCATCTCCCTTCCCACCACCTACCTCACTCATAAAAGCTGCCGGTTATGTTCAAAAGCACGCTGGATTTGACAAATTTGTCTCTCCCACCCTCACACTTTAGCCAAATCACAGAAACCCTTCTCTGCTCCTAAGCACTAATATGTCAGTGTTGGGCTTACTGTGCATCAGGTAACCTAAATGTGGGGTCATCCCAAAGGAAAAAAAAAAAAGAAATATTAAAATAAACTCTATCAACCTGTAAAATACAGAAGCTTGCATCTATGAGTCAGGAACTTGGCAAATTTCCTACAAAATACATTGCTGGTGAGACTGGATAGTGAGAAACAGAAATACAGTCTCTACATTTAGTGACAGCAAAGAGAGTTCTGCTATGATTATACAGGAATGGAATGCACACAATAATATCTTAAATTCTCTATCTTAGCTCATCTTAGTCCTTTGATGAGGAGGTGGCAACAAAAAACTGGAATCAAAAGTAAATTATGGGGCTGGGTGTGGTGGCTCAAGCCTGTAAATGCCAGCACTTTGCAAGGCTGAAGCGGGCGGATTGCCTGAGGTCAGGAGTTCGTAACTAGCCTGGCCAACATGGTGAAACTCCATCTCTACTAAAAATACAAAAAATTAGCCAGTCATGGTAGCAGGAGTCTGTAATCCCAGCTACTTGGGAGGCTGAGGCAGGAGAACTGCTTGAACCCAGAATCGGAGGTTGCAGTGAACCGAGATCACACCACTGCCCTCCAGCCTGGGCAACAACTCTTTTTTTTTTTTCGAGCCAAAAAATAAAAGTAAATTATGGAATGATTGACAAAGGAGAAAGCTTAACAAAGGTTAAGATAATACAAAGAAGTATGTTAGGTGTTGGTGCTCAACTTTTTTGACTCCTTAACTCCCTTTCAAACTTGTGTTGGAGTGAATGCACACCAAGTAAGGCAGGAATATTGACAATGTAGAACCTTAATAATGATATTCGTATCAGTTAGAATCCATATCAGTTATTCAAACTGTATGTGAATAACCTAATTTTGATGAGCGGCCTGTGCCCTTGCCACTTCTTATAGTCACCTCTAGGTCAACTTTCCTGTGTCTGAATTCTAGACCACATGTCCATTCCTCTGTGCTACAACTGAAAGGAAGAATATGAATGAATGTCCTTGATTTCTTATAATCCCTCTTACTATAGGCTGTTGCTGGTAGTTGATTAAAATGAAGCTTCAGTGGAATGGAAAGGAATAAGATGACAGAAAAATACCACAGAACAATGTTCAAGATTAAATATTTGACACCTATGCTTTTTAAATATCCATGGACTGGGCCAGGCACGGTGGCTTATGCCTGTAATCCTGGCACTTTGGGAGGCTGAAGCAGGCAATCACCTGAGGTCAGGAGATCGAGACCAACCTGGCCAACATGGAGAAACTCCGTCTCTACTAAAAAAATATAAAAATTAGCTGGATGTGGCAGCGTGTGCCTATAATCTCAGCTACTTGGGAGGCTGAGGCAGGAGAATCACTCTATCCTGGGGGGCAGAGGTTGCAGTAAGCTGAGTTCGCACCACTGCACTCCAGCCTGGGTGATAGAGTGAGACTCTAGAGCAAGACTCTGTCTCAAAAACATTTTTTTATAAATAAATAAATAAATATTCATGGACTATTCTGAATTGTACAGGGGCTGGTATTTCTCAGGTCACCTCGTTATGCTGCTTGTCTCTTTTTCCTTCCCTTCCAGCTCACTTGCCTCACTTTCCTTCTCGACTTTCCCACGCTGAAAATGTCCCTGTTATTTTTCAGCTAAGCAGTTTAAATATTTATTTGTTTTGATACTTCATCTAAACTCTATGGACTTCACTTTTCACATGAACAGCCCAATTTCAAAGGATTTTGTTAATATAACCAGCTGTCACCTCTAGAGATAATTCCCTTAGGAGCAGAAGCAACTGCAATCACCTGTGGTTTAAAAGAGCAGATTTTGAAGACATCTGCTACATACAGGAAAAGTAACTCATAAACTGTTATTCAACAAATTGCATCCAAATTTAAGCCCTTTTCAATAATTAATAGACTTAGTAGAGCCTCTATCTATCATAATAAAATCCCTAGACATTATAACATTCTCCTCATCTCTATGATTTACATTAAAATCTTTGAAGCATAACCTATAAAATCTGTGACAAAATCCATTTTAAATCAGGAGAATATATAGATTTTATTCTATGAAGAACAATGAAAAATCTTTGCTTAATAGACTTAACCCATGAGAATGAAGGAAAAAATGCATTCTCAATTACATTTGAGAAGACATATTATCTAAGAAATGAGGGGGACGGGGAGTCTAGACATCTGGTCAAAGTTGTCCTCTTTGGCAAAATCATATCTTGACTTCGTTTGTATTATTAAATGAAAAATGTGAAAGTAAATGAACTAAACGTATGATTCAGGAAGTCATAAAAAGAGAGATTAAAATATACTTGTGATAAGAAGATGAAAGTAATACAGGTAAAAACATAAATTTAAAAGACAAATGGAGTTTAACTAAGTATATTTAAAATATAATTCTTTAAAATGATAAAATACACACAAAATTTGGCAAGATGGTTAAGGAAAAAATATAACTCATAAACATATAATATTACACAGAAAATGGGTTTTAATCATAGGTGATTGACAATATGATAATATATTTTAATTCCTTGGCAAATGAATGATTTTCTAGGCAGCAATATCAAAATAGATTTTAACAGGTGTTTAAAATCTTAATTATCAAATTATAATGGAAGAAACTGAAATACCTCTTCAAAAATGTCGTCACAAAAATTTGGGCTCCAAGACTTTCAGGGCAAAATCTATGTTTTTATCCATAAACAGATCCCAAAGAAACAAGTAATCAATTTCCATTTATATCAAAAGTATTGTATGTTTCTAAACAAGAAGAAATAGATACTATTTATAAATACATAGGCACTAATTCAAAATAAAATATAATGAAATAACAAAATCAAAATTATAGCATTAATTAAAACAACACATTTTGACAAGTAACATTTGTTTTAATATTTTGAGAATATTTTAATTTCAGAAAATCTCTTTCCAGGTTTTGTTCTGCTCAAAGTGAACCCATCACTAGACACTAAATCACAAGCTCACACTCTTGGATTTCCCTAAGGAGTGGTGTCATTATGCCAGTTTCCCCCACAAACTCCCTGGCTGGCAGATCATATCTCTCCAAGCCTTAGTAAATCTGGTTTAGGGCTCCTTCAATTGTATTTCAACCAATACATATTGGGAGCCACTTACTGCTCTACAGAACTTATTTGTAGGTCCTATGTTCATTATAAGATATACTATTAAGAGGATTTGATAGTTCTTAGCAAATATCTTACTTCATGAAATATCTGAACGGGATCTTAGAGACCATCTAATTAAACACCCTTATTTCATTAAAGAGATATGTGGCTTCAATTTTATTTGCAGGCCAAAAAGAAGAGGAGGTGACAAATTTTGACTCTGATGACTCAATGTTATCACTAAGAGAAATATTTAAATAGAGAGGCGGTTTTGCAAGTGGTGTGGTGGAAGCATGCTAGCTGTACCCGAATGTCTCTTCTCTCCTTTTTTCAGTAATCCCCAGAGTTTGCAGAACACAAGGGTTGCCTAGAATAAAGTCTATATATCTCCATCCTCTCTGTAGCTGAGCATGACCATATAACATGAGTAGAGGTAGTGCAAGCAGCTTCCAAGAATTGTGTTTAAAGGGCATACTTTTTTCCCCCTCCTTCTTTCCTCCTTCCAGTTGGCTGGAATGCAGCCATAATAACTGACATTATAGCAGAAATCTTGTACCAAGAGGTAGTGTGGGGAATGGAAGTCATGAAAAGCAGAGGGACCGAAGAGAAGGAAAGTAGATCCTTAACCCAGTGTCTTTCCAATCAGCTGCAGAGCAACTACTTCTTAATGTTGGGTGGATAAAGCTCTTTGTGCCAGGAGTTTGTTGTTCTCATAAGTCAAGGTTTAGGCCTAGTCTAGAAGAAAGCCCAAAGGAGTTTGATTACACAGTGGTCAAGGAGAGAGTCTTGGTCAACTCCAGACATCTTGAATATAAAAATGAAATTAATCCTGAAGTTATTTAACACTATCTAAGTTTCCTAAGCCCAAATCTTACTAATAGTAATGAATACAAGTTGCTTTCTTTGAAATAGATTATACTAAGCATAGAAAATGGAATACACAATAGCAGATGTCAAGCAGAGAGTTGGTATTTGATGCTGAAGCTCAGGAAAGAGATCCAGAGCGTGAGAAATTAACAAAGATTATATTGACAAATCTATGAAGCTGAATTTCTCAGCAAAGGTTAAGAATGGTTGGGGAAGAGAAAACAGTCAAGGATAATATCTAGAGTCATGCCTACCTTTGGTTACATGTCTTGAATTGATTTTTAAAGATTAATATTAGATTTTCTTTGATTCACTTATCTTTTAATTTGTAAGAAGAGCACTAGTTGGTGGATAAAAGATGTAGAGGTTGTTTGTAAACACATTTAACAGGGACAAAACTGTATTTTACTTTTTCCTTTAACCAATTCTTTCTACTTAATGAATAGAAAGCGTATTTCTCTTCATTTTTAATTTTTATACCATTGTTGTCTAACCTGAAGATTTTTAAAAGACTCTTGTTGCTATAAAACATCCTTATTTGTCATGGGTCTTTTTATTTTTAAGTGCTTCCAATCATTATGTCTATATGAACCACTTGTGCTTATATGAAACATGATAAAAACAAAAAAGATACTAGTTTTTATTGCAATATAAAAAATAACTTGAAAAATCTTTGTGTCAATCTTCTGCAATATTCAAAAATGAAAAACATTATATATTTATCTTAAATATCATAACATAATCTTTTTATACATAATTGTAGTCAGTGAGTTTATTAATATTCAGACAGATGACTTAAGGTTATCAATAGAGATTTTTAAAACCTTAATATTTTCCTAATTGAAACATGGATCTCCATATTAAATCTTCTCCCAGAGACTGAAGAAATAATGAAAGTAAGTAGACTTCTTGAGAGGAAGCAAATAACCAACAACTCTATAGCAGTAGGGCAAACATCTCCAACATTGTTTACTCGGGATGACTTTTTATTTTTTTTACACTGTCCAAGGCCTCACCTCTACTTAAGAGAGTTTAAACATGACCAACATCCTGAATTAAAATAGTGGAAACATCAGCCTAGTGATCAAAATTTGGAACTCTTATTTACAACTGTTTCCTCATCTGCCTCATGGGGTCTCAAAAGAGACATAAAAGGAATTAAATCATGTTATTGTAAATTGACAATTTATAGTTGTATCAATTTATGGGGTACAAAGAGATGCCATAATTTATGAATATGATATGAAACAAGTAAATCAAGCTAGATAACATATCCACCCCCTCAAATGCTTACCTTTTCTGTGATAAGAACATTTGAAATTCATTCTCTTAGCAATTCTGAAATGTACGTTACTCTGTTATTAACTATATTCACCATACTGTGCACAGGACTAAAAACAAAAAAGAAAAAAAAAACCCATATTCTTCTGGCCTAACTGAAATTTTGTATCCTTTCACCGTCATCTTCCGATTTCCCTATCCCCCAGCCTCTGCAACCACCATTCTTGTTTCTGCTTCTGTGTATTTGATTGTTTTAGATTCCACATACAAGTGAGACTATGCAGGCTGGGTGTGGTGGCTCATGCCCGTAATCCCAGCACTTTGGGTGGCTGAGGTGGGTGGATCACCAGAGGTCAGGAGTTTGAGACCAGCCTGGACAACATGGTGAAATCCCGTCTCTACGTAAAATACAAAAATTAGCAGGGCATAGTGGCAGGCATCTGTAGTCCCAGCTACTTGGGAGGCTGAGGTGGGTGAATCGCTTGAACCCAGGAGGCAGAGGTTGCAGTGAGTTGAGATCGTGCCACCGTGCTCCAACCTGGGTGACAGAGCAAACCTCTGTCTCAAAAACAAACAAACAAAAAAAGTGAGACTATGCAGTATTTATTTTTCTGTGCATATTTCACAGCATAATGTTCTATAATTCCATCCACGTCATTGCAAATGACAGAATTTCATTATCTTTTAAGGTTGAATAGTATTCCGTTGTGCATTTTTTTTGTATATTAATCTATTGATAGACACTTATGTTGATTTCATACCTTAGCTCTTGTGAATAGTGCTGTAATAAATATGGAAGTGCAATCTCTTCCACAAACTGATTTCAAAACTTTTGGGTAAATATCCACAAGTAAATTGCTGGTCATGTAGTAATTCCATTTTTATTTTTATTTTTTTGAGGACCCTTTATACTGTTTTCTGCAAGAGCTGTACTAAATTCCATTCCCACCAAAAGTCTTCAAGGGGTCCCCTTTCTGCACATCTTCACCAACACTTAATATCTTTCATCTTTTTTGATAAAAGTCATTCTGACAGGTGTGAGATGACAGTTCATTGTAGTTTTAATTTGCATTTTCCCAGTGATTAGCAATATTGAGCATTTTTTTGTCACATATCTGTTGGCCGTTTGTGTGTCTTCTTTTGAGAAATATCTATTTCCATCCCTTGCTCATTTTTACATTTTTTTCTTCTTGCTATTAAGTTGTTTGAGCTCCTTATATATTTTTGGACATTAATCCCTTATAAAAATGAATGACTCACAAATATTTTTTCAATTCTGTAGGTTGTTTCTGTACACTACTAAATGTTTACTTTGCTGTGCAGCAGCTTTTCCATTTGATGTAATACAATTTGTCTATTTTTGCTTTACTTCCCATACTTTTGTAGTCAAACCCAAAAAATCATTGCCCAAAGCCTCGTGGTATAGTTTTTGCCCCTAGTTTTTCTTCTAGTAGTTTTAGAGTTTCTGGTCTTATGTTTAAATTTTTAACCATTTTTGAGGTGCTTTCTGTATCTGCTGTAAAATAAGGGTACAGTTACAATCTTCTTAATGTAGAAATCCAGCTTTGTCAACATTATTTATGATATACCGCATTTATTTATTTATTTATTCAGTTCTAACAGTTTGTTGGTGGTATCTGTAGGGTTTTCTGTATGTAAGATCATGTCACCAGCAAACAGTGACAATTTCTCTTCTGCCTTTCCCATTTAAATGCCACCTATTTCTTTCTCTTGCCTAATTGTTTGGGCAAGGATTCCAATACTATGTTGAATAAAAATGGTGACAGTGGGTATCCTTGTTTTATAAGCAATGTTAGAGGCCTTCAGTTTTTCACCGTTTAGTATACTGTTAGCTGTGGGACTCTCATAAATGGCCTTTACTCTGTTGAGGTACATTTTTTATATGTAATTTGGCAAGAGTTTTTATCATGAAAGAATGCTAAATTTTGTCAAATGCTTTTTCTGCATCAAATAAGAGGATCCTTTTTTGTCTTTTATTCTGTTAATATATCACATTTACTGATCTGTGTATGTTGAATCATTCTTGCATTTCAGGGATAACTCCTCATTTATCCTCATTTCAGTGATAACATTCTTCTTATAATTGCTTTTGCTATGTCCCATAAGGTTTGGTATGTTGTGCTTCCATTTTTATTTGTCTCAAGATATTTTTAAATTTTCATTTTAATTTCTTCTTTGACCTATTTGTTGTTCAGGGGCAGTTGTTTGATTTTCATATATCTGTGAATTTTTTCAAATTCCTCTTCTTAATTTCTAATTTCAAACCATTGTGGTTAGAAATGGTACTTGATGTAACTTCAGTCTTCTTAAATTTCTTGAAACTTATTTTGTGTCCTGACATGTGATCAGTCCTGGAAAATAGTCCATGTGTCATTGGGAAGAATGTGCACTCTCCTGCTGTTGAATGGAACATTCTGTATATGTCTGTTAGGTTCATTTGGTCTAAAGTGTTGTTAAAGTCCAAGTTTCCTTATTAACTTTCTATCTGAATGATCTAGGAAGTGGGGCATTAAGGACCCCTGCTATTATTGCACGGCAGTCTATCTCTTTCTTCAGATACTTTAATGTCTGTTTTACATATTTAGGTGCTCTCATGTTGTGTACATATGTATTTACAATTGTCATAACTTGTTTATGAATAGGCCTTGTTATCACTGTACAACATAGTTATTTGTCTGCTGATATGGTTTGGCTGTGTCCCCATGCAAATCTCATCTTGAATTGTAGCTCCCATAGTTCCCATGTGTCAAATGAAGAACCCAGTGGGAGGTAATTGCATTATGGGGGTGGTTATTTCCCTCGCTATTCTCATGATAGTGAATAAGTCTCACAAGATCTGATGGTTTTTTAAAGGGGAGCTCCCCAACAAATGCTCTCTTGCCTGCCACCACGAAAGACGTGACTTTGCCCCTCATCCGCCTCCTGCCATGATTGTGAGGCCTCCTCAGCCATGTGGAACTCTGAGTCAGTTAAACCTCTCTCCTTTATAAATTACCCCATCTTGAATATGTCTTTATTAGCAGTGTGAAAACAGACTAATACATATATTGTTACAGTCTTTGACTTTAAGTCTATTGTGTTTGACATAAGCATAGCTACCTCTGCTCTATTTTGGTATCCTTTTTTATGGAATATTTTTCTTCAGTCCCTTCACTTTCAATTTGTATTTGTCTTTAAAGGTATGGTGAGTATTTTATAGGCAGCATTTGTTTGTTCTTTTTTATTCTTTTTAATTCATTCGGTCACTCTGTGTCTTGTGTCTTTATATAGGAGAATTTAATTCATTTATATTTAAGATGATTATTGATATATAAGAACTTACAATGCCATTTAAAAAATTGTTTTCTGGTTGTTTTGTAGATACTTTGTTTCTTTCTCTCTTGTTGACTTTTTCGTGTGATTTGATAGTTTTCTGTGGTGGTATGTTTTATATGCTTTTCATTTTTGTTTTGTACTTCTGCTAAAGAATTACGTTTTGAGGTTACCATGAGGCTTACATAGAGCATCTTCCAAACATCCTTTTTCAAGCTGATAACAACTTGACTTTGATTGCATACAACAATTCTATAATTTTAATTTCTCCCTCCCAAACATTTTATGTTTTTGATTTCAGAATTCGCAACATTTTGTAATATGTTTCTCTTGACAATTTGTCTAGAGTTATTATGACTAATTTTGTTATTTAACTCTGGTACTCAGGAAAAGTTGCCTTACATTATCATTACAGTCCTAAGGTATTCTGAATATGGCTCTGTTTTATTTATATCAGTGATTTTGTGCTTTCCTGTGTCTCCTATTATTGAGGAGTTTTTTGTTTAAAGATCTTCTGTTAGCAATTCCTGTAAGACAAGTCTAGCGATCCTAATCTCCTTTAACTTTTGTTTGCATGGGAAGTCTTTTATTTCCCTCTCATTTTTGAAGGAGATTTTTGCTGGATTCAGTATTCTTGGTTAGCATTTTTTTTGCTTCAGCACTTTGAACATCTCATTCTATTATTTCCTAGTTTATAGGATTTCTGCTGAGAAATCCACTGAGAATCATACTGGCATACTTTTACATATGATGTGTCTCTTATCTCTTGCTACTCTCAGGAGGTTTTCTTTGTCTTTGATTTTTGATCATTTGACTATTACATGCCTTAGTGTGCTTAACATTTTGGTTGAAATTGATTGGAGACCTCTGTACTTCCTGTAGCTGGGTGTTGGCATCTATTCTTAAACTAGGGAAGTTTCCAGCCATAATTTGTTTAAATAATGCTGACCATTTTAAACTTTCTTCTCCTTTTGCAAATCCAATTATGTGAAGTTTTGGTCTCTTGCCAAAGTTCCATAATTCCTGTAAACTTTCTTCATTCTTTGTCATTTTGTTCCTCTCACTAGATAATTTCAAATATTCTGCCTCCCAGCTCACTGATTCTTCTGCTTGATCAAGTCTGCTGTTGAAGCCTTCTATTAAATTTTGCTGTTCAGTTACTGTATTCTTCATCTCTAAAATTTTTATCAGATTCTTTTTTATTCTTTCTAGTTTTTTGGTCAAACATCTCACTTTTTTTAGTCTGTTTTCCAAATTTCATTAAATTTTCTACCTGTAATACTTGTAGTTTCCTGAACTTCTTTATGAGTATTAATCTGATTTTTTTGTTAGTGATTATATAGGTCTCCTTTTCCTTCAGGTCCATCAGTGTGACTTTATTAGTTTCTTTTGGTGATGTCATGATTCCCTGATTGTTTGTAATCCTTGTATTCTTGTGTTGTTTTCTATGCATTTGAAAGAGTCCCTTCTTTTGGTCTTTACAGTTGGTTTTTGGTTGGGATAGACCTTTCCTATTTAGTTTAGCGGCTGGCAACAACCCCCGGCAGGCAGAGCTTGTGCTGTTATTTAGTTGACTGGGCCACTGCTTTTGCTCTGACATTTGGTGGGGCTACTGGCTAGGCTCCACTCCCCTGTGAGACTGCTGCATGGTTCTACTCTCAGGTGAAGCTGATGGCTGGGTACTGTGATGGCTTCTGGCAAGTGTGGCCACAAGATGTATTCCCTGATTGGACAATTCCATAATATGGGATCTGTTCTCTACTAGGGCTGAAGGCTGGTCTCTGAGGGTAAGCAGAGTCACTATTCAAGACAGGAAGGAGAAGAAACTATGCTCCTTAGAAATGCAGAAATGAAGACGGAAATCCATGAATGCAGGAGTCTCCCTGCTGGGCAGGGCTTTTGGGAAGGTTTTTTGACTTGTTGGAACTGCTGCTTGAGTTCATGGTTCAAGCTGGTCTAGCCACTATGTTTCACTGAGTTGTGGGGAGATAGAAGTCTTCCTGCCTGCTTGGGGCTGTTTGGAGTGCTTTTTGGCTGAGTGAGGCTGCTGCTTGCCTTTCCAGGTCAAGTCAGTCTAGCCCCTTAACTTGTCTGTAGTCTATGGAGGTGGGAGTCTTCCTGCCTGGGCAGAATGGTTGGGTGAGCTTTTTGTCTGACTGAAGTTGTTCTTTGGCTTCCTGGATCAAGCCTATCTAGGCCCTTTGCTTTTCTGAAGTGGGGCCTGGGGAAGACCTAATGAGAGCACCTGGGCTGTGTGGAGAATATGGCTGAAGTTTCAAGGCGAAAAGATCCATGGACTGTGTTTCCTGCAGTATGGTTCTGTTAGCTAATTTCTCTGGTGTGGCATCTCCATTGGCCAGAATGAAGAACAGCCACCAAGATCTGTGGGTTAATTGCTATGAATTCCACATCATTCTTTGTTTCTAACTGATCCCATGTTATCAAGCTAGTGCTCCCAATATTTCCTGTGGGATGAGACAGGAGTGCACCTCCTGCAGAGGGTACCAGAATGGTGAGGGAGCTGAATGCTCAAATTCAACTCATTTCCCCCATTGTAAAAACTGTGGGTCCAGGGTAATTCTCTGTGTGGTGCTGTGCCAACTTGGGGCGGGGATGGCATGATAAAAGAGAACATTTCTCTTAGTATTCAACTGTGACTTTTCTCAGTTTTATGATCCAAGGATGTGTTTCAGCCTCACTCTAAAGTTTTTGGATATTCAAGATGATATTCTTGTCTGCAAAGAGTTGCAAGTTGGATTTTTGTAAGGCGAGTGAAGTCAGAAAACTCCTATTATACCACCTTGCTGTTGTCAGCCTCTATTTCTTAAAATTATTTTTTTGCATGTGAAGTTTGGAAAAGAGAAACTTCCCATATGATTATAACCACCAATAATTCTATTCAGTTCAGTTCAATTCAGTTCACATCTTTTTGATACTGACAATGTGTTAAACACTATGCTAGACTCTAAGAATCCAGAGTTATGTAAGATAAAACCCCTCTGTCTGAGTAACTAATAAGGAGGAAGACAAATACATGGCTGTACAACACCGAAATTAGTATTGGGTATAGTGCATCACAGTAACAAGAATGGGACAACTAACTTCTCGTATGTTTATAGAAGGAAAGTGACTTCAGAAAGAGTACATTAAAGACATGATGCTTGTATTGAGTAATAATATGGATGAATAAAAAATGATGAGGAAAACAAAATGGTAAATCGGGAGAAATATGTAGATAAAGAATCATATGACATTTAGAGAAGTTATAAGTATTGAAGATAGCTTAAACAGAGACAGTATATGGAAGAAGACAGATAAGAGAGGAGTTTTAAAAGGTAGAAAGAGACCAGATTATTTATTCCACAATGAAAAATTTACCCTAACATAAATACAATAGAGAATTTTAAGCAGGAGAGTGTATTAGTCAGGATTTTCAAGAGAAACAGAATCAATAAGATATAGATATAAAATAAATGTATTGTGGGAATTGTCTCATGAGATTATGGAGACTAGGCAGTACCATGATATGCCGTCTACAAGCTGAACAACCAGGGAAGCTGGTGGGTTAATTCAGTTTGAGTCCAACAGTCTGAGAACCAACATAATTCTCAGTGTGAGGCCAAAGACTCAATAGCGGGTACAGTGGGAATGCTGGTGTAAGTCCCAACATCTGAAAACCTGGAGCTCCAATGCTCAAGGGCAGGAGAAAATGGATGTGGGAGCTCATGAAGAGAGAGAGAAAATGCACTCTTCCCTCTGCCTTTTTGATCTATTTCAATCTCAATGAATTGGATGATTCCTGCCTACACTGGTGGAGGGAGATCTTTACTGGCTCTTCTGATATAAATGCTAATCTTTTCTGGAAACATTCTCATAGTCGCACCAAGAAATAATGTTTTAACAGCCATCTGGGCATCCTTTGGCTCACTCATGTTTACCCATAAAATTAAAGATCACAGAGAGTAACAGTTGAGATTTGTGGTTTAGATATGTGTTACTGATGTTATTTAGAAATTAGGAGCTAGGAGAGTGGAAGACATGAGGAAGAAGTAGAAAGAATGTTCAGGCTGATATCATTGGCTGAACTTAAAACCCAGAGAGAAGGCTGAGGTTAGTGTAAAGGTGCTCAAAAAATGAATGCCTAAATTCATGTGATAACAGTAGAAATGGGGAAGGATAACAGGATTTCAGACACATTAAAGAGGAGATTAAGAAAATTGGTGACTGATGGGATGTATAAAATGAGGGAGAGGCAAGTGTCTGGAATAATTTTTATGTCTTCTGTTGAATAAAACTCAATATTCATTTTTTTGTAGAATTCAGAAAGGTTACCTTGGGTCTATAGAGATTGGAGAATACAAAATTGTAAAATGAATTTAAGGGGGAAGGGTGATGAGAAATTACTTAACAGGTACAGTGTACATTATTTGGGTGACAAGGATGGATACACTAAAAGCCAAGACTTTACCACTTTTCAATACATATTCCTGTAACAAAATTGCACTTTTACCCTTTAAATTTATACAAATTTACAATACAGGGGTCCTATTAAAATGGCTGACTAGATACACACAGCCTGGAAATGCCTCTCCCACCAAGAGAAAACAAAATATTGAGGAAACCATAACACTTCGAACAGATCATTTGAGAGAAAACACTGCAAACTGATAGAGAGGCAATGCAGACACCATGGTTGAAGAGAGACAAAGCTGGGATGTGTGCCTGGAGTCGGAGAGAACCAGGAGCATCTCCCAGGCCTGAAAAGGTCTTAAGGAAAGGATGCGCAAACAAACCCAAGGGTACCACACTCCTGCCACTGACCTCTGAGATCCTATCTACAAGAGATCCCACAAGTCCAAAGATACTTGAATTGGTAAAAGCTCCATGGAGAACAGGAGAGACAGAGCTCGAACCTATGCAGATCCCAGAAGGTTCTATGCAGCACAGTGTAGCTGCAGCAAAATGTGACCATAGGTGCCTATCCCCCACAACTCTCCATCTTGCTCTGAGTGATGATAGCCACTGCTGACTATGCTGACTGCTAGGCTGGGAGACAGCAGGGCTACCCTTCCTGCAGGACTGGAATACATTTGATCTGTATACCCCATTGCCCATCGGCTTCTTCTAAGACTCCCTGCCTGACCCTCTCACAGGAGGATACCCACAGCACTGCCTCCACTGTCCTGCCTGAGTGATTTGTTGATGGTCTAGGAGTACTTCAGCCCCTCCAACACAGTCATTGCATGATATGAGAGGCCAGATGACAAAACTGTGGGCCTGGTCTCAACGCCCAGGATTTGAGCACACCACCTAGGGATATTAAGTTGAAACCTGTGGCCTGAGCTTGAGCAGGGAAAGAGCCCCCACTCTCAGAACACTAAGGAGAGTGTAGGGTGGGTTTGCGTGTCAGTGAGAAAGCTAAGGATCTCTCCTTTTGCAAGACCGGTCCAGGAAACATATAGCCTGATAGCCAGTTTCATCTGTTGTCCCCAGGACCCTGCCGCTCAGAACACCTGGAAGAGCCCAGCGATCTGGAAGCAGAAGGATTGGGACAAGTCTAGCTGCTAGGGTCTGCTCCTGGTGCAAATGCTGGAGGGAGACCCAGTCAGAGGAGTGTGAGCTGGATAGACCCCACAGCCATTTACCAGGCTAAAAATCCTTGGTTGTAGGTGCCACACTAGCTGTACACCTGTAGCACCAGTGCCCTGTCCAAGGATCCTCTACCCTTCACCCACTGCATCACCAGATACCTGCAGACGTACCCCACACCTGCTTTGACTCTACCAAGCTCAGAGGACTAGGCAATCCCAAGGAGTTGCAGGTCTTCTGGTGACCTAATCTTTCACGTGAACTGTTCCTAAGGTAAGAGAAACACAGCCAGCCAAAGTCCTCTGTATGGCTAAGGAAAATGGGTGTGGCACCAGGAATTGCAGAGGTCTCCACCTAGACCCATGAGCAGACTTGGTGAAGGAGCCATCTCTTACTCCCCAAATATCTCCCCTCCCCAGAGCACTGCCATGTGTCCACTGAAATACAAAGCAGGTGTGTGGCTAAGAGCCTTTCTGCCAGACCTTACTTTTAAGTACCATCTACTGGATTGCACCCTGAATGACACCAGGAAACATAAACGTTTTCAGCAAACAATGCCTGTGAAACCCAATGCAAGAAACTATTCACAACTAGAGATCTCATATAGAGTCTTGACTCTCTCAGAGCACCCAGAAATAAAGCCAACTGACTATACACAATATACATTGCAGTCAAACTCTCAAGGGAATAAAGAATATAAATGCAAAAATTTCCATCTAAATGACAGCAATTCCCAAAAGAAAAATTATCACTAGACACCTCAGATTAGAAGGAATCAGCAAAAGAACTCTAACAATTCAAAAAGTCAGAGTTTTCTTACCTCTAAAGTATTGCTGTATGTCTGCAGCAATAGATCCTAAGCAGATAAAAATGTCTGAAGTGACAGGCATAGAATTCAGATCTGGATGGCAAGGAAGCTCAATGAGATTCAAGAGACAGTTGACATCTAATCCAAGGAAGCCAGAGAAACGATTCCAGACTTGAAAGACACATACATTTTAAGAAAAAACAAACAAACAAACAAACAAACAAACTGGACCTCTGGAATTAAAAAACTCATTGTAAAAATCTCAAAATGCAATTGGAAGCCTTAATAACACACTAGAAAGAGCTAAAGAAAGAATTTCAGAGCTCAAAGACTGGTCCTTCAAATCAACTGAATCAGCCAAAAATTTTTAAAAATGTGTTTTAAAAATTAACGAAGACTGAGAAATATGGGATTATGTAATGAACCACGCTTACAATTCATTAGCATTCCTGAGAGAGAAGGAAAGAGAGTAAGCAACTTGGAAAACATATTTGAGGATATAATACATGAAAAATTCTCCAATATTGCTAGAGAGGTTGACATACAAATTCAAGAAATTCAGAGAACTCCTGCAAAATAATATACAAGATGACTGTCCCCAAGACACAAAGTCATCAGACTTTCCAAGGTCATTGAGAAAGATAAAATATTAAAGGCACCTAGAGAAAATGGTCATATCATTTAGAAAGGGAACTTCTTTAGAATAACAGCAGACTTCTCAGCAGAAATCTTATATGCCAGAAAACATTGGGGGCCTATTTTTAGCATTCTTAAAGAAAAGAAATTTCAACCAAGATTTCCATATTGTGTCAAATTAAGCTTCATAAACAAAGAAGAAATAAAATATTTTTAGGCAATCAATTAGGGAGTTTGCTACCACTGGATGAGCAATACAAGGCATCCTTAAGAGAATTCTAAACACAGAAATGAAAGAAAGATACCTGCTACCGGCAGGGCATAATGGTTCATGCCTGTAATACCAGCACTTTGGGAGGCCAAGGCAGGCGGATCACGAGGTCAGGAGATTGAGACCATCCTGGCTAACATGGTGAAATCCCATCTCTATAAAAAATTAGCCTGGCGTGTTGGTGGGTGCCTCTAGTCCCGGCTACTCGGGAAGCTGAGGCAGGAGAATGGTGTGAACCCGGGAGGCGAAGCTTGCAGTGTGCTGAGATCGCGCCACTGCACTCCAGCCTGGGTGACAGAGCAAGACTCCATCTCAAAAGTAAAAAGAAAAAGAAAAAGAAAAAAAGAAAGATACCTGCTACCATAAAAATACACATAAGTATTTAGTTCATGGTCCCTGTGAAGCAACTACAAAATCAACACTACAAAGCAACTAGCTAGCAACAATACAAGATCAAAACCTCACATATCAATATTAATCGTGAATTTGTATTTCAGTGCTCGTAGCCTAAATGCCCCCATTTAAAAGGTGCAGAGTGGCAAGTTAGAGGAAACAACAAGACCCATTCTTCTCCTGTCCTCAAGAGACCCATCTCACATGTAATGACACCCATAGGCTCAAAGTAAAAAGAATAGAGTATGATCTATTGTGCAAATGGAAAACAAAAAAGAGCGGAAGTCGCTGCTCTTGTATCAGACAAAAGAGACATTAAACCATCAACAGTAAAAAGGACAAGGAAGGTCATTACATAATGATAAAGGGTTCAATTTAGCAAGAAGACTTAACTATCCTAAATATGTAGACACCCAACATTTGAGCACCCAGATTCACAAAACAAGTATTTCTAGGCCTATGAAAAGACGTAGCCACACAATAATAGTTGGGGGCTTCAACATCCCACTGATAGTGTTAGACAGATTATTGAGGCAGAAAACTAACAAAACTTCTGGACTTAAATGTGACACTTGACCAGCTGGACCTAATAGACATCTACAGAATACTCCGTGCAACAACCACAGATTATACTTTCTTCTCATCTGCACGTGGGACATATTTTAAGACTAACCACATGCTCAGTCATAAAAGCAAGTCTCAGTAAATTCAAAAATTGAAATTCTACCAAGCATATTCTTGGACTGTAGTGAAAAAAGATAGAAGTCAATACCAAGGGACTCTCTTAAAACCACAAAATTACATTGAATTTAAACAACTCGCTCCAGAGTGACTGCTGGGTAAACAGCAAAATTAAGGTAGAAATTTTAAAAATTATTTGAAATAGCATCAAAGAGTTAGAAAGATCTCAAATTAATAACCTAATACTGCACCTAGAGGAACTGAAAAACAAGAACTAACTAAACCCAAATCTAGTAGAAGAAAATAACTAAAATCAGAGCAGAACTAAATGATATCAAGACTCAATAATCCATACAAAGGATCAACAAAATTAAAAGTCGGTTTTTTGGAAGGATGAACAAGATGTATATACTTCTAGCTAGATTAACAAAGAAAAAAAGAGAGAAAAGCCAAATAAGCACAATAAGATATGACAAAGGTGATATCACTATTGATTTCACAGAGATACAAAGCTCCTCAGAGACTGTTATGAACATACCTATGCATAAAAACTAGAAAACTTAGAAGAAATGGACAAATTCATTGTAACATACAACCTCCCAAGATTGCATCAGGAAGAAATGAAAACCTTAAATAGACCAATAACAAGTTCTGATATTGAATCAGTAACACGAAACTTATCAGACAAAAAAAGCCCTAGAGCAGATAGATTCACAGCCAATTCTACTAGACATAAAAAGAAGAGCTGGTACCAATCTTATTGAAACTATTCCAAAATGTTAAGGAGGAGAAATGTCTCTCTAACTCATTCCATGAGGTCAGGATCTTCCTGATACCAAAGTCTGGCAGACACAATGAAAAAAATAAAACTACAGGCCAATATCCCTGATGAACATAGACACACAAATCTGCAACAAAAGGCTAGCAAAGTAAATCCAGCAGTGATCAAAAGTGCATTAACTTTGTTGAAGTTAACATCAAAATGTTAATTCATCATGATCAAGTAGGCTTTATTCTTGGGATGCAAGTTTGGTTTAACATATGCAAATCAATATATGTGATTCACCACATGAACAGAATGAAGAACACAAACCATGTGATCATCACACAGATGCAGAAAGAGCTTGTTATAAAATTCAACATTTCTTCGTGATAAAAACCTTCAACAAACTAGGCATAGAAGGAACATACCTTAAAATAATAAGAACCATCTATGACAAACCCATAGCCAACGTCATACTGAATGGCAAAATGTGGGTGCATTCCCCTTAATGACTGGAACAAGACAAGGATGCCCAGTCTTCCCATTACTATTCAACATAGTACTGTAAGAGCTAGCCAGACCAATCAGGCAACATAAAGAAAGAAAAGGCATCCAAATACCAAAAGAAAAAGTCAAACTAGCTCTCTTTGCTAATGATATAAGTTGGGACCTAGAAAACCCTAAAGACTTTACCAAAAGGCACCTAGATCTTATAAATAACTTCAGTAAAATTTCAAGACACAAAATCAGTGTACAAAAATCAGTAGCATTTCTATATGCCAATAACCTTCAAGCTGAGAGTCAAATCAAGAACAACAACAAATCCCAGGTACAATACTCACACATATTAAAAAATACCAAAGAATATATCTAACAAAGGAGGTGAAAGATCTCTACAATGACAACTGCAAAACACTGCTGAAAGATATGATAGATTACAAAAATAAGTGGAAAAATATTATATGCTCACAGATTGAAAGAATGAATATTGTTAAAATGGTCATTAATACCCAAAGCAATCTACAGATTCAACACTATTCCTATCAAACCCTCGATGTCATTTTTCACAAAAGTAGAAAAAAAATTCTAAAATTCATATGAAACCAAAAAAGGGTCTGAATAGCTAAAGCAATCCTAGGCAAAAATAGCAAAGCAGGAGACATCACATTACCTGACTTAAATTATACTACAAGGCTACAGCAACCTAAACAGCATAATAGTGGTACAAAAAGAGATACATAGACCAATGAAACAGAATAGAGAACCCAGAGATAAAGCCACACACCTAGAACCAACTGATCTTTGACAAAGTCCACAAAAATAAGCAATGGGGAAAGGACTTCCTATTCAACAAATGGTACGGGGATTGCTGGCTAACTATATGAAGTAGAAAGGAACTGGACCCCTACCTTTTACTTTATACAAAAAACATAATTCCTAAAACTATAAAAATCCTAGAAGAAATACTAAGAAATATCATTCTGTCCCTCAGCCTTAGGAAATAATTTATGACTAAGTCCTCAAAAACAATTGCAGGAAGACAAAAGTTGACAAGTGGGACCTAACTAAACTAAAGAGCTTCTTCACATCAAAAGAAATTATCAATGGAGTAAACAGACAACCTACACAATGGGGGAAAATATTCACAAACCATGCATCTGACGAAGGTCTAATATCCAGAATCTATAAAGAACATGAACAATTCAACAAACAAAAACAAAATAACCCCATTAAAAAATGGAAAAATGACATAGACACTTCTCAAAAGAAGACACATATGTGGCCAAGAAATATATAAAAAATGCTCAACATCACTAATCATCAGAGAAATGCAAATCAAAACCACAATGAGATACATTTCATACCATTCAGAATGGCTATTACTAAAAAAGTCAAAATATAACAGATGTTGACAATCCTATGGTGAAAAGGGAATGCTTATACACTCTTGGTGGAAATGTAATTTAGTTCATCTACTATGGATAGCAGCTTGGAGATTTTTCAAAGAACTAAAAATAGAAATACCATTTGACCTAAGCAATCCCACTAGAGTGTATACCCAAAGGAAAATAAATTATTCTACCTTAAAGACACATGTACTTGTATGTTCATTTCAGCACTATTAACAATAGAAAAGACATGCAATCAACCTAGAAGCCAATCAACAGTGAGCTGGATAAAGAAAATGTGGTTCATATACATCATGGAATATTACACAGCCATAAATAAGAAAGAAATCATGTCCTTTGCAGCAACATGGATGCAGCTGGAGGCCATTATCCTAAGCAAATTAACATAGAAACAGAAAAGCAAACACCACATGTTCTCACTGATGAGTGGGAGTTAAGCATTAGTTGCATATGAGAATAATGATAGGAAAAATAGACATTGGGGGCTATTAGAGGTAGGATGGAGGGAGAGGAGCAAGAGTTGACAAACTACCTAATGGGTACATACTACATTCACTACCTGGGTGATGAGTTCATTTGTACACTGGACTTCAGCATCATGCAATATATCCTTGAAAGAAACCTGCACACGTGTCCCCTGAATCTACAGTAAAAGTTGAAATTTTAGAAAGAGCATTAAAAAATAAAAAACTCATAGGCACCATGATTTGCTTATGTGAATACCTTAAAACACCCTAGGCAGAAAGACTAAGACTAAAAAAGGTTGATGAGTTGTGGTGCAGGATAATTCACAAAGGATTTGATGCAAATCCACTTATCTCTGAATTTTTAAGAGCACATGAAGAATTATGGGGTTGTTTAACATAGTTGATTACTACTTGGGATGCTTATAGTTTCTAATATATTCCTGTGGTTGACATGAGAAATAACTTTTATTACAAAGAATTTAACACTGGCATTTATAAGTTTTTATACAGAACTATGAACTCAAGGTATTATATTTGTGATATATAAATTTATTCTTTTATTGATATATTTTTAAGTGCTTGGCATGCATAAATGATGGACCATAATCTAAATATCAATATAATAGTAATAACGTATATGAATATATTTATCTATTTATATTCAGACTTAGGTGTTGGAAGGTTTATCAATGGTATCTACAGTCCTGGCAGCCAGAGGAATGAACATCTTGGACCTGGAGGGGAGATCTTGGTGGTACACCATGACATTCATAATAGTCCATTGATTATGCCACTTGGTTCCACTTACATCATATAATATGTTTGCTCCATCTGGAAACAGGTCCTCTGGGGAAACTTAAAAGGATTTTAGTGTAGTGAAATATTGTTGTCATCACTGCAGTTGGTCTTGGGGATACAACTGGCACTGATGTTATATTTCCTCTACTGCTCATCTAGATTACCTGCACAGCTGGAAATGAATCTCTTCTGGCCTAGGAGGCTTGCCTGATAGAGTAATTCAAACCTTCATTCCTGAGAGGTCTGATCTCCTGGATGCTACAATCTTCTCAGTCAACTACATCTGTCCATTTACCATAAAAATTAGGTAAGGAAGTACAAAGAGGTGTCCCAGAAAGTTACCTGATTTCCAAAGGTATTTTTCCTTTCTGCAGTGTATACTAGAAGCACTATGTCCTCCTGATAATCAGAGTTGATTGCACCTGCCTGGTTGGTGACCTCTGTCCTGCCAGCTAGTCTTTTGGTAAAAGGAGTCGCAGCTATAGGTTAAAGTTCAGAGGGATTTTGCGGTGTACTTGATAGAAGCATTTCTCCTCCAGAATCTGGGAACTCTAAAATGTAGAGTCCAAAATTGTAGTATAGAAAGCACAAATTCCCTGAGCCAGTCTATAGGGGTGGTGGTAAACACTGCTACCAGCCCTTAGGTTGGCACCCATATATGCTGTCTGTTGGGGACACAGCACCACATTATACTTATTGATTTAGGATGTATTTTGTATATTGTTGGATGTTACCCTGTACTCACAGATTATAAACTTCTTTAATCAGGCCTTCTAAAGACTGTGTCCTTGCTCAAATCAGACCTCAGTTGAGGTTGGTGTGGTATGTGACAGTAAAATATGACTCATCCATCATGTGGTGACCCAAGTTAACTTCATCATTTATTGCACTAGAGTTCCTTGCTGACTAGAGTACTTTGTAGCATATATTTCATTTCCTTACTTAGATATTTGCATGTCTATTCTTTAGTTTATCGTACAATAATTGACCATGACAACCAAGTTTTATACATACCTTCTTGATGGCTAGCATGACATAATACTTGGTGTTTATCCACTCATTAAATATTTATTGAGCACCTATTATGTGTCAGACACTATGATATAGAACGAGCAAGGCGAATTGCTCAGACTTGCAGTTCTCAATCTAAAAGAAGAAGAAATTAACAAATAATATTTACCGGAAGTGAGAACAAAAGCTAACAGTTTCCTTCCACCAACTACATTCCAAGAATGGCTCTTAGGAATTTACTCACATTGCACACACTTCTTAAAACCAACTTGTGTGTTTGCTATTATTATCTTCTCTTTATAAAGAGAGGCTTGGGGTTTTCTTAGCTCAACAAAGTCCTGGGAGTCATTATTACTTAACCGTCAGGTAGAAAGAGCTCATAGGCACTCAGTTTCATCCAACCTTCCCTCACTCTACTCACTCTGAGAAGTGTAGCTATAAATTCATCATAGCCAAGGACTTTGTATTGTTTCATGGTCTAGGATGGAGCAACTGAATGGGTGTGCACCTCTGCAAAGGATCTCTCTCACTTGGTAACTTGACTGAGATAGACTTAGATATACTTCCCATGGCAGTTTACTGACCCGTTAGTAGCTCCTAAGAAAAGTGTGAAACAGGCAGTTTTAACTGTTACCCTCAAAGTATTGGAGCAAACTATCTTGTTTTTGCTATTCCCATTGGGGGTGAACATCTTACTGCTGAGTTTGTGGTTTTTCCTTGTGTCACAGAGAAATGTCTATAATTGGATTGGGCTTGGAGGTAAAGACGATTTGAGCAGGCTTGGTGCCAGGCAATATTAGTTTTCACATCTTAGATGAAAGGAGATTTTGAGTCCAGACTAGTTCATTAGAATTCCAAATTGTAGTGTAGGGACAAAGCCAAACAAATAATATACTGTTCCTTTGCTTTTCTTTGTTTTTGTGTATGTGTTTCCCTATGCAGAAAATATGTAGTGAAAGCAGGATTTGGGCATTTCAGAAACTATTGTCCAATAATACCGCATTCTCACTACAGTTTTTACATTTGAACATTAACCCAATGTCAATTAGAATGACTTGAAGTAATGTATCTATTGTATTTATTTTGAGATGGGATCTTACTCCATCACCTGGGCTGGAGTGCAGTGGTGCAGTCTTGCACACTGCAACCTCAGCCTCCCAGGTTCAAGTGATTATCCTGCCTCAGCCTTCTGAGCAGCTGGGATTACAGGTGAGCACCACTGTACCCTGCTAATTTTTGTATTTTGGGTAGAGATGGGGTTTCACCATGTTGGCTGGGCTAGTCTTGAACACCCGGCCTCAAGTGATCTGCCCACCTTGGCCTCCCAAAGCCATCATACCCAACCAATGTATCTATTTTAGATAGTACTTAATTATGGTCTTATTTACCTATAGTAAATAAGTACCTATTTACCTATAGACATGCACAAATATTGAGTGAACCCTTCTTATCACTTCTCAGCCTTTTGGCTAAGATTAAGTGTGAAGAGTCTTACACATTTTTATACATGTGTTTACCCATGTGATCACCATCCAGATCATGATATAAATAATTTTCATTACACAAAATGTTTTCTTGGGCCCCTTTTCAATTATTTCCTCTTCACTCCAATTTGCAGTTATCATTCTGAGTTCTATCCCGATATATTACTTGTGCCTGTTTTAAACTTTATATACGTGGTATTTATTGCATTATTTACTTTTTGTTTCTGGCTTCTTATATTAAACCTAATGTTTTTGAGATGATTCACGGTGTTGCATGTATCAGGAATTAATGGTATCCACAGAGTATCAATAGTGTATCTGTTCAACTGCTGCAGCACTAACGAATATCTAGAAAAAAATATTCAAAACCTCTATACTGAAATGTGCAAAACTCCATAGTAACATGCAAAATCTCTTTACTGGAAACAAAGCAATTTACTAAGATAAATTAATAAAGTCCTAAATAAAAGGAGAAATAAACCATGTTTGTGGATTGCAAATTCAATGTTAA
Source organism: Colobus angolensis palliatus (assembly GCF_000951035.1). Classification (NCBI taxonomy): domain Eukaryota; kingdom Metazoa; phylum Chordata; class Mammalia; order Primates; family Cercopithecidae; genus Colobus; species Colobus angolensis. The sequence goes on along the minus strand of NW_012113141.1, from coordinate 15,025,691 downwards.
GATGTTAATACATTAAAAAATTATCTATAGTTTCAGTTCAATCCAGTTAAAATTCCAGCATGCTTTTTATAAAAGATATTGATAAACTAAATCTAAAATTTATATAGAAATTAAAATGACCCAGACAAGCCAAATAATCTTTAATGAAAACTACTGGGACAGAACCTGGATCTTCCTAGGCCTGAATCCCTAGGAGGAAGGGTGGCCACAGTCTCCACATACCAGCAGACTTAACCTTTCCTCCGGGTAGCTCTGAGAAATCCAGGCAGCCCAGATGCGCAGGTTCCCCCCAGCAGACCACACCCTCTCCAATAAGGGTCAAAGTGCTTCATTAAATGGGTCCTGCTCCCTGTGCCAACCAATTGGGTGAGAACCTCCAACAGAGGTTGTCAGACACCCTATACAGGAGTGATCCTACTGGCATCAGATTGGTGTCCCTTGAGGTCAGAAGTCCCAGAAGAAAGAGCAGGCACCCCTCTTTACTGTTCTCCAGTCTCTTTGAGTGACATCTCCAGGTTTGAGAGTGAATCAGATCAATAGGGCCTGAAATGATCCCCCAGAAAACTGCAGCAGCCCTACAAAAGAGGGACCTGACCATAGAAAGAAAAACAAACAATCAGAAAGCAACAACAACACCATCAACAACAAAAGCAAAAAAGCCCCCACAAAAACACCATCCAAGGGTCAGCTGCCTCAAAGACCAAAATTAGAGAAACTCACGAAGATGAGAAAGAATCAATGAAAATATGCTGAAACTCAAAAAACAAGAGAGCCTCTTCTCCTCTAAATGATTACAACATCTCTCCATCAAGGGCACAGAACTGAATGGAGGATCAGATGGACGAATTGACAGAATTAGTCTTCAGAAGATGGGTAATAAAAAATGACACTGAGCTAAAGGAGTATGTTCTAACCCAATGCAAAGAAGCTAAGAACCTTGATAAAAGGTTAGAGGAATTAATAACTAGAATATCCAGTTTAGAGAGGAACATAAATGATCTGATGGAGCTGAAAAACACAGGACAAGAACTTTGTGAAGCATACACAAATATCAATAGCTGAATCAACCAAGTGGAAGAAAGGATAGCAGAGTTTGAAGACCACCTTGCTGAAATAAGGGATGCAGACAAGACTAGAGAAAAAAGAATGAAAAGGAATGAACAAAGCCTCCAAGAAATATGGCACTTCATAAAAAGAACCTACAATTAATTGGAGTACCAGAAGGAGATGAGGAGAATGGAAACAAGCTAGAAAACACTATTAAACAGGAGAACTTCCCCAACCTAGCAAGACAGGCCAACAAGCAAATTCACCAAATACAGAGAATACCACTAAGATACTCCACAAGAAGATCAACCCTAAGACACATAATCATCAGATACTCCAAGGTCAAAATAAAGGAAAAATTGTTAAGGGCAACCAGAAAGAAAGGCCAGGTCATCTACAAACAGAAACCCATCAGACTAACAGCAGACGTCTCAGCAGAAACTCTACAAGCCAGAAGACATCGGGGGCCAATAGTCAACATTCTTTTTTTTTTTTTTTT
>NW_012113141.1:14996129-15023895 GCF_000951035.1 Colobus angolensis palliatus | reverse complement strand
GTGCTGGGATTACAGGCTTGAGCCACCGTGCCCGGCCGACATTCTTAAAGAAAAGAATTTTCAACTCAGATTTCATATTCAGCTGAACTAAGATTCATAAGTGAAGCAGAAATAAAATCCTTTCCAGACAAGCAAACAATGAGGAATTTTGTTACCACCAGGCCTGCCCTGCAAGAGCTCCTGAAAGAAGCACTAAATATGGAAAGGAAAAACTGGTACCAGCCACTGCAAAAACACACCAAAATATAAAGACCAATGACACTATGAAGAAACTGCATCAACTAGTATGCAAAATAACCAGATAACATCATGACAACAGGATCAAATTCACATAAAACAATAGTAACCTTAAATGTAAATGGACAAAAAGCCTCAATTAAAAGACATAAACTGGCAAACTGGATAAGAAGTCAAGACCCATTGGTGTACTGTATTCAGGAGACCAGTGTCATGCAAAAGACACACACAGGCTCAAAATAAAGACATGGAGGAAAATTTACCAAGTAAATAGAAAGCGGAAAAAAAAAAGTAGGGGTTGCAATCCTAGTCTCTAACAAAACAGGCTTTAAACCACACAAATAACAACAGACAGAAAAGGGCATTACATAATGATAAAATGAACAATTCAACAAGAGTGAACTATTCTAAATATATATGCACCCAACACAGGAGCACCCAGATTCATAAAACAAGTTCTTCAGAGACCTACAAAGAGACTTCTTGAACTGAGCTCTGGATCAAGTGGGCCTAGCAGAAATCTACAGAACTCTCTACCTCAAATCAACAGAATATACCTTCTCAGTACCACATGGCACTTATTCTAAAACTGACCACATAATTGGAAGTAAAACACTCCTCAGCAAATGCAAAAGAACTGAAATCATAATAAACAGTCTCTCAGCCCACAGTGCAATCAAATGAGAACTCAGGATTAAGAAACTCACTCAAAACCACACAATTTCATGGAAACTGAACAACCTGCTCCTGAATGACTCCTGGGTAAATAATGAAATTAAAGCAATATCAAGAAGCTCTTCAAAGAGAAGAGAACAAAGAGACAATGTAACAGAATCTATGGGACACAGCTAAAGCAGTGTAAGAGGGAAATATATAGCACTAAATGCCCTCTTCAGAAAGCTAGAAAGATCTCAAATTGACACCCTAATATCACATTTAAAAGAGCCAGAGAGGAAAGAGCAAATTAATCCAAAAGCTAACAGAAGACAAAAAATAACTAAGATCAGAGAAGAATTGAAGGATATGGAGACATAAAAAACCCTCATCCAGGAGCTGGTTTTTTGAAAAAATTAACAAAATATATAAACCACTAGCTAGACTAATAAAGAAGAAGAGAGAGAAGAATCAAATAGGCACAACAAAAAAAAAGATAAAGAGGATAGGACCACTGACCCCACAGAAATACAAATTACCATCAGAGAATACTATACACACCTCTATGCAAATAAATTAGAAAATCTAGAAGAAATGGATACATTCCTGGACACATACACCCTCCCAAGAGTAAACCAGGAAGAAGTCAAATCCCTGAATACACCAATAACAAGTTCTGAAGTTGAGGAACTAATTAATAGCCTACAAACCAAAGGACGGATTCACAGCTGAATTCTACCAGAAATAAAAAGAGGAACTGGTACCGTTCCTTCTGAAACTATTCCAAACAGTTGAAAAGGAGGGACTCCTCTCTGACTATTTTTATGAACCCAGCATTATCCTGATACCAAAACCAGGAAGAGACACAACAAAAATAGAAAACTTCAGGCCAATATATGTGATGAACATCAAAGTGAAAATCCTCAATAATATACTGGCAAACTGAACCCAGCAGCACATCAAAAACCTTATCCACTACGATCAAGTCGGTCTTATCCCTGGGATGCAAGGCTCATTCAACATATGCAAACCATAAATGTAATCCATCACGTACACAGAACCAAAGACAAAAACCACAGGATTATCTCAACAGATGCAGAAAAGGTCTTTGATAAAAATTCAACACCCTTTCATGTTAAAAACTCTCAATAAGCTAGATACTGATGGAACATATCTCAAAATAGTAAGAGCTATTTATGACAAGCCCACAGCCAATATCATACTGAATGGGCAAAAGCTGGAAGCATTCCCTTTGAAAACTGGTACAAGACAGGGATGCCCTCTCTCACCACTCCTATTCAACATAGTATTGGAAGTTCTGGCCAGGGCAATCAGGCAAGAAAAAGAAATAAAGGTATTCAAATAGGAAGAGAAGAAGTCAAGTTGTCTCTGTTTGCAGATGACATGATTCTATATTTAGAAAACCCCATAATCTCAGCCCAAAAACTTCTTGAATTGATAAGCAACTTCAGCAAAGTCTCAGGATACAAAAATCAGTGTGCATAAATCACAAACATTCCTTTACACCAACAACAGGCAAGCAAGGAGCCAAATCATGGATGAACTCCCATTCAAAATCACTGCAAAGAAAATAAAATGCCTATCAATACAGCTAACAAGGGATGTGAGGGACTCTTCCAGGAAAACTACAAACAACTGCTCAAGGAAATAAAATAGGACAGAAACAAAAAGAAAAACATTGTATCCTGACGGATAGGAAGAATCAATATCATGAAAATGGCCATACTGCTCAAAGTAATTTATAGATTCAATGCTATTCCCATCAAACTACCATTGACATTCTTCACAGAATTAGAAAACACTTTATAAATTTCATATGGAATCAAAGAAGACTCTGTGTATCCAACACAATCCTAAGCAAAAAGAACAAAGCTGGAGGCATCATGCTACCTGACTTCAAACTGTACTACAAGACTACAATACCCAAAACAGCATGATACCGGTACCAAAACAGACATATAGACCAATACAGCAGAACAGAGACCTTAGAAATTATATTACACATCTACACCCATCTCATCTTCGACAAACCTGTCAAAAACAAACAATGGGGAAAGGATCTCCTATTCAATAAATGGTGCTGGGAAAAGTGGCTAGCTATATGTGGAAAAGTGAAACTGAACCCCTTCCTTACACCTTATACAAAAATTAACTCAAGATGAATTAAAGACTTAAATGTAAAACCTAAAACCCTAGAAGAAAACCTAGGCAATACCATTCAGGACATAGGCATGGGCAAAGACTTCATGACGAAAACGCCAAAAACAATTGCAACAAAACACAAAATGGACAAATGGAATCAAATTGAACTAAAGAGCTTCTGCAGAGCAAATGAAACTATCATCAGAGTGAACAGGGAACCCACAGAATGAGAGAAGGTTTTTGCAATCTATCCATCTGATAAAGGTATAATATCCAGAATTTACAAGGAACTTAAACAAATTTACAAGACAAAATACAACCCCATCAAAAAGTGAGCAAAGGATATGAACATACACATCGCAAAAGAAGACATTTACATGACCAGCAAATATAGGAAAAAAAGCTCAACATCCTTGATCATCAGCAAAATGCAAATCAAAACCACAATGAGATACCATCTCACACCAATCAGAATGGTACTTATTAAAAAGTCTGGAAACAATAGATGTTGGTGAGGCTGTGAAGAAATAGGAATGCTTTTACACTGTTAGTGGGAATGTAAATTAGTTCAACCATTGTGGAAGACAGTATGGCAATTCCTCAAGGATCTAGAACCAGAAATACCATTTGACCTAGCAATCCCATTACTGGATATGTACCAAAGGAATATAAATCATTCTACTATAAAGACACATGCACACGTATGTTTACTGCAGCACTATTTTCAATAGCAAAGACATGGAAACAACCCAAATGCCCATTAGTGATAGACTGGATGAAGACATGTGGTATGTATACACCATGAAATACTGTGCAACCATAAAAAGGAAAGAGATCATGCCCTTTGTACAAACATGGATGAATCTGGAAGCCATCATCTCAGCAAACTAACACAGGAACATAAAACCAGACACTGCATATTCTCATTCATAAGTGGGAGTTGAAAAATGAGAACACATGGACATAGAGATGGGAACAGACACACCCCAGGGTCTGTTGTGGAGTGAGGGGTGAAGGGAGGGAAATCAGTGGATGGGTCAATAGGTGCAGCATATCACCATGGCACATGTACAGCTATATAACAAACTTGCACATTCTGCACATGTATCCCTTTTTTTTAGAAGAAATAAAGAAAGAAGAAAACTACTGAAAAAGATATAGACTACCTACTACTTACATTATTACTGTGTTAAGATAGTGTGTTGTCATAAAGACAGATGTATCTGGAAATATGATATAATTATTATATATTATTATATATGAACAGGTATTATTAATTATTGTAACACATGTTATATTTTTCCTGTTTAAATGAAGAATTACATTAAATGTCAAATATTAAACCAACCTTGAATTTCTTAAATAGACTCCATTTGGTGGAGATGTATTATGTTATACATGGCTGATTTTGATTTGTTAGTGTTTTATTTGGGGACTTTCACGTGTATAATTATGAGAGAAATTGTCCTTTGATTTGACATTCTTTAAAGGTCCTTATTTGTCTTTTCTTTCTTTTGTCTTGTCTTTTAGGTCAGGATTATAACCATCAAGTTGGTACGTTCCTCTTTCATTATTTCAATTTTCTGGAAGAGATTGTGTAACATTTATTATATTTCTCCTTTAAATTTTTAGAATAATAATTCACATCAAAGGCCAGTTAGTCATAGAGACGGTTTATTTGTTCATACATGTGTATGTGAGCATACACAATTTTTAAATTACAGATTTCACTTATTTTATAGGTTTGAGATAATGAAGACATTCTGTGTTTTCTTGTGTGAATTGTGGTAATCTGTGTTTCTGCCTAGAAAATAGTTCATTTAATTTAAACTTTCATATTTACTGTCATAAATTGTTTTCTAGAATCCTTTCATTATCATTATAATATCTTTGGAATCCACAGTGAGGTATGTTTTTCATTGCTAGTATTTATAATTCATGTTTTCTTATTGTTTGCTTTGTTGATCAGGCTTCGCAGAGGTTTATCAATTTCATTGCTTTTCTTCAAATTACCAATTTTTGGCTTCATTAATTCTCTCCACTGTGCTTTTGTTTCCTTTTTGTCTTCATTTCTGTTGTTGCCTTTATAGTTTCTTTCTCATGTATAAACTTTTCTCATTATTTTTTAGAATTTGATAAATTTTATTATTAATGTTGTAAAAGAGAAGTTTGATTATAACTGATTTTTATCTGTAAATTATGAGATTTTCATTCCTAGATATTTGTGAAAATGTTTAATCTCTTTTTAGTTGAATGTACAAGGTTACTTGTATATGTATAGTGGAATGTTTTCTGTTCAATAATTTTATTCACTGTTTAGTGTTTCCTTTGACTTTAAATCTTGGAAGTTTTCTTTTTTTACTGTTTTATTCTCAATATTCTCTTACATATTATTCCTTCTAATTGATCTCCAGTTCTCTTTTTTTGCTATATGAATTTCTTCCACGTATTTTAAACTTTTAATTGGAAAATTTTTAGAACTTTTATTCTAATTCACCACTCACTTTTCTGTTTTTCCGATCTGAGATCCACTGCAACCAGTGTAATTAATATAGAAATTGTGATTTTAATCCACTGCATATCTTTCTGGGTTTTAGTTATTGTTTGATCTTTTAAAGAAGAAATTTAGTATGGAAGTTTGCAACTTTGTAATCAAAGTTTTGTATTTTCTCCTTAACCTTAAACAGTACTCGTATTTTTTTTTTTTGCCATGGTTTTAAGATTATGTCTGCATATGTCAGTCTTTCTAGTAGACAATGCAAATAATGAACATGATCTATAAATGGTGAGTGTGTTATGCTATATCCATAGCTTGATTTTGTCATTAAAGCAATAAAAAAACCACAAAATTTTTAGCATCGTACGTCATCTAATTAACTTGCAGGATGACATATATCAATTCCCTGCATTTAGGTAGAAATAATGTGAAAATCCGACATAAAATTGAACTAGAATCATGAATAGACCTTATCGATGAAAAGACTCAGAAACATCCGAAGAAGAAAGCTTGAAGGAACTGGGCAAATGTGGAAATGTCTTCAAAAATCTCAAGCTGCCAGGAAGATGATTAAGTCTACTATTTCTGTGTAGCCCTAAGAAATAGAAATTCAGACAGTGCAATCTAAAAAGTAATATTTAAAAAAATTCAGTGTGCCAAAAAGAAAACTATATTCAGCAGTGGATGTATGAATATAAGAGAAATGTGAGAGAATTCAAACATGGACTTGAGGACACAGGGGCTGACCCAAATGGCTATCAGCATTCTTCCTGATCATGAGCTTCTTTGATTCTACTCTTTCTCCCTCTTCAATCCCAATTTCTAAAAGCAGGACAAAATTTCGTCAATCTGGTATGCATAAGAAAACCTAAGATAATTTCGGATGCAAAGATACATTTTTCCCAAAAAATGTGTGTCAATTAAAATATTACATATACTCTTTTCTAACTAATGGTGGGATTAATAGAAAACCTACACATGAATGTTTATACAAGAGTTATTCATAATTGCCAAAAATTGGAAGCAACCAAGATGTCCTTCAGTAGGTGAATGGATAAACAGTCTTTGGTATATTTTATACAATAGCATATTATTCAGTGATTTAAAAAAAGAAATAGTTACCAAGCCACAAAAAGGCATGTATGAATCTTAAGAGCATTTTGCTAAGTGAAAGAAGCCAATCTAAAAATGCTGCTTACTGTATGATTCTAACTACATGGTATTATGAAAAAGGCAAAACTATGGAGACAGTAAAAAGATCAGTGTTTGCCAAAGGGTCAGGACTGGGGGTTGAGTAGAGGGTTGAGGTATGAATAGAGCAGAGAGGATTTTCAGGGTGGTATAACGATTTTTCACAATACAATAATGACAGATACATATCATTATACATGCATCAAAACTCACAGAATGTACAACACCAAAAGCAAGCCTAATGAAAACTATGCCCTTTAGTAAATAATAATGCATCAACATTGACTCATCAATTGTCACAAATGTACCACACAAACACAAAATGTTAATAACAGGAGAAACTGTGGAGGTGGGGGACGGGGGAAGGAGTATGTGGGAAATCTCTGTACTTTCTTCAGAGAAAGTCCTATAAATGTAAAACTGCTTTAAAAATGTCTATTACTTTAAAAATGTGTATGACTACTTTCATACTTTCATAACTGATGGAGACACCTTTAAAACAATACAATAAAGTGATTAGTGAAATATTAAAATGGATACTTTTCTTTTAAAAATAAAATGATAAAATACTGTACTATCCTGAGTGCTTTCTATTCTTCTTTCTTAGCTGAAAAGTCAGAGGATAAATTTTACTGATGATGAGTACCGATACTTTAGAGGTCAGTCTCCTGGAGTGTTTCATGGTCCACCATATTCGGCACAGCTAGCTAAGATTATGTGCTTTTTTATTGAGATGTGTTGTTTGGCTGAATTTATCACTTTTTAAAAATACAAGGTTCCAGATAATTTCTTGTTTTGTCTTCAATTCAGATTTTATTTTTTATGTGGGAAATTCTTAATTGATGTGATCTATATTCAGTCTCTTACATGTTTTATATATATTATGTGTAGTTATGTACTAATCTATACACTGGCATACACGATTGAGTATTTATGCACACACAGACCAGCCCTAGAGTCAGCTATGAATTACTTAGAAACTGCACTTCTGCCTGACGCTGTGTGGGCTTCCTTCGAAGATATTTTCAATTGTGCATTTGAATCTCCCTGAGGCACATAGTTTTAAATGCTGGAATCTGCTTCTCTGCCTCCAGTTAACTCTATATGTGGTAGTGGTGATTAGAAATAATCCACCCTTTAAAATTATACCATACAATTGGGAGAACTTGTGCAGTTGGCAAATTGTTGCTTTTACCTATTATTTTGTCTTCTCCATCATGGCCAGGTGTAATACATTATTTTTCTCCTGAGCCATTTTATTCTATGCCTCTAGGTATACATCCTGGTGATTTTTAGAATTGGATTCAGCCCAAGTAAGGATTCAAACATGATATTCTCTGTTTCCTTGGAAACCTAAAAGACACTTCCTTCCAAAGTGGAGACTTGAAGCTTTTGGCGTCAATGTATTGTGCCTAACTCCCAGGGCCAGGCTCAAAATACTGGGATAAGTCTCTCACTTTTGAGGGTTGGGGGAGGCCTTCTTTATATCCTAACAAATCTCAACTTCCTAGAACTGTCTCAGTTTTTGATACAAACTGGGAGATTTGCTAAATTTTCCTTACATTTTATAGCTCCATTAATTAAAACTATTTACAAACATCAATGAAAATTGCTTTGTCACTTTAAAAAGAGATGCTGTTCTTTGGAAGGATAGCTTTAGAACCTAAAAAAAAAAAAAATATACAAGAAAGTAGGACATCCTCAATATCTTATTTTGTAAACAAGTGCTCCCAATATTGGCTGTGTTTATATGAGTGTTTCTAAACTTTATAGTCTACCAGAATTACCTGGAAGTCTTGTTCAAACAGAGCTCTGCTCTCAGATTGAATATGTCTGTGTGGAGCCTGGGAATTTAGATTTCGGACAAGGTTCCAGGTGTTGCTGAAGCCACTGACCCCAGGCCCACATTATAAGAATCACCGCTCTGTGGGAACCCTTTTCTCACAGCTGGGACATTTGATTTGGGGCCTTAAATGTTTTTTGGAAAGAGCCTGGTTTTAGGAAGCAGACAGACTGGGTTTCATTTTTACTCTGCATCAAATTGTATGATTTTGGATAAATAATATCTCTAAACTGTAGTTACCTCATCCATTAAATAATGATGAAAATAATGCATTTCTTTTACTTGTAATGCATCTCTTCAAATTTTCTGTTTCTTCATGAGTTAGTTTCAATAATTGTGCCTTCCTAGGAATTTTCTCACTTCATCTCAGTTCTCTCATTTGTTAGCATGTTTTTATTCATGATGTTGTCTTAGGGTCATTTTTGTTTTTATGAAGTTGGTATTCACACTCCCTCTTTCACCTCTGACTTCAGTAATTGAGTTTTCTCTTCTATTTCTTGGTTAGTCTAACTACACATTTATTGATTTTGTTGATGTTTTCAAATAACTAACATTTAGTGTTCTTGATTTTGCCTATTATTTTTCTATTCTCTATTTCATGATTTCTACTCTATGCTTTATTATCTTCTTCCTTCTACCTATTTGGATTTAGTTTGCTGTACTTTCTCTAGTTTAAGATTGGAGTTCCATCTCAACATTTTATTATGCTGTATTTTCACTTTTATTAATCTCAAAGTATTTTCCAGTTTCCCTTATGAGTTCTACTTGACCCATTGATTGCTTAGAAGTGTGTTGTTTAGTTTCAATATTTAAAAAGTTTCCCAAATATCTCTGTTTGATTTCTAATTTCATTCTATTGTGGTTGGAGAACATACTTTGTATCATAGCAATATTTTAAAATTATTATTTTATTTTACATGTTTAATTGATACAATAATTGTACATATAAGGTACATGTGTTGTCTGGCATATAGCGAAGTAAAAGACAATGAAACTATTACATGTGTATAACATATAATTACCAAATTGGGATAACTGGCATATCTATTGCCTCAAACATTTGTCAAATCTTTATGTTCGGAATATCCAAAATCCTTTCTTCTAGCTATTTTGAATATATATGATAAATTACTATTAATTATAGTTACCCTACTATGCTATAGAATCCTATAAAATTATTGAATCATGTTTTATGGCCTTTATATACTCTAACCTGGAGAAAGTTTCATGTGCTTTTTACATCCTAAGGCTTTTATAAATATTTTTTGCCTGATATTAACAATTATTATTCAGAAGATTTTGATGTTTATGCAGATATAAAATTATTTCAACGAGGGAAAAAAATCAAGGCAGATACTATTATTTTCACTTCATTAGTGAGGTAATATAATTATAGGGAGCTAGGTTAAAGAGCATGATTATAATCGCTAATGAGGGCTGAACACCATTTACCACTTTTGTGGGGCACATTATTCGAGCACCTGCTGTGTGTCATTTCACTTAAAGTTGAAATCTCCATTGTAGGGGTCGAGACTTGTCCCTCTGAAATTTTGCTGAGAAATCAACTCACAAGAGGCACAGTCGTAAGAGAAGAGGCATACAAATTTATGTGATCATACTTTTATATGGCATGGGAGCCTTACGAATGAAGACCCCAAAATACAGGGAAAATTGTCCACTTTTATGCTTAGGGTCAACAAAGTGTGAACAACTGTGTAGAAATACAGTCTCATGCTAACAGACTGAGTGGGAAAACCCAGTAAGGCCTCTCTGTCTAGGTTTTTCTCAGCCTCTCTGAGCATGCATCCCTTCCTTCTGGGCCTGGGGCAGGGCCCTCTCTGGAATGGGGATCTTGTGACTTATAGTCAAATTAGGTAGGTCAGATCATTTTGGGAGGACCACTTTTTTTTTTACACAGAAAGGCAGAGAGAAACTTTGAGTGATATTTTTAGATTTTTTAGATTTTATGACTAGCTTTGGGAAAAGGGGTTCTGGTTTCTATGACCTACCTTGGGGAAGAGGGATTCTAGTTCTATATTAAGCCTCAGGGGACAATGGGACTGAGAGACAGGAGAGTGGGAGAAGCTAAGAGAAAAAAAGTTTTGCTTCTGAGGCCTTCATTTTGGTGTATTGTTTTCTGAGTCCCAATACCAAGAACCTGTCAATGATATTAAGTGAGGACTTACTGGAGTTTTTCTCTGTGTAGAGCATTTGGTAATACTTCTTGTCTCAATCTGGGCTGCCAATAACGGTGCTTGCACCTATCAGATATTCAGTAGATAGTTTTTGATTAATTCAGAATGGATTTCTTTTTACTTATTTTTTTCCAGTACTAAAAGTCGTATGTGCCTTGCTTTTATCACATGTATTCCTTATCGATTGTATTCTAGGGGAAAAAAAATAAAAATAGAAATCAAGACCAGAAATGAGAAAAATATATACTCTTCACAGCTATTTCCTTTGGGTCAATAGTAGCCTTGACCCAGGCATTCTTTGAATTCCTCTAAGCCTACTTTCTCTGGCTTTTACTTGTCTGAGGACCACAGGTATAATTGATTATGTGATTAGAGAACACAAAAATGAAACCCAAACTGAAAAGTAAATTTACTTGGTTAAGGGATGGTTAAGGGATGGATTCTCACAATAGGGACTCGCACTTACAATGCAAAACCCTCCACTCTTGGCACTAATTCCAAAGCATCCACACTCCTTCACAGAATGGGACTTTAATAAGCATTGGTCTCTTTATGATTACAAAAGTAACAGATGATCTTTGTGGGAAAAAATACAGTAATATATATGATAAAAATCCAACTCTTATCTTTCTTATTCCTGTACCTTTAACTAACTTCCTGTGCATTTATAGACATATAGTTTATTATCCAAACAATGAAATTTCACCAATTTAGCATCTTGATTTGGGGATTTAACAATTATTTCATGCATATTTTACATGATAATTAAATACATCTGATGCATCATTTATCTAGCCAGATCTTTTTGTTGTGAGGAATTGAAACTATCAAATTAATAAGAGATAATTGTATTCACTATATCCTTTTAATTTCTTCAATAACTAATATTCTTGGACATTTTTGGGGTATCTGTATTATTCATACCTGTTTTCCTATGCATTACCTTTCCATCTTTGATAATTTTTTTCAAGCAGTTGTTAAATGTTTAGTTGTATTTAAACTCTTGATATACAAAGGATATTGTTCTAATTATCTGTTGGTACGTAATAAAGCCACTCAAAAATGTCCTTGCTTGAAAAATAGTAACATTTATTTTGTTCACAAACTTGTAATTTAGTCAGGGTTTGATGGGGACATCTTATTTCTGGTCAGTCCTGCCTCATTTGAGCCAGATTAAAAACTGGGAACTAGAATCTTCTGAAGACTTATTTATTCATTTTCATGTTTCTTGGTTAAGCTGACTTTCACTTTGGAAGTCACCTGGAGCTGTTTACCAGACACCTGCATATGGCCTCTGTTTGTGGCGTGGGCTTCCCCGTAACATGGCAACTAAGTTTCAAGGGGAAAATCACAAGAGAGATTCAGGCAAAAACGGAATTGCCTTTTCTGAACAAGCCTTGAATGTCTTGCAGTGTCATTTCTGCCATCTTCCATTTGCTAGACACAAGTAGCTCAGACTGACCCACAGTCGAGGGGAGAAAAATTAGACATTAGGTTTCAGTTTTCACTGGGAGAAGTGTCAGAGTTTAAATGTTTTAAAATCACCATAGACGTTAACTTTTTTTGTAATTTATTTTTTCTTTGTTTTATTTTAAATCATTATTCATTTAGCCAACTTATTCAGTAATGAGCTTTGTGGTTGCTAAGTTTTGACATCTTTAGGGAGGGCTTCCTTTAGTCAAGCTTAAAAAGACACTCTTCTACTTTTACCTTAGTGAGATGTAAAGGATCTAATATTATTTTTAAATGGATGAACAATCATTGCAATGCATATTATTGAAGGGCCTATCCTACTTTGAATGGCTTCTTTATTATTGAATACATTCTTACATATTAATTACACTGCTCTTGGATTCTATTTAGTCCCATCAAATTATTGGTTTGTTTTACACCCATTTTTTCATAGTTTCTATTACTGCAGTCTTCTGGACCTGTAATCTCAGTATCAGCATTAGTGTTAGAAGCCTTTTTGCTTTGTAGAGTCATCTTTAGTATTTAGAAATAGACTTCTGGGGTACCACTCGATTTAATGAGAAATTCATTGTCCATCGTTTATCTCTAGAATGTTTTTGGTGGTAGGGGAGGGGGAAAGGAGTGAACACACTCATCCTAAATTATTTTACTCAATTTTGTTTTTAAATTTTCCAGATTTCTTAGTGTCTTTTGTGTTTTGGAGTCTTTTTCTGGAAGTTTGGACTAATGGAAGATACTAAAATGAAATTCCTGTCTTTAGAAGTCTCTTAGTCACTTCAGCCAGTAGAAATTGCTCATGTTCTGCTATTTTCTCTAGTCCCAAGACCATTTGCATAAAATGTGTACCCTCTTTTTAAAATCTCTTCACATATTTTTAATATGGTCCTTGTTCCCAATTCTCTCCTTGTCACGATGCCTCTGAAAATCCACTTTTCTTCACCTTCTCTTCAGAGTAAGATAGTTCTCTTTTTTGTGGGCCATTATGGTGTTTATATGAATACTCCTAATTTCACACTTAAGAGGTCTATCTACATTTTTAAAAATATATATTTTCCCTTCTTTCACATGAAATTTGCTAGATGAATTTTAGAATCAAACTCCTTAAAAAGAAAAAAAAAGAGATTTGAATTTAGAATGTTTTAAATTTATGGGTACATTTGGTTGGCAATTGTCATCATTGTAATTTTGGAACATTTCATATTTATAAATCTTCCCAAACTTACCTCCTCCAATCTGCCCCTCCCCGGAACATTTTTGTCTATTTATTCAGTTTTTCAGTGATGTGCTTTAGCCTGTTTTTATCATTTTCCACGTTTTGGTTGTTAACTCCCACTGGTGGTCCCTCTAGGAGGGTCCAGCATTCCTGGTTATAATAAGAAGTACGGATATGTTTTTAACTAGTGAGCAGCTGCCACGGTTTATATCCCAAGGCAGGAGGACCACATATTTCTACACTCTCCAAGCCCATGTTCTTTCCACGTTTCAGGTACTCTCTAATACAATAGGTGAGCATCGGAGATAACCGACACATGACATATCACTGGTCAGAGGTAGCTGAAAAGGTTTTCACATCCTCAAGAAGTGATTTTAAGCACACAGGCTCAAGATACTACTTGTATTTATAAAAAGGAAACTCATTCCCTTGGATGTCATCCCCTGTGGCATAAATCACTCTCAATCTCCTCTCCAGATACCTCTCAGGATAAGGTTAGCCAGCCACCTGTGACTCTGCCTCTAATTATTGTTTACCTCATTGTCAAAGTTTAAGCTGATAATACTGTCATTAATGCCAGTTGAGAGATCCTAGTGCCAGACTAGATGGCAGTGGCAGAGCTGAGTGTCAGCCCTTGATTGAGGCATTGACTCTATTTTATTTAAGCCACACTATTACCTTTGCTAACTTTTGGAATGAAAAAAGAAGACAACAGTCAAAGCATTCTACAGTTTTGGGCTCACTCTCTTGCTTATGGAGTTTCTCTTGAATTTATACAGTTTGTTCATGGTTTTCTTTCAATTACCATAATGGCTAATTTTCCTTCTGAATAGCCCATTTAACATACTATTTTACTTTTTCATTTTTAAAGATATTATAGAATATTTTTGCTAATTGATGAAGCTTTTCCTCAATTTTTTGAAGTGGTTATTACATATATTTAAGAATTGATATTTTCGATGTTTGATTATCTTGAAAAAAATATATATAATATATACATACATATCTCAGTTTTTTAAAGAAAATATGGTTTATATATATATACATATGTATGCATACACATATATGTTATGTATAAAATACATATAGATACATAAGCCTCAATGAATTTTTAAACTCATTGACAGAGAGTATATGTCTTTTAAAAACTTCTATCTATGGGCACATTAGCTTTCATATTGCTATTACTGTATATTACTTATGGTCACACAGTCCTGAATCTAGACTTTTCACCTTTCTTTCCTTTATTAAGGACTAGCTCTTGGTTTCATTTTATTGTTATCATTTAATTTTTTTAATTTATTTTTATTTTGAATGTTTAGCTAAATTATTTTTTAGTGCTTTGTATTTCCCAGTAAATAAACTAAAGAATATATGTGTGTGTGTTTTTGTCTCTATAATTTTAAATGCAATGCATAACATGTACAGAAATGTTCTCAATTTCAATCACTTAAAACATTTCCAATTTTGGCTTTAGTTTCCCCTATAATCCGAGTTATTGAGAAGATATACTATGTATATTTAATTACTAGATTAGTTATTTTTAGATATCGGTCTTGTTAATTCCTTGTTATTTTCATTGTTTTCACGTAATTTTTCTATTTGCATCATTTTTTCTGTGAGTTTGTGAGCTTTGTGTATCACTTACAGTATTACATATTTTTGTATTTAAATATTTCTTGAATATCTGAACATATTTTATTTGGATTGGATAAAGGCCCTTAAATACAAAATACATGTCTTACAAAACTTTTATTCAACATTTTTACATTTATGATACATCTTTATGTCATATATCAGTTTGTGAGATAACTGTGTTAAAATTCTCATTTTGTAATTGTGGTTGTGCCATAAGATTTCTATTACATGTTAATTTCTGTTTCTGTTTTTTAATCTTTAAATAGGATACCTTGTTGGTAAGAATTATACAAAATTGGCCGGGCGTGGTGGCTCACGCCTGTAATCCCAGCACTTTGGGGGACCGAGGTGGGCAGATCACCAGAGCTCAGGAGTTTGAGACCAGCCTGGCCAACATGGTGAAACACTGTCTCTACTAAAAATACAAAAATTAGCTGGGCATGGTGGCGCACACCTGTACTTCCAGCCACTTGGGAGGCTGGGGCAGGATAATCGCTTGAACCCAGGAAGTGGAGGTTGCAGTGAGCCGAGGTCACACCATTGCACTCCAGCCTGGGTGAAAAGAGCAAAACTCCATCTCAAAAAAAGAAAAAAAAAAAGAATTATGTAAAATTTATGCCCACTTTTCTAGTATCTAGGGATAGAAATAGAAATCACTTTCATGCATATCTTTATTCTGGAAAACAATCATTTTTGTGTTCTCTTATGTGTTTCAAATGTAGAATATGAAAATACTATTTTTTTGTTGTTAAATTTTATTTTCCTTTAGAGAGCTTGGCAGAAACTACTTTGGCTCTTGTTATGCAGTAAATTTCACTTTGGAAGATCTGTATTAACTTGCAAAAGCTGAATTGTCATATCCTTGGATTCCAAAATCCAAGGTTAAGGAAAACGACTGCCATGGAAAAGGAACCCTGACAAACCAAGTTCCAGTAGTAAAGAAAGCCAGGGAAGACTCTGAGATAATATTGTCTTGAAGGAAAAAAGATACATCTGGGATGGTGACCCAGCTTTAAGATGAAGGTTCATGTTTGATAAATGCCAACAATACAATAAGAACACATCACCAAACATGACTAACTAAGGCTGGGAACATGGGGGCCTGGGGATCCTTTCTTGAGAAAGCTGAAGTTTGGAGCACAACTCCCACTTAACTGGCAGTGTTGATTTCAGCATCACAGTGCCAGAATTAATGTGAGCTCCCTGTTGCAAGCACCTACACAATGTTGGGCAAGATAGCACCACAACAACAAAATAAATATTGTCAATGATTAAAGAAAGAATCCCCTTACAGTAGAAATAAAGCAGTGTCTTAAAGCCTGTTCGTAGGTGACAAAGCAAAGTCCTGAGGAAATGTTGGGAATGGGCTGAGTCTGGGGTTTTGACTCCTGAAAGCTGGAAAAGATGTGCTCTTTGGGCCTTATCAAAGGGGCAGAGATGGTACTGAGAACCTTGCAGGGAGGCAAAATCAAAAAGGGCAAAGTGAGAAAGAAGCTTGGTTCTGCAGAGATGATACTGAAGACCTTGCAGGGAGGCAAAATCAAAAAGGACAAAGTGAGAAAGAAGCATGATTCTGTCCATGGGAATCTAGAAGACTCCTGTGAGAGATACTGGTGTACAGTCCTAAATTAAACACCAACATGCTGCTGGAATTCTCAGGGTGAGAAATACCATAGGATGATTTTTAAACAATAACATAAACAACAACCACAAAAAGTACATACATGCACACACATGCATATACATGACAGTTATGAAATTAAAAATCATTTTATAGGAACTTTGTCACAATGAAGAGTGCACTAAATTTCCCTGAGGTGGAGTGGCATTAGAAAGGAGAAAAAAAATTTAAAATACTTATGATTTGACTGACTACAGCACTGTGATAGCACAACAAAGTAAATATGTTGAAAGGATTATATGAATAAAATAAGGATTAGAAAAAAATGGAAACTCTAAGAACAGGCATATTTTTAAAGGAATCGAATAAAACTTCTAGAAATAAAATTATAGCTTTTGATGTAAAAAACTCAATGAATGTTAAATAGCAGATTAGGCGCATTTGAAGAGTGATTTACTGAGCTGAAAGATGGATCTGAGGAAATTATCCACAGCGGCACAGTAAGGAAAAAAAGAAAATATGAGAAGAGATACAAAGAAGAGAATGGAAACATACCTAAAAATCAATCTACCAAAGATGTGCAGAGCTATTACAGAGAAAACTTTAAAATTTTACAAAGTACATAAAAGAAGACCTGTATTAATAGAGAGACATGTCATTTCATGGATGAAAGACTCAACACCTTAAAGATGTCACATTTTCTCAAAGGCACATAAACAGCTAAATGTGTTTTTCACAGAGCTCATCAGAGTGATCTTAAATTCTGACAGATGAGTAAATTTCTGAAAATAGCCAGGAACTTTTTAAAGCAGAATAAGGTGGGAGGTCCAAATATGTTACAAAGCTATAGTCATTGGAACCATGTGATATTGACAAAGTGGCTTTATAGGCAGAAAGAACAGAATGGAGAGGCCGGAAACAAACCTTTATGGAATCTTGGTATATAACAAGTCACTGTTTCATAAAACAGTGAACAAATGTTTGACTGGTTGGCAAATATTTTCTTAAAGGGACAGATGGTAAATAATTCAGGCATTGAGAATCAGAGTGACTCTGTCACAACCACCCAGCTCTGCTGATGTAGCACAAAAACAGCCAATGTAGAAACAAATGAGGAGAGTTGTGTTCCAGGAAAACTTTACATACAAAAATAGGCAGCTGACCCATGGGCCCGAGTTTGCCATTCTCTGCTCTGTTTAATAAATTGCTTTCAGATATTTGATAATTTGATTTAGAAAATTATGAGAGAAGATTCTCTTCTCACCCTGCACATGGAATAAGTTCCACAAGAGTCAGCATTCTAAATAAAAAAAAAATCTTTAGAATCTGTCCAGTAAAATACAGGAAAATCTCAAAGCAGGAAAAGTTTTCTTGAACAAGAAATAACAAAAAAATAGAAACGGAAAATATTGATATGTTGGCATTAAACTTAAAATACTTCTGTATGTTGAAATACATTACATGAACTAAGTTTTAAAATAGGCTACAGTTTGATGATATCTGCAACATACATAACCAGCCCAGTATTAGTAAAAAGAAAGCTTATAGAGTACTTACAGATCAATAAGATAAACTCGTCAAAAGAAAAGAAACAAATGAACAAATGACATCTAAAGCTGATTTAAGAAGATAAAATTCAAATGATTAATATTCATATGAAAAGATGCTCAATATCTATCAATCAGGTAAGTATAATTTAAAATATGAGATTCCATTTCAGAGTCACCAATATCACAGATATAAAGAGGAGGAAAGTCATATATTGCTATTCTGAGTGTAATTGCATACTGCCATGTTGGAAGCCAACTGGGTAATATTTAGTAATATTGAAGTTGTGAATATACTAATATCCACAAATTTCTAACATATATTCTGGAGAAACTCTTACATATATGCAGATGGAGGAATACAAGGATATTACTATGGCATTGTTGAGAGTATCAAAAAACCAAAATAAATATTCATCAAGTAGAATCATAAAATTTCCAGTATTAATGAATACGTTATTTTTATACATATTGACATTTGCACATATCAAAATTATAACATTAAGTAAAACCTTCTGACAGAATTATAAGATTACTTTTATGTAACAACAGAAAATGCACAAAGCAATGCCTTATATTGCTCTTTTAGTCAGTTGATTGGTGAAAGTAAACATATATGGACTTGACTAGAAAGGATAACCACAAATTTCAGGACAGTCAATGCCTCTTGGGATAGAAAAAGAAAAACAGAATTGGAAAGAAGTACAAAGGAGTAACTGTATTTGTAACATTTTATTTTCTTAAAAGTAACATGAAGCAATTTGGACGTGGATTAAATATGAGTGGTGGGTACCACCGGCATCACATCTTATTTTCGTAATTTTTTTCTCTGCTTGAATAATTTAACAATTTTAAAATAGAAAACTAAGAAAAATATATATACATATATGTCTACACAAACATATAGGGAGATATATGTGTAAATATACACATACTCACACACAAACACACAGCATACATACACAGATGAAAAGATTAGATGTGAGAGAGGCTGGATTACTCAAGTGTGCAAAGGCAAAGAAATAATTGCAAAATTTCAGGGCTGCAGGTACAAGACAAGCTTTGAAATGTTAGTAGGTAATAGATCATGCAGAACAGTGTTAAGCAATGAAGAACTCCACTGAAGATTTTTAAATTGAGAGAAGATGGTTGTAATAAATTGTTTAAAAACTCCTGCAGAAAGCAGCACGGAAAATGAACTGGAGACTGTGCCTGAATATTGTGGGTTAACCACTGAGGGAGTATTTTAGTAGTCCTCAGAAGAAACAATGGTAACGTGTAATGGTTCAGAATGTAACATCAATAGGACTTCGTGATAAAACAGGAGAGGAAATGAAAGTATTAAAATGATTCTGAATATTTGCCCTTTGTTGTTTCATCCCAGTTGTCATGGGATTACAGGAGGTGGTGAAGATCACATTTTTATTTGAATATGTGCTATTAGTTTGATGTGAACTTGAGACATCTACATGGAAATTTCAGGTCTTCCTGGAGCTCAGGGAGCAGTTTGGGTTGGAGATTTGAGAGTTTTGCCTAAACTGGTAATTGACACTGTGGGCTAATATTGGATAGCATGGGACAGCAGAGAATCAGAGGAAAAGCGGCCCTAATCTATAGCCTTGAAGAACTTCAACTTCCAATGGTCGAGATGAAGAGGAGGTGTCTTATGAAATAAAACTGAGAAGTGTCAGGAAATTAGGAAGAAAACACAAAGAAACAGAGAGCCAGTAATGACAAAAGAAGACAATGCTTCAATGAAAAACGTAGTAAAATAGTTTGGAAAGCTAGTGGGAGGTGAAACAGAACAAAGACTAAACAATATCCACTGGACTTAGTGACATGGCTACCATAGAAACCACTGCGTTAGAGACATAACGGAACAGATAGCTGGTTTGTCTGATAACTCAGTGAAGGAAGGATAAACAAAAATAATGAGTATAAACCTTTTTGGAATTGGTTCATCTAAAAGAAGAGAAGATTATATCTGAAAAAAAGCTGCTGGATCATGATTTTATAGAGCATATTCAATGAGAAATGAAATCGAAATGATGATATTGACTATACTAGACAGAAAGGCATGCAGTTTAAGTTACGTGAGTATAGGGTTTCTAACGATGGGTAGAGAAATCAGGGTTGAATACAAGGAAGGACAGTTTACCTTTTGTAACAGGAGGGAATGGAGGCAGATACTGGTCGGTATGGTAGTCAGAGGAAGACTGAAGGATTCTAATTTAATTTTCTCTTAAGTAGCAGCTAGGCATCTGTACGGAGTGGGGTTAGGACTGAGAGGTGGAGTGTGTGAGGAGAGTTGACAAAGTATAAAATCGTTATTACAGAAAGTGAGAACGCATGTAAAAGAAAGAAGCAGAGTACATTTGCCTAGAAGTTTTGCATGCACATTTGAGATTATGTTCATTAAATTTATGACAAAAATATGTAATTTTAAGTTAAATTCTCCAATTGCCTTTGGCTTTTCAGATATAGGCAGAGAGAGAGTATACACAGGGGAATATGCTGGGTTGGGCTTTTGCTCCACTAGTGCCATAACATTCAAGGAATTTCTATAGTGAGGCAGAATGCACTAGAAAATATATTGGAACATTTTACAACTAACTGGTGTCTTCCCTTTCTGCGGAGGATAAATTACAAAATTGCCAGCTTATATTTTCAAGTAAATTTTTTTTGTTATTCAAAGATGATTCCTTGATACTAAAATTTCTGAGACCTTGTTTGCCCCAGATAAATCCCTGCCTCCCACCCCAGGCTTAAGTAAATAATAATTTGGCCAGGTATTTTTTTTATGGAAAGATGTATAGGGCTTAAAACCACAAAGTCTCAAATCTGTCTGTGTGATCCTGAATCCCACTCTGCTTCTTACTAACTGTATAACTTCGCAGAAGTTACTTAACACTCTGCCTCATTTTCTTCATCTGTAAAAAAGGCATAAAAATACTGATTTACTTATGTGAGGAATAAATGAGGTATTACATGTAATGCACTTAAAATAGTGTGTAGAAATGTTAGCTAATTCAAAAACAGTGTCAAAACTACTCTGGAATTTGAAAAACATTTTTCAATTTTCTCCCAGTATTCTTTATTAAACATAGGTCTAATCTTGATTAGTATATAATTTATGTTTAGATACATTTCTCTTTCTGCCTTAAAGCTTTTTCTTATTTTCTCTTTATTTATTTATTTTTCTTGAGGCCGAGTCCTGCTGCGTTGCCCAGGGTGGAGTGCAGTGGGGCTATCTGGTGCACTGCAACCACCGCCTCCTGAGTCCAAGCGAGTCTCCTGTCTCAGCCTCCGGGGTAGCAGGGATTACAGGTGCCTGCCAACATGCGTGGCTAATTTTTGTACTTTTAGTAGAGATGGGGTTTCACCGTGTTGGCCAGGCTAGTCTCAAACTCCTGACTTCAAGTGAGCCACCCATCTGGGCTTCCCAAAGTGGTGGGATTACAGGCATGAGCCACCACGCCTGGCTGATTTTCTCTTTATTCTTGAAATTTAGAAATTTCAGCTGCATTAGAAAAAAAAAAAAAAACTCTACTTGAACACAGGGAGCTCTTCAACGTGAAGTCTTAACAAGCTTCACCTTGAGAAAATTCTTATTTCCCAACTTTGTATTACCATGATTAATATTTTTCTGCTCTTATTCTACAATTTTTATTAGAATGCTATTGCATCTTCTGTTATTTATCCTCCAAGTTCCTTACTTCTATTTGTTCCATATTTCTAATTAAACTCTATTTTTCCAGAATGTTAAAATCCTTTTCACCAATGTTTCTGACACTGTATGATTATTATGTTAATGTACTTTTCTCTCTTCTTTTAGTGTGAAATAGTAATACATACAGTTAGATCATAAAAGGAACACTTACATATACATTACCCAGGTTGACAAAGTATTTCTAGTGTGCAGAAGTGTACCATGTACCAATCCCTAATTACCATCTCATTATTCTCCCCTAGAGATCATTATTATTAAGAATTTTATGATATTTTGTTTTTCTTCATAATATTACTATCTACATATGTATTCCTAGAAATCAGATCTTAGTCATTTTTGCATTTTCAATTTGAACATACAGAACCTTACAATGTGTATACTTTGGCGTTTATGAGCTTCATCCATGCTTTTGCATGTGGCTATGTTTCTATAATGTTTATTGCTATATAGTATTCTATTATATGAGTATTTCACAATTTGCCTATTTGCTAGTGGTGACCATTTAGATTATACACATTTTGGATCTATTATGAACAGTTCTTGTGCATGTGATCTAATACACATATGCTTGATTTTTTTATGAGTGGAGTTGCTGGGTTATAAGCTATGATAGCTTTATACTTACTAGATAACGATAAACAGAATTCCATTAGAGTTTCCTACAGAGTTCCATAAGAGTTGAACAACCTTACAACCCACCCATAGTTCATAACAGCACCCAGGGCTTCACATCCCCAGCACCACCCGATACTATCAAGGCTGAAATTTTTCCAAATCTAATGGATATGTAATGATGAGAATATTCAATCCCCTTGGGATTTCCTCTTTGGAGAGTGCATGATTAAGTCTATTTGTCCATTTTTCTAATATATTTGCCTTTTTCCTATTTGCTTATTGTCGTTCTTTATATTATATTAATACAAATCTTTTATTTTTATTTTTACATGCACTGTAAACTATTTTTTTCTCAGTTTTCGGCTTTTCTCTATCTTCATAATATCTTTTGATAAAGTTTTCAATTTTAAGATAGTCAAATTAATCAATAGTTTTCTTTGTAGTTAGTACTTTTTGTGTTTTAAGAAATCTTTCCCTATTGTGACATCATATAGATATTCTATGATCATCTTGTAAAAGCATTATGGTTTCTGAGTTTACAGTGAAGTCCTTAATGCAGCTTGTGTGTTGTGTGATGTAAGATTTCAAATTAATTTTTATATGTATGGTCAATTTTCCCAGGGCAATTTAAATTAAAAAATAAAAATATTTTTATTAAATAAAAATAAAAAATATTTTTTTCCTCAACTGAGCTGCAGAGCAATCTTGTTAAATGTCAACTCTCCATTAAATTTGGGCTTGTTTTAGAATCTTTTTTCTGACCTATGTATTTATCCTTGCATCAGTACCAGGTCATCTTAGTGACTGTGTTTTTGTAATAAATCTTGATACCTGATTTGGCTAGTTTTCCTACTTTTCCTTTTCAAGACTATCTTGGCCATACTTGGGCATTCCAGTTCCTTGTTTCTCTGGGAAAAAAACAAAACAGAAAACAAAGAAAAAACTGAAAGGTAATTTTGATTAGAATATTTGTAAATCTATGATTATTTCCTGAAGAATAGATGTCTGTAATTCTCAATTTTGTAATCCAGTGAGAAAGAAAATCTCATTTATCAATATTTTCTTTAATAATTTCCAATAATATTTTAGAATGATCTCTGCAGAATTCTTGAATATATTTTGTTAATTTTATTCCTAGATAATTCAGATTTTTGATGCATATTTAAATTATATTTTTAAATGTTTTCTAAACCTTTGTGGATGGCATATAGAAAGGCAATTGATTTATATATATGGATTTTGTGTTGAGCTAACTTGCTGAACTTTCTTCTAAATTCTAAAAATATACTTCTATGTTCTTTTGGATTTACTACACACACAATCACACCACCTGCTAAAAATAATTTCCTTTTATCTATCCCTTATGCCTTTTAAATATTTCCTTGACTTTCTTAGTTGGCAGCATCTTCTATGATAGTGGTGTAAAAATGTAGTGAGAGTTGGAAATCTTAACTTTGATCTTTAATGGACAGCATTTCAGGGTTTAACCAGGGAGTATAATGCCACATATTTTATGTGCATCTCTTTTATTTATTTTTACTTATTTGTTAATTTTTACTTATTTATTTATTTTTACTTATTGAGATAGAGACTTGCTCTGTCACCCAGGCTGAGGGTAATGGTGCAATCTCGGCTCACGGCAACCTCTGCCTCCTGGGTTCAAGCAATTTTCTTGTCTCAGCCTCCCAAGTAACTGGGATTACAGGTGCCCACCACCACACCCTGCTATTTTTTTTTTTTTTTTTTGTATTTTTGGAAGAGCCGGGGTTTCACCATGTTGCCCAGGCTGGTCTTGAACTCCTGACCTCAGTTGATCCACCGACTTTGTCCTCCCAAAGTGCTGGGATTACAGGCATGAGCCACCATGCTTGGCCGCATCCCTTTTATTATGGTTAATGATGTTTCATCCAAACATTACTTGTCTATAGTTTTCATACTGAAACTTATAGAAATATTTTTCTTGCTCTGTTTCTCTTTCCTTTACTCAAATTATTAAGTGTCAAATGTTAAGTCAAAACATCCTTGTGTCCATGAAAAAGTTAACTGTCATGTCAAATTATCCTTTTTATATGTTTCTTGATTTAGTTTGCTCACATTATGTTTAGGATTTTTGTAACTAAATATCTTAATGAGTGAAATTAGACAATACTTTTCTTGATGATATTGCTCTTGTCAGATTTTGCATCAGGGTTACATATGCCTTATAAAAGTAGGGAGTCCTTTTTTTTTTTTTCTATTTCCTAGAAGACTTAGTTTAACATAATTTCTTCCTTGAATGCTTGAAGAAATTCATTGACTAATTCATTTGGGGTTAGAAGGGGTGTGTGTGGGACCTGTGTGGGATATGTTTTGACTACTGATGAATTTTGTGTTCTCTGTCTTCAAGTGTTCATAAATTTTATTAATTTTTTCAAAATTCAAATATTTGGCTTTGATGTTTCTCCCTAGTGAGAACACTTTTGTTATAAAGTGAATGTTATTATTTTTGTCTGATATTGATGCAATGCCAGCTTTCTTTTTGTTTATTTTTGAATGACATGGTTTTTCCAATTATTTTCTCTCAATACGATTACATTACTTTTGACTTACTCTTATAAACAACACTGAGGTGGATTTCATTTTTTTTTTAAATCAAGTATGACTATCTCTATTTTTTACCAGTTTTTTTATTGCTGATGGAATGAAAATTTTGTGGCGGAGGTTTTAAATCTATGATTTATTTCATTCATCCTATTCCCCTCCTTACTCTCTAGATAAAAAGATAGATAGATAGATAGATAAATAGATAGATAGATAGAGAGATAGATATAATAGAGATATAATATTTTACTTTTTGGCCTTCTTTCAGGTTTATTAAATAATTTTAAACTTTAGGTTTTTTTCTCAACTAACAAAGTTAGAGAGCTTGCACTGCCGGATGTCAAGATCTCTTATAATGTAACAATAATTAAGATGGTGTGGTTTTGGTTCAAGTCTAGATGAGTAGACTAGTGGAACAGAAGAGAGAGTTAGAAATCAATGAATATATTTATGACCATCTTATACACAACAAAAGTGTCACTGAAATGCACTGGGGTTTGAATGGTACTTCTAATAAATAGTACTGGGTCAATTAGAATCGAAAATGAAAAAAAATATTGATTCCTATCTCGCACCATGTACAAAAATTAATTAGAGATAGATTCTAAAATATAAATTGTATGGCAATAAAACTTCTACAAGAAAACAGAAAAATATTTTGATTTTGTACTGGAAAAAGTTTTCTTAAACAGAACACAATCTATTCACCCTTTAAAAAATTAATAAATTAGATTTTGTTAAAATTAAGATATTTTAAAAAGACACCATTAAGATAGAGAATAGGCAAGCTGTAGACTTAGAGGAAGTCTCGGAGAAAATATATATTTTAAAATATATTTATGTGTGTGTATATATCACATTATTTTATATATACTTATAAATAATTACCTTTCTATTATCTATTATCTATCTATCCCAGAGCTCATACAGAATATATTTTTTAGAAACTTTCTAAATCAATGAAAAATGAAGAAAAAAAAGCTACTGAATGGAAAACTTGAAAAGACACTTCATAAACTGGTATAACCAAATGCCCCCAATGTAAATGAACATGTTTTCAATATCAGTATTCAATATTATTATTAATTATAGAAATAGAATCGCTAATGCTATCTATTAGCTTATAATTCTGTTTATTACATTGTTATTGTTTCTAGGTATTTCGTTTTCTTTATTGAATCTGATAGTTCACTTTCTATTTTTCTGATTCTTGACATTTTTACATTTTTCTTGTATTATTTTTAATGGCAAGAATCATTATATCATAATTTATGTTCGAACACTTCCATATCTGATGACTATCTTGGTCTTTTTCCCTAGTTCTCACTTGTGGTGTGTCTTCTTTCCTTGCCAACTGCTGCATTCGTTTTTATTTACCGTCATTTTCCTTGAAAAATAAGTTAATGCAAACCTGAGCTGCAAATTTTTGTGTAGAGTTAGCCCAACAATAAAATGTATCAGGAATATTTCCCAGGGTTCTTTCATCCCTTTGGTATTGATACTGCATTATCTTGACAGTGGGATCATAGGCTCTCATTCAGGTGAGAATGTGCGGGTGCCTGCCTCCCTGAGCCTGGATTTTATACCACTCAGTCTGTGAGTCTATCAGAACCAAAATGCTACAAGTTTGCAACATAAGCAAATGCCTACGGGGCAAAATAGGCTTTGTATGTAAGTGCTACATTCAACTCTGGGTTCCTGGACTTCCCTGGAAGTTGACTTCGCCACTTACCTCTATCTTTTAACTTTTTCCAGAATGTAAAGGCAATTTCTTTAAAAGTTTTTTATTTTTTTTTAATTTTCATTTCCTCCAGGAATTTTGGTCAGAAATGCCTTGCTCCCAGTATTATCAGGAGTGCAGAATCTAAGCAAATTTTTAAATTTTTATATTTTAACATGTTAACCTAAAATCATCAAAAGGCTCAAGTTCCAGTTAAGAGTTTATTCAAGTGCAAAGTATGAGGGTGGCCAGCCGAGGAGCAAATGTGCACAAAAGAATGATTAGTGTTCGCTGCATGGGGAAAAATGAAGATTGTTTATATGGGCAAAACAGAGGTGCTAAAAAGAATTACATTTTCCGTACAAAGGCTAACATACAGATACAAGATTTGGTTGGCTACTATTGATTACACTCTAAAGGGTTGCCTGGCGTTCTATTGTAAAGAGATAACAATCACAAGGTTCTCTATCTCAATGTCATTTAGTCTAGGTTTGAATAAAGAACAGGGAATTGAGTTAATGGATAACATCTCAACACAAAGGTTAGGGAGCTATGATCACGTACCAGAGAAAAAAAAAAAACCCACAGTGCTACACGAGTCAGTTTCCAGAGCTTAACATTTCCCCTTGGCATAATGAATTCAGAAGGTTCTGAAATTTTGTTTTCTTTTTACAAATGTCAAAAACCTTTTCTAGGCTGGGCGCGGTGGCTCAAGCCTGTAATCCCAGCACTTTGGGAGGCCGAGACGGGAGGATCACGAGGTCAGGAGATCGAGACCATCCTGGCTAACCCAGTGAAACCCCCTCTCTACTAAAAATACAAAAAACTAGCCGGGCGAGGTGGCAGGCG
>NW_012113141.1:14968844-14996079 GCF_000951035.1 Colobus angolensis palliatus | reverse complement strand
CAGTCATGGTGGCTCACATCTGTAATCGCAGCACTTTGGGAGGCTGAAGCAGGTGGATCACCTGAGGTCAGGAGTTCAAGACCAGCCTGGTCAACTTGGTGAAACCCTGTCTCTACTAAAAATACAAAAAAATTAGGCAGGCATGGTGGCGCGTGCCTGTAATCCCAGTTACTCAGGAGGCTGAGGCAGGAGAATAGCTTGAATCAAGGAGGTAGAGGTTGCAGTGAGCCAAGATCACGCCACTGTACTCCAGCCTGGGCGACAGAGAGAGACACCATCTCAAAAAAAAAAAAAAAAAAAAAAACCTTTTCTAATTTGTGTTTTCTCTTTCTATGTATTATCAAATAGATGCTATTATATTAGAAATCTCTGCAGACATTAATATTTCTATTTGATTATCTCAGTGGTTTTCTTTATTCTTTCTCTTTCCATGAGGCTGAAATGTGTTGGTCAGTCATCCTAGAACTTCTCTAACATGAAGTTTTTTTTTTTCCCCCCAAGTTTCTGGACAGTTAAATGGTCTGTTCATATTTTCCAATGAATAAATAAATTAGTCATTTTAAGTAGTTGCCAAATGTTTACTCAGTGGCTGAGAGTCTTTCTGCTATGGACATTTCCACAGGATATAACTGCTGAGGGCGTAGTGAAACAGGAAAAGTTCCCTTGTCCCCCTTGCAGCCTGTGCAATGGGGGTGTGGCTCACTTCTTCAGTGCCCCACTGCTCAGACCTCTAGGGGAGCATACAGACCGGTAGGTTGTGGGGCTCTGACCCCATGGCAGTGTCTAAGGGTGAATGTTTACAGCTGAAGCCCCAGTGAGCATGTGTTACAGGGTGCTCTTTTTGTTTAGCCATCAGTAGGCAGCTTGTGTAAGCGCAGTTAGACCACTGCCTGGTCACTAGAGGAGAGGGCTTTCTGTATCTGGGGTTCTTGCCTTGGTGTGTCATCAGAATCAGATCGCACGTGGGCTTGGAGAATGAGTACAAAGTTTTATCGTGTGGAAGTAGCTCTCAGCAGATGGGGCAGGAGAAGGGAGATGGTTTTCCCCTGGAGTTGGGCTCCTCAACGGCCTGGGCTCTCCTCCAACTTGCCCCCGCCAAACGCCACCTTGTTTCCCAGTTGATGGCCTGCCAGTGTGGTGGCATCCGTTGTGTGCTCTTCTCCTGGCGTGCTCCCCTTGATGCCTCTCAACATCCAGCTGCTTGTGTCTTCTTCCATGTGTTTCTCCTGAAGTCTAGCAGCTTGTGTGTCTGCCTGCAAGGGTTTTGGGGTTTTTATAGGTACAGGATGGGGGCATGGCAGGCGAGGATGGCCTTGGGAAATGCAACAGTTGGGTGCAAAGGGAGGTGTGCCTGGTCTCATGTAGTCTGTGGACACAAGCCGGAAGTGGATCCCTCCGCCAGGGACCGGATCCCTCCGCCAGGGAACATGCCCTTCCCTTGCCAGCACTTCCCTTCCTCCTTCTCTATTATTTAAAGGGACCACACCCTTCCCTTCCCAGAACTTCCCTTCTGTGCTTCTCTATTAGTAGATGGCTGACAATCGCTAAAAGGCAGGTTGTAATTCTAAGTTAAATGATGAGCAAGTAGCATCTAGGTAAATAAGAAAATCCTTAATCCTTCAGTCTAGAGGTCTGTTTCCCTCATGGGGTTCCCGTATTCTGTTACGTAATTCTATTGATTCTACTCTATAAACATTCACATTCTCTCCCCTCTTCTGCAGTCTTATTGCTGCCAAATACTTTAGGTTCCTTTTATTTTTAACTTAAATTATTTCAACAGCTTTCTTAATATACCTTCTGGCTTCTAAGCCCTTCTCTATAGAAGAGGAGTAAGAGTAATGGGTGCCTGGAAAAAATGGAAGGACAGACTTAATGATTGTATAACTATGAACCTTTCTAAATCTGTTGGCTCATTTTCAAAACAGGAGATAAGTTTTTTATGTTAGTTATAGGGACAAAGACTTGTTATTTACTAAACCTTCTTTGCAAATTAAATAATTTGGCCCAATAAGGGATTATCGAAATGTTGTGGACATCAGTTAAAAAAAAAAAACAACAAAAAAACAAACTTTTTTTTTTTGTATAAGTTGACTTTTCCTATCAAGACCCTTTAGCTATAGTGTGTAGTCATCACCTTGGTGACTTTAGATTCTGTGTTTTTTAGGTCCTGAGATCTCATTCATTGTAAGGCATACCAGCAATTTAATGACAACTTCCCAGGAAATAAAAAAAGAAAAGCATATCTTCACACTAAATATATACATAGATTGTAAGAAATATTCCAGAGCCAGAAACATTAAAATGAGAAATGTGTAAATACTAAAAAAGGAAATATGGTGGTTAGAGAAACAGTAGTCATAGTATTTCATATGAGCAGTAGGCAGGTAACAGAGTTCTCTACGGTGCTGATTTCTCCCATTTTGTAGAAAAGCAAATTGAGGCTCAGTGGAGTTCAGCAATTTGGCTAGGCTGTACAAATTGTGAAAACAGCATGGAAATGCATGTCGCTGTGATTTGCACTTGCAGGCTCTTTTTCGTACACTGAACTGCCTTTGTAGGTCAAAAAGCTATCACTACTTAATTCCAATAGAGGCACTGAATAACATTCTCTTACTTTACCAAAGTGACATTTGGCTTACTTAAAAAATGTAGTAAAATAAATATGTTCATCCTTTCTCTAGGGCTAACCATAGTAATATTGTTCCTAGGGAGTAAAAAGAATTCCAGCTTACCTTTGCAAGCCAAAAATAACATTTTAAGGCACCCCAACCAGTGAATGGACTTCCTCCTCAGCCAGGGCACTCTTAAAATTTAACCTCAAAGACTGGCTCAGGCCTTAATGTGGCAAACCAGGTCTCACTAACAGCTGAACAGGCAGGCCTCCGTGGCAACTCTTTCAGCACTGACTGGGTGGTTAACTGTTAAAAGCTGATAGAGCCAGTGCCCTTCTACAAAGGCTGGAATGCAACAAAAGCCCACCAAGAGTTTTGCCTAGGCCTTTCCTGGGCCTTGAAGCATGACAAGATAACAAAGAAAATCTTAACAGGATCTGTTTAGGATTAAACAAGTTTTACTGGGGGTCTTGAGGAACTCTCCAGACCACCACAAACAAGTTTTATTGGGATCTAAAGGAACTCCCCAGACCTCCAAGATTTAGGAGGAGACAAGATAAAGAATCACCCAGGTATCTGGACGCATCTAGATTGAGCAAATTTACTGAGGCTTCAGAGGAAGGTCTTCATGACTCAGACCTTAATTAGAGATTGGAAGTTAATCACTTATGTCTTTAGATGAATGCACACTTACATGTAGACATATAACTTAGAAGGTAGATAAGCTGTGGAAAACTTTGTAATTTTGAGTTGGTCTTGCAGTATTTCCCCGGACTTCTCTCCGTACCCAGTTACAGAAGTAAACTCTCTTCTTTCCCATTTCATCTGCATCTCGTTATTGGGCCATGAGAATAAGCAACCCGACCCTCGGTTCAGTCTGGGAACAATGATGGGAAGTGGGGATCAGGCATGCCTCGTTATATCACTCTGGCATTAATATCAACACAGACCTTCAGTCTGATAAGAAGCATTTACAATCTACTTTATCTGAAGCCTGCCACCCGAAGACTTCCTCTGCACAGTAAGAACTTTGGGCTCCACAATCTTCTTAACTGGGACATTTACTTTCTACTGATCCCAGGCCTTTAGACAAACTCAACCAATCATCAACTAGAAAATTAAAAAATCTACCTATACCCTGGAATCACCCCCTACTTCAAGTTGTCCTGCCTTTCTGAACCAAACCAAAGTATCTCTTAAGTGTATTTGATTGAAGTCTCATGTCTCCCTAAACTGTATAAAACCAAGTTGCACCCCGACCACCTTGGGCACATTTTCTCAGGACCTGAGGGCTGTGTCACAGCCATGGTCAGTCATATTTGGCTTAGAATAAATCTCTTCAAGTATTTTACAGGGTTTGACTCTTTTCATCGACATCATCATAGAGTAGTGACTAGCAAAGTCGGCTGGGGAGCAGATAGTCTTGGGTGCAATTCAGCCTCTGTTAGTTAATAGTTTGGCAGGTATTATAACCCTGTTAACTTCAACTTTCTCATCTTTGAGGTTGGAATAATAAAACTATTATCTGTAATGAGAATTAGACAATGTGGGTAAATTTTTAAATACCAACTTATATCATACTAATGGAAAATCTTTTTTCAAGTCTTTAGCCTCATTGCCTAGTACACCTGTTTAACTGGCTCCTAAATACATGTTTTCCTTTCTCTTTAGAAATAGTTTTACATTGAACATGTCTCCTTTCCTCTTCTTCTCTTTCTCCTTTCCTCTCTCTTTTTCCTTCCTTCCTTCCTTCCTTCCTTCCTTCCTTCCTTCCTTCCTTCCTTCTTCCTTTCTTCTTTCTTTCTTTCCCAGAAGGCAAAAAAAAAAAAAAGAATAAAACAACGAAAGCAACTCTGGGAAATCCCAGCAGAGAAGGGATTTCATGTGGCAGATGCATACAATCTTCATCTCTAGTAACTTAAAGACAAAATAAAACCATGGTGTCCAGCTAGCAGATTCAATTATTGAGAATTTAAATATCTG
Source organism: Colobus angolensis palliatus (assembly GCF_000951035.1). Classification (NCBI taxonomy): domain Eukaryota; kingdom Metazoa; phylum Chordata; class Mammalia; order Primates; family Cercopithecidae; genus Colobus; species Colobus angolensis. Next base: position 14,991,484 of record NW_012113141.1, on the reverse strand, counting down.
TGGAGTTAGTTAATACACAAAAATAGATTATTGTATGCTTAGATTCTCAGAGAAATAGTCCTTCTAAGTTAGATGCATTTGGAAGGAGATGATACTCAGGAGTTTGGTTTAATGTATAGATAAAAATTTTAAAGATTTTTATATCAAAGTTGGCTTCTAGGTGGTGCTCAAATAATGCTTAAAGTCCCTTCACAGGGTTTAATAAACCCTTCCCTAGTCAAGGCAGGGGCTACTTCTTTAGGACCTAACCTTTCATCTACCCTTTTTTGTTCATTGATATGAAACTGCCTTTGCAAAATTTTATCAGTGAGAAAATCTAGCCAATTCCCATCATGCCTTTAGCCTTCCAACTGCCTCTGATTATTCCTGGACTAGCATTGGGAGACACTTAGTTTGCGGTTTAAATGATAATACCTAAAACTCAACTGCCTTTCTAAAGCTAATGAGAAGCCACCAGGCTAGGAGAAGGAGAGAAGCCTGAATCCTGCTAAGGTACAGGCATAAACAATTGTCAGCCATTATTCCAGAGGCTTTAAAACAGGCATCTGTCTTCTCCAGTTGCTACTGCAAATAATATCACTATTGTAGAACCTAAGATTTGCCTTTTGAGATACCTTTGCAGGTTTTTTACATGTCAGACACCTACTGCCTGACCAGGATCCATCAATGATAGTTCCACTTGAACCCACCCGCTGTTCCTGTGGCTCCACCCAGAAGTGATTCAGCCTGCAGGAGGATCATTTCCAACACTGCTATGATTGCAGCCTCCCAACCAATCAGCAGCCAACCCCATCTCTTCCCAGAGACTACCTTTGTAAAACCTTAGCCCCTGAATTCTTGGAAAGACTGATTTGAGTAATGATAAAACTCCAGTCTCTCATTCAGCTGGCTCTGCGTGAATTAAACTATTTCTCTATTGCAGTCCCCCTGCCTTGACATATCAGCTCTATCTGGGCAGCAAGAAAGAAGAACACATTGGGTGGTTACAGATATCCTTAATTTTACCCTTATATCCTTGTTTAATGAAGCTGGAAGGTTTTTTACAGTATCCAGTATTACTCTCAGGAGTCTTTTATTTGTTTGTTTATTTATTTTAAATGAATAGAGGGATTGGGTTGAGTAAAAGTGGCCCTTGGGGGTTTAGAAGCCACATCATATGTGTTTGATTTTGTACTTTATTCTAATAACTTAATAAGAGACCTCAGAAAAATTATTTAACTTTGCCAGATTTCAAGTTGTTCAGCTTTAAAACCGTAGAGTTTGCAAGGTGGTTTTTGAAGCTGTTTGTAGCACACCAAAGGGGGAACTCTAGAGATGGAGAGTTTCCCCACTCTTCGAATGTTTCTGAAGGTGTATGCTGGGCAGAGTATTTAGATATTTCGTATGTTCTTCAGTGAGGAAGTAAAACCATATACTAAAGTGATTCTTTGAACCTAGTTTTCTGAGGTACACAGATATATTAATTGAATCATGATTTTTTAATGGCAGTTTAAGGATATAAGTGATATGTGCCAAAATGTAAATCATGAATTTTTCACTGAGTAAAGTTATAAGAATAAAAGAGTCTAAAAATCTATATAACATTTAAATGAACAAGGAATTGGAAAGGGCAAACTGTGCATTTATGAATGCTGATTTACGCTTCTAGTGAGCATAGTTAGGGTGAATTTTTGAAACAAATATAAATCATATGGAGCCTCTTCTAGTGCTCTGGGATTCCAGAAAGTGGATTGCTCACAAAAAATCCATAAAAATAGTTTTTTCTTTTGGCTATGTAAAAAAAAAGTGAGCATAAAGATATCAAACATCCATATTTTATATATAAAGTTGACAGAATTAGTCTGTAAAATAACAATCCAATGATGTAGACATCTTATTGTAAAATAACAAGTGGGTGTTTGCAGATATTTAGTGTCTCACTTTAAATCACACAGACAGTAGGTGATAGAGATCAGAAGCCATCACAGCTCTTCTGATTCCCAGGCAAATGCTATTTCCATATCAAATGCTCCATTTGACCCTTGGGCACCATCCTTTTTTGTTTGTTTGTTTTGTTTTGAGAAGGAGTTTCACTCCTGTTGGCCAGGCTGGAGTGCAATGGCGCAATCTCGGCTCACCGCAACCTCCGCCTCCCAGGTTCAAGCAATTCTGCCTCAGCCTCCCTAGTAGCTGGGTTTACAAGCATGTGCCGCCACGCGTGGCTATTTTGTATTTTTAGTAGAGACAGGGTTTCTACATGTTGGTCAGGCTGGTCTCGAACTCCCGACTTCATGTGATCCGCCCGCCTTGGTCTCCCAAAGTGCTGAGATTATAGGAATGAGCCACTGCCCTCGACCATCTTTTGTTATTTTTTTCTAATGTTTCTTCTCACTGGTGCTCCAAAGTTTATTGCTTGGTCATAGACTAAAGTAGATGGTTACTGCTAGACAGTCCAGGGATCCTGACTTGGAGATAATTGTGCTAGTTATGTTTTATGAAAGAAAAATGTTTTCGTAACACTTGTTAAAGATAGTAAGATTGTATTCCAAAGGAGCTACTGCAATGGGGCTTTTGCAGTAGGGGAGACAGATTGGGCTCAATTCCAAATACAATAAGGACAAGCAGGAATTTATAGATGAGAAGTAGGGTAGGGGTCAGTGGATGAAAAATTTTTAAGGGGAAACATCAGAGGAGAGGGGGAATTCTGGATAAACCAACCTGGCAGAATTCTTGCTGATTACAGGCCAGGTTGACAAAATATTGAGGGTAGAGAATGAGCAATTTGATCAGATATTGTGGGCAAGTATTTTCCCCAAACTGGGCCATCAGGATTCTTGCTAAAACTGGAGTAACCAGGCCAAGGACAGAGTCAAGGTCAAGGCCTAGTTGAGAAGAGGTCTCAAAAGAGGCTGGCTCAGGTTTGGTCAGGGAGAGTATTTTTGTTGGTTTCTTTCATTCCATTGGTACAAAGAGAACCATCTATTTCTTGCTGCACTCCTAATATGGCTGTCTTTTATCCTCTCCATGACTGCAAAGACGTGAAAGCCAATGGACAAATATACTAATCTCACTTTGAACAAACAATCTTAGGATGTGCTGAGAAAAAAAGTCACTGCTTCTCTCAGTAGTTTGTGGAACCTTTCTTCCTTGGATAACTTTTTAGAGCTGTTCCAGGAGTAGCACAGCTACTATGGGCCACAAGAGCTGAAATATCCAGAAATTCCTGTGTTGCTGGTAAAGCTTCATCTGAAGCTTCATCTGTTCACCTTCCATTTCATATTAGTTTTAAAGCATACTCAATGCTTGTGCAAGAAAAAAAATCATTCTTTGTTTGCTTTTACTCACTTTACCAAAGATTAAAGAGGGAGAAGAGGGTTCTGCTCTTCATATATTTCAAGTTGCAGACATAAGATTGTGATTGTAATTCAACTATATTTGGCTGTAGATCCTAGTGAATTCTGGTGTTTTGTTTTGTTTTGTTTTACTCCAAACTATATAACATTTTCATTGCTCACTGATGTCTGAGATAGGTTCTCTCTCTCTCCTATGTTATCCAGGATGACTCAAGCTATCACCAACGCTCCCTGAGAATCACAGCTGGGTAGGAGTTACAGCTCATTAGGTCTAAGTAACATACTTGCTTGAGTGAAACCCAGATTGTCTGGGATTAGGTATGGGGACCCTTTTTGTGCTTCTCAAACTATTCTCACTGATGCTGAAACATTGTCATTAGACAAGGTAAGATGCACCTTTACTTTGTACTTTATTGTGAATTCACTTAACATTTACCTATTTACAGAGGTAAGGAAAGATTTCCTTTTACTTTATTTCTTTCAAAATTGACCAATATTAAACTTCACCGAACATTCTAAAATTTTAACTTTTAATCCTGAAAGGTCTAGGAACTTTTGTGCTTTGGAGAAATCTGGTGGCAGGTCTTATTGAGAACTGATAAACTTTTTCACTCTAGATTTAGTGTGTATGCTATATACAGGTGCTGACTTCTTTATCCAGACTTATCTACCCACTGGGTGAGTAGACTCAAGTTCGGTGTGGTAACACAGTTAAAAGACATGACAGTAGTTTGTTTGTTTGTTTATTTATTTATTTATTTATTTTGGAGACAGGCATCTCACTTTGTTGCCTAGGCTGATTTTGAACTCCTGGCTTCAAGGGATCTTTCTGCCTTGGCCTCCCAAAGTGCTGGGATACAGGCCAGAGCCAATGTGCTTAGCCTATGCCAGTAGTTTAAATGAGAGATGATGGTAGCTTAGACCTGGTAGGTGCAGATGGAGATGAAGAGAGGTAGATTGGAGAGCTATTGAAAACTCCAGGAACAGAAAACCAAATACTGCATGTTCTCACTTGTAAGTGGGAGCTTAATGATAAGAACACACAGACACGTAGAAGGCAACAACATACAATGTGTCCTATCTGAGGGTGGAGGGTGGGAGGAGGGAGAATATCAGGAAAAATAACTAGTGGATATGAGGCTTAATACCTGGGTGATGCAATAATGTGTACAACGAACCCCCATGACACACATTTACCTATGTAACAAATCTGTACATCCTGCACGTGTACCCCGAACTTCAAATAAAAGTTTTAAGAAAAGAAAAATCCAACCGTAAATCCATGCAAGTATACAAAGGCCTTTCATTCTGATTGTGAAACTAGAACATGTCCTTGGTGCCTTAATAAAGAACTTAGAAAAATGTTAGAAGTGAAAGACTAACTTAGAAATTATAAAACCTTAACCCAAGTTATTGTTCAGAGCCATCAGATTTTAACATTCTCATGTCTATAGAGGTTGGGTGGGTGGACACTACCGAAACACCAGGGGTTCCATCTAGGTCCTGCAGCTCTCTGCACAGAAAGCCAATCATTGAGACAATGATTATTGCAGAGGGAAAAGGCTTTAATCAGGTGCTGCAGCAGAGATGGGAGCTCAGTCTCAAATCTGTCTGCCTGAGTAAAACTAGTGGTTTATATAGCTGGGAGGAAATGTAACAGTGTGTAAGAAAACAGGAACTAGGGAAGGGCAAGGAGGCATCTGGTGCTGTGATCTGGTGAGTTTCAGTTCTTTGATACTTCTTTGAGAGGCCTGAAGGTCCTTTCCTGAGGAAAAAAAACTCAGATAAAACAAATGAAGTCTCAAGCTTTAACAACAGAAGGGTCAATTTCTATGTTTATCCGAAAACAACTGTCTGTGCAACTACTGGGCAGATTTCAGACAAACACTTGCACTTGAATGTATGCTGAAAAGGCCAAAGACCCCCTTTCTCTTAATACTTTATTGGTAAGATGACTTGGTAGGGGAAGCTACTTTGTGATGATGATTTAGGAATTGCCAGATTTTGAGAGAGCAGTTGTAAATTCTTGTGAGTTTCGCCTTCATATAAGCAAGTTCAAAGAAGTATATGTAATGTGTCTTCCTTACACCTGTATGTTTGTTTATATATGTATGTCTGTGTGTTTTGAGAGCTACAGAGTTCAGTTGACCTTTCATTTAGGCACTTCTATTACTAGTTTCTGAGGTCTGAGTTAATTTTGTAGATATTTGGCAGGGGTTGGGGCTGAGCTGAACATTGTTACTGAGAGCTTTTCCTCTAATAGTGGGGATTTCTAAAAGGAGAGAGAGCCATAGACCTTTACAACTTTAAAAGAAACCTGTTAACATTTCTTTTCCTCCCCAACTTTACACTCTTTCATGATTATAAAAGGTACCCATTTATATCTTGTAACACTACTTATTTAATGTCTTGATTTGTCTCATATTCATTTAATACTTTTGGTTAGTGTTTACATTTTTGTTTGCTCTTGTACCATAATATTTAAAGTATATCTTTTGTAGCACCTAATTGTTGTTGTTTTGTTAATCCATTCTGGTAATCTTCATCATTAGTCAGACTGTACCACTTAATTTTAATGTAAATCACTGATATATTTGAGTTCAAGTAGAACTTGATCTACTTTGAGTTGAAGTTGACTACCTTGCTATAAGTTTTTCTTGTCCCATCCATTCTTTGTTCATTCCTTCCTTTCTTTTATGTTAGTCAAGTATTTTAAAATTATTTTATTTTTTCCTCTAATAACTTTAAAGCATTTATAAAATCATGCTTATAAGAGTTATTCTAGAGACTGCAATATGAAACTTTAATTTGTTACAGTCTACTTCAAATTATTACTATTATCGATTTACAAGACTAGAACAAACTTATAGAAGTTTAACTCCATTTAGCCTCTCCCATTGTTTTTACTATTGCTATCATCTCAAATTTTATAACTCCCTCAAAATATTATTATTATTTTAAACAGGCAGAGATCATTTTGTATTTAAATTTTTTATATTTTACACGTATGCCTTTTTATTTTTATATTTACCTTCTTAAAAATTTTATCATGGAACTTGCTGAAGTTCCATGTTTTCTTTAATTTTGCTATGAAAACTTCCTTTAGCGGTTTCGTGGGATTCCTGCCCAAGATGTATATAAGAATTTTCAACTTTTTGGGGTCTTTTTTGTGTCTTTATCTTTTCTTATCATCTTTGTTGAGAAATATGATACTTATAACAAACTGTATCAATTTAAATTGCACAATTTAGTTGGTTTTCACAGTTACGTAAAACTACAAAACCACTATCACAACCAAGATATGGAATGTTTCTATCAAGCCCTGAACCATTTTTTATGCCCTTTGTAATGATCCCAAACTCTACCCTCACCCATAGGCAAGCACTGATCCACGTTTTGTCACTACAGATTAGTTTGCATTTCATGGAAATGGAATCCTATGATATATATATTTATCTGGTTTCCTTCACTAAGCATAAAACATTTAGAGATTCAATTATGATGCTTCATGCATCAGTAGTAGTTTCTTGTTATTTCTAAGTAGCATTCTATCATATGGCTCTACCACATTTTATTTATACATTTCCCTGTTGATGGACATTTGGGTAGTTCCCAATTTTTGGCTTTTATGAGTAAAACTGAACATTTTTTACAAGTTTTTGGGTTGACATATGTTTTCATTTTTCATATGTATTCATTAAATACATAGGAATGGAGTTGTTGAGTCATATGTTAGGTATATATTTAACTTTTTCAGAAATTGCCAAACCATTTGTAAAGTGTTTGTACAATTCTATGTAACTACCAGCCATGCATAAGAATTCTAGTTGGTCTATAGCTTTACCAAGGTATAATCTTTTTAAATCTTTATCCGTTCTCTTACTTATGTGGTGATACCTTATGGTGGTTTAAATTTGCCCTTTCTTACAGATTAATAATGATAAGCATATTTGTGTGTGCTATTTGGCTACATTTTTTACATATTCTTTGTTCTTTTTAATTTTTGTGGGTACGTAGTGTCTATATTTATGGGGTACATGAGATGTTTTGATACAGGCATACAATATGAAATAAGCACATCATGAATAATGGGGTATCCATCACCTCAAGCATTTATCCATTGTGTTGCAAACAATCCAATTACACTTTTTAAGTTAATTTAAAATGTACAGTTAAGATATTATTGACTGTAGTCATCCTGTTGTGCTATCAAATAGTAGGTCTTATTCATTCTTTCTAACTATATTTTGTACCTATTAACCATCCCTGCTTATATATATTATTTTGTGAAATTTCTGTTTAAATATCCATTTGAAAAATTATGTTCTTTATTCAGTGTTTGTATTGTAAATCTGGAAAATATGGCTTGCCTTTATGTTTTCTTTTGTGGAATTTGTTTTGTATTTTTGTTGGCTTCTTTTGAAAAGTAGCAGTTCTTAATTTTGATAAAATCCATTTTATTATTTTCTCTTTATATTTCATCATTTTAATGTTCTAAACACAGGTTGCAAATATCTTAGTCTGCGTTTTCTTACAAGAATTTTGTATTTTTAGCTTTTACACTTAGATCGTTAAATTTCAACTTAATTTTTAACTATGGTATTAAGTTATGTTGATGTTGTTTTGTGCTATGCAGATATCCAGTTGTTCTAGCACAATAGTTTTGAAATTTTGTTGTGTTTCCTAGCTTTGTTTTTCTTTTTAAAATTGTTTTGAGTATTCTGTATTTTACAGAATTCACTATGTATTTTAGAATCAGCTGTCAATGTTTGCAACAATACCTTCTACAATTTGATGGTGAATTGTAGTTTAGATATTCAATGCCCTTTAATTTTTTCAAAGGTTTTTTATGTTTTTATAAACATTTAAAAAGTTTACTTTCCAATTGTTTGCTACTTATTTATAAAATACTATTGATTTTTGTACATTACCATGCATGTTGTCACTTTACTAACTTCTCTTTTCAATTACAGTAGTTGTTTGTAGAGGCTGAAGATTTTCTGTGTAAAAATGGTGTTCTGTGCAAGTAGAGACAGTTGTAATTCTTTGTGATCATTGTTGTGTTTATTTTACCTTTCTGGTTATATTGTATTGGATAGAGCTACTCTACTTTCTTTTAGTGATTTTTTTTTTTAAGTGTTTAGCTATTGCATATATACTGTTAATTTTGTGTTAATATAATCGTTTTGTATTACTGTAAATATTTAAACATGTTATTTTTCCATTGTTTACAACCATTGTTCACTCTATTTTGTTCCATTAATCTGTATGTCTATTCTTTTGCCAATATTGCATGGTCTTGATTACTACAGCTTTAAAATAAATATTGAAATCTGTACTGCAGATCCTCTAACTTTTTGCTTTTCAGTATTGTGTTAGTCATTCCAGGAACTTTGCCTTTCCAAATAAGTTTAGAATAAGTGTATTGATATCTACAAAATAGCTTTCTGGCATTTTAACTGGGATTGTGTTGAATCTGGAGATCCAATTGGGAAGAATTCACATAAAAATATTGAGTCTTCTAATCCATGAACATAAAGTATCTCTCATTTATTTAGATCTCCTTTTATTTATCTCATCACCGTTTTGTAATTTTCAACAAGTCTTATACATATAGTATTAGATTTATACCTCACTATTTCATTTTGTTGTGTTATAATGAATGAGATCATTTTTTCAATTTCAAATTCCCATTGTTCACTTGGAAAGCAATAGGCAGTTGTGTCTTAATCCCACAATTTGTGACCTTGCTATACTTCGTAGTTACAGGAATTTTTTTCTCAACTCTTTAAAAATTTCTTTCTTTTTTTTTTTTTTTGAGACAGAGTCTTGCTCTGTCACCCAGGCTGGAGTGCAGTGGCCGGATCTCAGCTCACTGCAAGCTCCGCCTCCCAGGTTTATGCCATTCTCCTGCCTCAGCCTCCCGAGTAGCTGGGACTACAGGCACCTGCCACCTCACCCGGCTAGTTTTTTGTATTTTTTAGTAGAGACGGGGTTTCACCGTGTTAGCCAGGATGGTCTCGATCTCCTGACCTCGTGATCCACCCGTCTCGGCCTCCCAAAGTGCTGGGATTACAGGCTTGAGCCACTGCGCCCGGCCTAAAAATTTCTATATAGACAATTGGGTCACCTGTGAAGAGAATCAGTTGTGTTTCTTCCTTTTCAATCTTCGTATCTTTTACTTTACTTGTGTAATTGCACTAGCTATGACTTCTAATAAATAGGATGATAAACAGGCCTAGTGAAAGAGGACATCCTTAACTGTTTCCAGTCTTAGAGGAAAAGCATTCATTTTCTCACCATTAAATATGATGGTAATTGTGGATATTTTGTAAATGCCTTCTATTAGCTTAAGAAATTTTGTGTCTATTCCTAGTTTGCTAAGAGTTTTTATTATGAATATGTGTTGTATTTCTGTGTTAATTGTCAGATCATATGATTTGTCTTAGTCTGTTCATGTGGCAGATTACACTGATTGATATTGAATGTTAAACCACAGTTACATGCCTGAAAGACACCCCATTTGGTCATCATGAATACTTTTTTGTACTTTGCTTATTTGATTTACTAGTATTTTGTTGAGGTGAAAGTGGGCATGATTGTCTTATTCCTGATCTTAGGGGAAAATTTCAATCTTTTACCACTAAGTACACTGTTAAGCAGTGAGTTATTCATAAATGCCCCTTATCCAATGAGGAAGTTATCTTCTAGTCTAATTTTCTGAGGTTTTCATTTGTGTTTTATCTTGAAAGGTAATGGATTTTGCCAAATGTTTTCTCTGCGTGAACTGAGATGATAATTTTGTCCTTCATTCTATTAATGTGATGTATTACATTGATTTTCTTAAGTTGAGCTGACTTTTCATTCCTGGGAAAAATTTCAGTTGGGCATATTGGTCATCCTTTTTAATACGGTGTTGTAATAGATTTGCTAGTATTTTGTTGAAGAATTTTGCATTTGTATTGATAAGACATATTATTCTGTAATTTTCTTTTCATGTGATATCTTAATCTGATTTGGTATCATGGCAATGTTGGCTATGTAGAATAAGGTAAATGTTCCCACCTATAATATTTTTTAGAAGAACTGGAGAATAATTAGTATTAATTTTTTAAATGTTTGGTAGAATTCACCAGTTGAAGCCTTCTGGCCCTGGATGTTTTGTGTGGGGAGAAGTTTTATTACTGATTCAATAGCTTTACTTATTGTAGGACTGTTCAGACTTTCTATTTTTTTGTGTGTCAGTTTTGGTAATCCGTATGTTTCCAAAATTTTTTCTTTCTTATCTAAGTTATATAATTTCTTGACATGGTATTTTGGTATGTTGTGTTTTCATTTTCATTAATCTACATGTTATTTTCTAATTTATAGTGTGATTTCTACATATTTTCTATTATCTCTTGTTATGGTTGCTTAAAAGTGTGCAGTTTAATTCACACTTATTTGTGAATTTTCCAGTTTTTTTTCTGTTATTGATTTCTAGCTTTATACAATTGTATCCAAAGAAGATATTTTGTGTGATTTCAATCTTTTTAATGTGAAATAAGCGCATCATGAAGAATGGGATATTCATCACCTCAAGCATGTATCCATTGTGTTGCAAACAATCCACTTACACTTTTTAAGTTAATTTAAAATGTACAGTTGAGATATTATTGACTATAGTCACCCCTGTTGTCCTATCAAATAGTAGGTCTTATTCATTCTTTCTAACTATTTTTTGTATCCATTAACCATCCCCATTTATATATGTTATTTTGTGAAATTTCTGGTTTGATTAATGCCTTCAGGGAAAAATCCAGGGTGAATATCTGTTTCAAAAATCATAAGCCTACTTTGGTGGAATACAGCATCTGCAAAGAGTTGCTCTTTATATTTTGTCAACTTGTTATAGTTGTTTATGACAGTAATGTAATTCTGATAATAGTTATCTTGTTATGACCAGAGCAAAACATTACCCTGAAATTGTATTCCAATGTAAAATTTTTAATGAGGATTTTTCATCTTGTTGACATGCCTTTCTATATTTTGGTTACTTCAAACTTTTAAACATTTTGAATAATTATCTGTATAAATGTATTTATATATCTATAATGTTTATTAAAATAACATTTGTGTTATCAAAGCCCATATATATATTTAGATTTGTATATATTTTGTGACACTGTTATTCTGTAGTTTATTTTTAATTATTTTTATTGTGATAAAAAAGTATAAAATTGACCATGCAATTCATAAGTAAGCATGCAATTTAGTAGTGTTAGGTATGACATTTGTATAGTTGTGCAACCAATTTCCACAATTTTTTATCTTAAGGATGAAATTGAAATTATATACCCATTAAGCAACAACTCTTAATTTTCCCCTTCCCCCCGCCTCTGGCAATCACCATTCTATTTTCTGTTTCTATGAATCTAAGTACTTCATGTTAGTGGAATCATTTGCATTTGTCTTTTTGTGATTTTCTTACTTTACTTAGCATAATGTCCTAAGATTTCAACCATGTTATAACATGTCAGAATTCTATTCCCTTTAAAGACTGAATATTACTCTATTTTATGTGTAAACCACATTTTGTTTATCCATTCATCCACTGATGGATACTTGGGTGGCTTCTACTTATTGACTACTGTGGATAATGCCACTATGAGCATAGGTGTGCAAATATCTTGTGAGATTGTTCTTTAACTTCTTTTGGATATATATCCAGAAGTGGAATTGCTGGTCATGTGGTAGTTCCATTTTTAATTTCTTGAGAAACTAACATACTGTTTTAGATGGCTGCTGCACCATTTTAAATTACCACCAACAGTGCACAAAAGATCCAATTTCTCCACATCCTTGACAACACTTGCTATTTTCTGCATTTTTTTCTTTGCTAATAGCCTTTTTACTGGTTGTAAGGTGATATCTTGTGGTTTCGATGTGCATTTCCCTAAAGATTAGTGATACTGAGCATCTTCTCATATGATTATCTTGTTTTCTTCTTGCAAACCAATCCATTTATCTATATGTGTGCTTGTTTTCCTTTACACTTATCAATGCTGATGACTGTCCTTATAATCACCACTGTTCTTATCATAACTTGTATTGACTTAGTTAATATGACACAATGTATTTGACTGTAAAAATAGCTTCTCTTTACTGGTAAGGTTGAACAAAATTATGTTTTTGCATCATTTTAGAATCATTTGGCTCTATATATACTTGTAGTTTTTCTTTTGATTAACGATTTTTTATTAATGTTGAATTTTCCGTTTATATTTATGAAGTACTTATTTGCCATTTCCAAATGTTTTAGTTTATTTATATAGAGACATTTTCAAGGTCTAAACTGTATGGATCAATTGTTTTGTAAGAGTTTGATTTCTTTAATATTTTCCTTATTTTTTTGTTTTCATTTCTATTTTTATTCCTCAAATAGATAAATTTTCACCAAAATATTACTTTACTCTGAAAAGATTGCCCATATATCTTTCTCTTTTTTGTTGTTTTTTAACCCTTATAAAGATATGCCCAGTTATCAAACAGACAAACTTTCACCAAAACATGACTTCGCTGTTCAGGGGTTACACATGCTTTTCTTAAAAATCATTCATACTTCTATGTTTTTTCTTATGCTTTGCTTGTATTTATTTTACAGTTTTATATAATATATAGTCATTATTTAAATTTTCAATGAGTGATGATATAGTAATTTTAATATATACATTTTGCAATGAAAACTGTTGTCTCAACAGAAAAATAAACATTCACAAAGTAGCAACAAAATAGAAAAAATTACACAATAGTTTGACTCTTCAAAAGTGTAAATTAAAATAAAAACATACCTGTATCTCATAGATAAAACATATTTAAAAGAATGTTAATATCATATGTTGTGTTGAATGTATACCAGAAGTGTTAAATGCAGATTAACTTGGTAAATTCTTTCGGGTTAAAATATAATAGCATGCATAAAGGCTTTTAAAATATGAAAATTCTTTGGAAAATCAATTATGATTTTAGAAATTTTCTGTGCAAACATAAAAATGGATTTTTATATAATGTATTTACAAGTACATTAAATACAGATTTTTTATGTAATATTTTAAGACTGGAAACAACATCGATGTCAAAAATTTGAGAAATTCAACACTTTATGATGTGTTGATACGATGAAGTGTGTACTATTGATAATAACAATGCCTATTTTGAATCCACCTGGAAAGTACTTTTGTTATTTTCTTTACAAACAAAATATGTGTACAAAATATTTTTACAATAAAATTCTTCTTATGTGTGTATGCATCTGGAAGTATGTATGTATAAATATGAATAATCCTTGTTTCAGAGTGGTGGCATTTTAGATGATTTTATTTCATGTTTTATATTAGTTTTACTTTCTAAATTTTATAGTAATCATACCTTAAATCCTTTTATTTTATTTATTTATTTTAATTTTTTTGTGACAGAGTCCCACTCTGTCCCCCAGGCCTCATTGCAACCTGTGGCTCCTGAGTTCAAGCCATTCTCCTGCCTCTGTCGCCCAAGTAGCTGGGATTACAGGCATGTGCCACCACGCTTGGCTAATTTTTTTTTGTATTTTTAGTAGAGATGGGGTTTTACCATGTTGGCCATGCTGGTCTTGAACTCCTGACCTCAGGTGATCCACCCACCTTGGCCTCCCAAAGTGCTGGGATTACAGGTGTGAGCCACAACCCGTGGCCTAAATCCTTTTATTTTATAAGTTATTAAATAATTTAAAGAAACTGACAATTTCAGTTATCTAGCCATGTGTGTGTGAAAGATAGACAGAAAGAGAGTGTGACAGAGGAGGTTTTTCTATGTAAATCTGACTCCTCATCTGGTTGATTTTTTTCTTTTTCTATTTCAATATGCCTTCCTTTCCATACCTGATGTGAATATTTTCATCAGTGCCAAAGACTTTTGCTGATGAAAACTTACAAGTTACTTCAGATAACTTCTTGTGTTATGAAAGGGGAATTATTTTCTTCACTGTGGCAGCCCTGAAGTTATGTAGTCAGCAGCCTTAAACCAAAGTCACAATAACAAGGAAGCAAGTCATTGCTGTACATTTTCACACCCTGACCATAAAATACCATTGGAAAGTCTTAGTCATTTCTCTGCAAATGCAAACCCTTCATTTATCATTGCTCCATAGAAATGATGTTAAGGAGTTAGCACATTCGTTGTTTTATATCCTCTATATTTTATGATCATTTTTCCTTTCACTACAGAAAAAATTGTTATATGAGCTATTGAAATGTTACTTCGTTTTCTTATCTTCCTGTTTCTCAGCTTTACTGTGTCCATACACTCTTCATTCATCTTTATTAGATCCGAAAAAGGCTGAAAAAGCCTGTCTACTGTGAACGTTCTTGTCAATTATTTAAGGCGGGAAAGAGCTCTCTAAGATAGGAAAGCCTATGGAATTGTTCTGGTTTCTTTTTCTTATGTACAGGGTCAATATTTGCTCCCCGACCTCACAATTTGAAGCTTAAATTTTCTTGAAAACCCCATAAATCATGGCACACAAGCTTTCACCCTAATGTATGAGTTGAAGCCAGAGGGAAATGAGACTTCCTCTAATGGTTAATGAGGTATGAATGGTGGTCTGCTTGGATTAGAACGCAATGACACATTTTAAAAGTTGGTCTTATAATTTGCCTGATTTTAGCAGATCCAAATAGAATCCACTCACTGTGATTTCCTAATCTCAGATCTTTTCTCAAACTTGATAATAAATGTTGTTTTTAAAGTTTTATTCTTTCGGGTTTAGCACTCAATCTTTTTCAGGTTCAGCACTCACGTGCCTTATCCAGAGAGGGGAAGATGCCTAGGGTGTCACGCCTCATCAGTGGAGCTTCCTAGGCAGGTGTGAGGGCATTTTGGAGCCAAGGCAAGGAGAGTTTATTGCCAGAAAAACTGAGAAGTGTCGTGCAAAGAGGGAGCATGCAAGCCAAGAACCAGCAAGTGAAGCACGTGGATAAAGAGCCAGGAGACTGTTATTAAGTAGATAGTGAGATTAGAAGATCAAAATGGATGAGAGACTGGATAAACAAAGTGAGACTCTCAGCCAGACAGTCAAAGAATTCAAACTTGAACACCACCTACAATCCATTTAATTCCATATTTTTGCTGGAATCCTAGTATTCTTTTATTAAAAATTTCTCCCATGTATTACATTTTATTAAAATTACCTATAAAATATGTATGTAAAATGTAATGATAAAAGTTGCTAATAATACTTTTATCTTAATATATTTTCTGTTGATACTTTTTTTTCATGTAGTTGTAAAAACATTTTGAGTTTATACTGTATATGTGATTTTGTAGCTAGTCATGCAACCATTATTTAATAACCTTTTCATAAATGTTTTAACTGGCTATATAAAAGTGTATAACATGGACATGTTTTGTTTTTAACAGTTCCCACGCACTTGAGATACTTTTTATTTTTTTCTGCAATAAAGAGTACTACCACGAAGAGATATGTGTGTGTACTTAGTAAATATTACTAAATTATTTCCCTAAATATGGTAACACATTACAGTCTTAAAAGCGAATACTTTATTGGACCATTGTCTTTGAATTTCAAAGATCATATGAGTCACATGGGGATCTTGTAAAAATTCAGATTCCTATTCACTTAGATTTTGGATGTGGCCTGAGATTCTGAAATTATAACAAGTTGCCAGATGGTGCCAATGCCGTTAACTCATGGACCACAATTTCAGGTGCAAGATAATAGATTACACGTTCAATACATCAACATCCAGCATATTTTCATTTTTGAATAGTGGTTATTTTAGTAGTTGAGAAGGTGTAATCACAGAATCTTAATTGCCATGCTTTTATTGCTAGTGAAAGTAATCAGTTTTGCAAATTCTTACATTGCCTCTTTTATTATTGGTCTGTTCATTTTCTTTGCCTTTGCTTAATCAGGACCTCTGACTGAGAAAGAATCATTTTGTTTGTTTTAATGAGTTTTATAATGTACTTGTCATTGGGCAATTTTATTTTATCCTCAATGTCATAAAATAATAAATGACTAAGTTTGATACTAAGGAATTCTATTTATCATTTTACTTTATAAATTCTGAAAATATATTTTCAAATATATAATGTTAAAAATTAGCATCAAATATATAAAGGACTCCTAAAATCAATAAAAATCTAATGGGAAAACAAAATAAAATAAATGAGCTATTATTTCAAAAATAAAAAACACATATAGCAAAAAATATTTTTAAATGCTTTCCATAATACAATTATAAAAATGCAAATCAAGATATGAATAAAATTTAGTTTTAAAAAATAAAGTTGGCAGGGTGCAGTGGCTCATGCCTGTAATCCCAGCACTTTGGGAGGCCAAGGCAGGTGGATCACCTGAGGTCGGAAGTTCAAGACCAGCCTGGGCAAGTTGGTGAAACCCCGTGTCTACTAAAAATACAAAAAAGAATTAGCCGGGCATGATGGCAGTTTCTTCTAATCCCAGCTACTCAGGAGGCTGAAGAAGCAGAATAACTTGAGCCCAGGAGGCAGAAGTGGTGGTGAGCTGAGATCACGCCACTGCACTCCAGCCTGAGCCACAGGGCGAGACTCTGTCTCAAAATAATAATAATAATAATAATAATAATAATAGTAAAGTTTCACAATAAAACCTGAGAGTGCCAATTATTAGAAACATCATGGATTAGCAGGATCCCTTTATACATTATTGATGGGAGTTTAAATTAGCAAAATTGCTTTGGAAACCAAACTAGCAGTCACTCATAATGCTGAAATTTCATGTATCATACACCACACCAATTTCATTTTGTGTATAAATCCATGAAAAGCTCATATTAATAACAAGTGACATTTAAAATAACGCTAATCATAGCAAAAATACTGTAAACCACACATATTATAATATATTCATAGCAAAGAGAAAGGATACCAAAATGGTATTATGGAATATTCTTACAATGGATTACACAAAGATATGAAAAAGAATTACAGCTATATAAAATAACATGGGTAAAACATAGTAATATACTGGCCAGGCATGGTGGCTCATACCTTTACTCCCAGGGCTTTCAGAGGCCAAGGTGGGAGGAAATGCTTGGGGCCAGGAGTTTGATACCAGCTTGGGCTTAGGTTGGAAGGTCGGGACCAGGACTTCGATACCAGCTACGACCTTACGTTGGAAGGTCGCTTAAACTCAGGAGTTCGAGGTTGCAGTAAGCTATGATCATGCTACTGCACTCCAGCCTGAACAACAGAGTGAGACCCTGACTCAAAAAAGTTTTTTAAAGTAATATATTGTCTAAAGAGAAGTCCTAAAAAAATTACATATCTTTTATATACAATTTTCAGATGAGAAAATCTAAAGAATTTATTGTTTTGACATGTGTTTACATGAAGAACAAAAATTTAAAAAAGAAAACATACATCACTGAGTATAGTTATTAATTCTGAGCAAGGAGATAAAAGATGAGATAGCAAAATAACAATACATAGAAATCATTTTTTGGTGCTGCTCTTGTTCATTAAATGGGGAATCTAGTGTGTGTTTTGTTTTTGAATGTCAGGTCAAAATCTGGTCTTTGATTAGAGAACCTGGATTGCCAGGTGTATTAATCAGGGTTCTCTGGAGGGACAGAATAAACGTATTTACAACTAATAGGATATATATATGATGCACAGATCATATATATGATAAACACACATATATATGTGTGTATATGTTTATACACATGTATTACATATATATAATATATATCTGGGAAACAGAGAAGCTGGTACCATGGCCCAGTGTAATTCTGAAAGCCTCAAAACCAGGGAGCTGATCGTGCAGCCCTCAGTCTGAGGCTGAAGGCCCAAGAGCCCCTGGGAGGACACTGATGCAAGTCCCAGAGTTCAAAGGCTGAAGAACTTGGAGTCTGACGTTCAAGGGCAGGAGTAGTAAAAGCAAAGTGTCTGGCATGACATGGGAAAAGAGAGTGCAAGAAGACTCAGCAAGCAAGCTGCCCATGTTCTGTGGTCTGGAGAGCAGTGGACCACTTCCCACCACTCCAGTAGGCAATGCCCTGGTGGAGACTCTGTGTGGGGGTCCCAACCTCACATTTCACTTCACACTGCCTTAGTAGAATTTCTCAGTGAGGGTTCTGCCCCTGCAGCTGGTTTCTGACAAAGGCTTTCTCATACATCATCTGAAATCTAGGAGAAATTTCTCAATCCTCCTTCATATTTGCATTCTGTGCACCTGCAGGCTTCACACCATTTGGAAGCCACCCAATGATTACACCCTCTGGAGCAGTGGCCTGAACTGTATCTAAAGGCCTGTGAGCTGAGACTAGAGCCTGAGTGGACTGGATGCAAGGAACTCGCACCCTGGGCCTGGCCCACAAAACCATTCTTTCCTCCTAAGTCTCTGGGCCTGTGATGAGAGGGAGAACCTGGAAGATTTCTGAAATACCTCTGAAGCTTGTTCCCATTGTCTTTGATATTAGCTCTTGGCTCCCATTTAGTCATGCTAATCTCTCAGCAATTCATTTGTATTCCTCTTTTGAAAATTATTTTTCTATCTCTGTCACATGGCGAGGCTATGAATTTTCCAAATTTTATGCTCTGCTTCTCTTTTAATTATAATTTTCTGTTGTAAGTCATTTCTTTGCTCTCATGTAAGACCATATGCTGTTTGAAGAACCCAGCCCACCTCTCGAACTCTTTGTGCTTAGAAAATTTCTTCCACCACATACCCTAGGTCACCACTTCAGTTCAAAATTCCATAGATCCCAAGGACATAAATTCAATACAGCCCCCAAGTTCTTTGCTAGGGCATAACACAGGTGACCTTTACTCTAGTCCTTAATAACTTCCTCATTTCCATCTGACATCTCATCAACCTGGACTTCACTGTCCATATATCTATCAGCATCTTTTTCACAACCATTTAACCAGTCTCTAGAGGTGCCAAGCTTTCCCTCATCTGTCTGTTTTCTTCTGAGCCCTCCAAGCTCTTCCAAACTCTGCCTGTTACCTAGTTCCAACACTTACTCTACATCTTCAGGTACCCTTGTAGCAATGCCTAACTTCTTGGTACCTATTTTCTTATTAGACCATTTTGTATCACTATAAAGGAGTACCTGAGGCTGAGTAACTTATAAAGAAAAATAAGTTTAATTGGCTCATGATTCTGCAGGCTGTGCAAGCATAGTTCTGACATCTTTTGGCTTCTGGCGAAACCTTAGGAAGTTTTCACTCGTGCAGAAGGCAAAGCAGGAGCAACACACTACGTGCAAGAGCAGGGCAAGGCAGTAGGGAGGTACAACTCTCTTTTCAACAACCAGATCTTATGTGAATTCAGAGAACTTGCTCGTTACCAAGGGCATGGTGCTAAGCTATTCATGAGGGCCCTGTCCCTAGTATACAGTCACCTCCCACCAGGTCCCACTTCTAACACTGGAAATTGCATTTTAAAATGAGATTTGGAGGGTGCAGACATCCAAACCATGTCACCAAGTGTTTAAAAAAATGTACTGGTCTGGAGAAGTGATGAGGGAGAAAAAAATGAGATCTCCAATAAAATGTAAAACATATAAGCTAATAGGTTAGCCTAAGAAAGATGGCCAAAAAATTAAGAAATTAACAGCCAACTGATGAATTTCACTTCAGAAGAAATTAAACTAGAATAAAAACCTGAAAAGTACTTTGAAATAAATTTGTTTTGTGCTTAAAATTTTCAGAAAGATAAATGAGAACAAACTCATTTATTGCATTACTTTAAATTACATTGTGCTATATTAATTCTGTGAATTATAATTTATTTCATTTTCTTTGATTTATTACAAAGTCAATTTTTAAACAATTTCTACATGCATTTGAAAAGATATTTATGCTATTTTTAGAGAACATTTACATTCCCACCAACAGTGAAAAAATATTCCTATTTCTCCACAGCCTCACGAGCATATATGGTTTCCTGACTTTTTAATAATCACCATTCTAACTGATGTGAGATGGTATCTCATTGGTTTTCATTTGCGTTTCTCTGATGATCAGTGATAGTGAGCTTTTAAAAATATATCTATTTGTTGACCATGTAAATGTCTTCTTTTGAGAAGTGACTGTTCATATCCTTTGCCCACTTTTTGATGGGGTTGTTTTTTTCTTGAAGATATGTTTAAGTTCTTTGTAAATTCCGAATATTAGACCTTTGTCAGATGGGTAGATTGCAAAAAATTTCCCCCACTCTGTAGGTTCCTTGTTCACTCTGATGATAGTTTCATTGCTATGCAGAAGCTCTTCAGTTTAATTAGATCCCATTTGTCAATTTTGGGTTTTGTTGCAATTGCTTTGGCATTTTCATCATGAAGTCTTTGCCCATGCCTATGTCCTGAATGATATTGCCTAGGTTTTCTTCTAGGGTTTCTATGGTTTTGGGTTTTACATTTAAGTCTTTAATCCATTTTGAGTTAATTTTTGTATAAGCTGTAAGAAAGGGGTCCAGTTTGTTTTCCCCACATGGCTGGCCAGTTTTTCCAGCAACATTTACTGAATAGAAATCCTTTACCCATCGCCTGCTTTTGTCAGGTTTGTCGAAGATCGGATGGTTGTAGATGTGTGGTGTTATTTCTGAGGTCTCTGTTCTGCTCCATTGGTCTATATGTCTGATTTGGTACCATTACTATGCTGTTTTGGTTACTGTAGCATTGTAGAATATTTTGAAGTCAGGTAGCATGATTACCCCAGCTTTGTTCTTTTTGCTTAGGCTTGTCATGGCTATACAGAGTCTTCTTTGATTCCATACAAAATTTAAAATAGCCTTTTTCTAGTTCTGTGAAGAATGTCAATGGTAGTTTAATGGGAATATCATTGAATCTATATATTACTTTGGGCAGTAAGGCCCATTTCACAATATTGATTCTTCATGTCCATGAGGATGGAATTATTTTCCATTTGTTTCTGTTCTCTCTTATTTCCTTGAGCAGTGGTTTGTAGTTCTCTTGAAGAGGTCCTTCACATCCTTTTTAGCTGAATTCCTAGGCATTTTATTCTCTCTGTAGCAACCGTGAATGGGAGTTCATTCACGATTTGACTCTCTGCTTGCCTATTGTTGGTGTAAAGGAGTGATTGTGATTTTTGCACATTTATTTTGTATCCTGAGACTTTGCTACAGTTGCTTGTCAGTTCGGTAAGTTTTTGGGCTGAGATGATGGACTTTTCTAAATATAAAATCATGTCATCTGCAAACAGAGACAACTTGACTTCCTCTCTTAATATGCAAATACATTTATTTCTTTCTCTTGTCTGATTGCCCTGGACAGAACTTCCAATAATACATTGAATAGAAGCCATGAGAGAGGGCATCCTTGTCTTGTAAAAGTTTTCAAAGAGAATGCTTCCAGTTTTTTCCCATTCAATATGATATTGGCTTTGGATTTGTCATAAATAGCTCTCATTGTTTTGAGATATGTTTGATCAATACCTAGTTTATTGAGATTTTTTTAGCATAAAAGGATGTTGAATTTTATCAAAGGGCTTTTCTGCATCTATTGAGATAATTCTGTGATTTTTGTCTTTGGTTCTGTTATGTGGTTTGGTTCTGTTTATGTCTTTGTTTCTGTTTGAGTTGATTTGCATATGTTGAGCCAGCCTTGCATCCCAAGGATGAAGCCAAGTAGACCTTGGTGGATAAGTTTTTTGATGTGCTGCTGGATTCGGTTTGCTAGCATTTTCTTGAGGATTTTCACTTCGATGTTCATCAGGGATATTGGCCTGAAGTTTTGTTGTTGTTGTTGTTGTGTCTCTTCCCGATTTTGGTATCAAGATGATGCTGACTTTACAAAATGAGTTAGGGAAGAGACCCTCCTTTTCATTATTTAAAAATAGTTTCAGAAAGAAGGTTATCAGCTCCTCTTTGTATTTCTGGTAGAAATCAACTGAATCCATCTGGTCTAGAGCTTTCTTTGGTTGGTAGGCTATTAATCACTGCCTCAATTTCAGAGCATGTTATTGGTCTATTCAGTGATTCAGCTTCTTCCTGGTTTAGTCTTGGGAGGGTATATAAATCCAGGAATTTATACATTTTTTTTTTTTTAGATTTTCTAGATTATTTGTGTAGACTTAATCATAATATTCTGTCATGGTAATTTGTATTTCTGTTGGGTCAGTGGTGATATCCCCTTTCTTGTTTTATATCATGACTGTTTGATTCTTCACTCTCTTCTTCCTTATTAGTCTAGTTACCAGTCTATCTATTTTGTTATTTTATTCCAAAAACCAGTACCTGGATTTGTTGATTTTTGGAGGGATTTT
>NW_012113141.1:14927834-14962580 GCF_000951035.1 Colobus angolensis palliatus | reverse complement strand
CTCAGTTCAAAATGCAGAAATCACCGGTCTTCTGTGTCCTTCGCGCTGGGAGTTGGAGACTAGAGCTGTTCCTATTCGGCCATCTTGCTCCCGATTTTTGGAGGGATTTTCATATCCCTATCTCCTTCAGTTCTTCTCTGATCTTAGTTATTTCTTGTCTTCTTACCTCTCTAGCTCTTTTAATTGTAACGTTAGTGTGTCAGTTTGAGATCTTTCTAGCTTTCTCATGTGGGCATTTTACTGCTATAAATTTCCCTCTTAACACTGCTTTAGCTGTGTCCCAGAGATTCTGGTAGGTTGTCTCTTTGTTCTCATTGGTTTAAAAATACTTCTTGATTTCTGCTTTAATTTCATTATTTGCCCAGGAGTCATTCAGGAGAAGGTTGTTCAATTTCCATGAAATTGTGTGGTTTTGAATGAGTTTATAAATCGTGAGTTCTAATTTGATTGCACTGCGTTCTGAGAGACTGTTATGATTTCAGTCCTTTTGAATGTGCTGAGGATTACTTTACTTCCAGTACGTGGTCGATTTTAGAATAAGTGCCATGTGGCAGTGAGAAGAATGTATATTCTGTTGATTTGGGGTGGAGAGTTCTGTAGATGTCTACTAGATCTGCTTGATCAAGAGCTGGGTTCAAGTCCCGAATATCCTTGTTAATTTTCTATCCCTTTGATCTGTCTAATACTGGCAGCGGCAGGTTAAAGTCTCCTACTGTTTTGTGTGGGAGTCTAAGTCTCTTTGTAGGTCTCTAAGAACTTGTTGTGTGAATCTAGGTGCTCCTGTATTGGGTGCATGCATATTTAGAATAGTTAGCTCTTCTTGTTGAATTGTTATTTTTACCATTATGTAATGTTTTTCTTTGTCTGTTTTTGAGATTTGTTGGCTTAAAACCTGTTTTTTAAAGAGACTATGATTGCAACCCTGCTTTTTTTTTTCTTTCCATTTACTTGGTAAACTTTCCTCCATCTCTTTATTTTGAGCCTATGTTTGTCTTTGCACATAAGTTGGGTCTGCTGTAAACAGCACACTTATGGGTCTTGACTCCTTATCCAATTTGCCAATCTGTGTCTTTTAATGGGGTATTTAGTTCATTTACATTTAAGGTTAGTATTGTTATGTGTGAATTTGATCCTGTCATCATGCTGCTATTTGGTTATTTTGCACACTAGTTGATACAGTTTCTTCATAGTGTCATTGATCTTTATATTCTGGTGTGTTTTGTAGTGGTGGGTACCAGTTTTTCCTCTCCGTATTTAGTGCTATTTCAAGAG
Organism: Colobus angolensis palliatus; assembly: GCF_000951035.1. Taxonomy (NCBI): domain Eukaryota; kingdom Metazoa; phylum Chordata; class Mammalia; order Primates; family Cercopithecidae; genus Colobus; species Colobus angolensis. The sequence continues at coordinate 14,961,308 of NW_012113141.1, read as the reverse complement.
CTCTTGCAGGGCAGTCCTGGTGGTAACAAAATTCCTCATTCTTTGCTTATCTGGAAAGAATTTTGTTTCTCCTTCGCTTATGAAACTTAGTTTGGCTGTATATGAAATTCTGAGTTGAAAATCTTTTTTTTTTAGACTGTTGAATATTTACCCCCAATCTCTTCTGGCTTGTAGAGTTTCTGCTGAGAGGTCCACTGTTAGTCTGATGGGCTTGCCTTTGTAGGTGACCTGGCCTTTCTCTCTGGCTGCTCTTTACAGTGCTTCTTTTATTTTGACCTTGGAGAATCTGATGATTATGTGTCTCGGGATTGATCATCTCATGGAGTATCTTAATGTTCTATGTATTTCCTGAATTTGCATGTTGGTCTGCCTTGCTAGGTTGGGGAAGTTCTCCTGGATAATATCCTTAAGTGTGTTTTCCAGCTTGTTTCCATTCTCCCCATCTTCTTCTGGTACTCCAGTCAATTTTAGGTTCTTTCTTCTTATGCAGTCTCATATTTCCTGAAGACTTTGTTCATTCCTTTTCATTCCTTTTTCTCAATTCTTGCCTGCATGTCTTATTTCAGTAAGGTGGTCTTCAAACTCTGATATCCTTTTTTCTGCTTAGTTGATTTGGCTGTTGATACTTTGTATGCTTCATGAAGTGTTCATGCTGTGGTTTTCAGCTCCACCAGGTCATTGATGTTCCACTTGATTATTCCAGTTAGCAATTCCTCTAATCTTTTATCAAGGTTCTTAGCTTCTTTGCATTGGGTTAGAACATGCTCCTTTAGCTCATTGTGGTTTTTATTACCCATCTGCTGGAACCGACTTCTGTCAATTTGTCCATCTGATCCTCCATCCAGTCCGTACCCTTGAAGGAGAGATGTTGCGATCATTTGGAGGAGAAGAGGCACTCTGGCCTTTTGAGTTTCAGCATTTTTTCATTGATTCTTTCTTGTCTTTGGGAGTTTGTCTCGTTTTGATCTTTGAGGCTGCTGACCCTTGGATACGGTTCTTGTGGGTGCTCTTTTGTTGTTGTTTTTGTTGATGCTGCTGTTGTTGCTTTCTGCTTGTTTGTTCTTCTTTTGATGGTCAGGTCCCTCTTCTGCATGGCTGCTGTAGTTTTCTGGGGGTTCACTTCAAGCCCTATTCCTTCCTGTGCCAAGAGATATCACTCAAGGAGGTTGGAGAGCAGCAAAGATGGGTACCTGCTCCTTGTTCTGGGACGTCTGATAATGAAGGGCACCAATCTGATACTAGTAGGATCACTCCTGTATAGGGTGTCTGACAACCCCATTGGAGCATCTCACCCAATTTTGTGACATGGGAAGCAAGACCCATTCAATGAAGTATTTTCTCCCTTTGTGGAGAGGGTGTGTTTCACTGCGGGGAACCCACTTGTCTGGGCTGCCCAGATTTCTCAGAACTACCAGGAGGACAGGCTAGGTTTGCTGGTCTGGAGACACTGCAGCCACATCTCCCACTAGGCGCTCAGGCCCAGGGAGATCTGAATTTTGTACCTGAGCATCTGATTGTTGTTATTGGAGATCCTGCAGGGAAGCCCCATGCACTGAGGAAGGATAGGTCAGGGTTGGGCCTGAGGAGGACTCTTACTGCAGACTGCCACAGCCGGTATGTTGGGCTGTGGGAACCAGTCTTGTGACCAAGCCATCCAGCCTCCCTGGCTCCAGCAGGGGAAAATTGCAGCCTGGAGCTATAGAAATGGGTGCTGCCCTTCTCCTGTTCAGGGACCTTAGCATGTTAGGCAGTTGCAAGTCCCAGGGTTGGCTGCTGCCCCTCTCCCAAGAAGGTCAAACAGCTTAGACAGCAGGCAGCTGCAGCTGGTGCTGGTGGCTCCTCCCGCTGGGAGTTCGGTAGCCTTAAGCAAATTCCAGTTGAGAGGCTGCAAGTATCTGCTTGTTCCAGGTTTGAGACACTATACGCTGGTGGCCTAGGTTCGTTAGTGGGATCTCCCAATCCATGGGTTGCACAGCTCTGTGGAAAAAGCACAGTTTCCCCAGCTGGGTAGTGTGCTCACTCACTGCCTTCCTTGCCTAGGGGTGGCGGGGAGGGTTCCCCTTCCCTGTGTGGCTTGCAGGCGGGCTAGAGCACCACACTGCTCTTCCTTCTCTCCATGGGTTATGCCAGCCTTACAGCCAGTTTGATGAGAGAACCTGGATACCTTGGTTGCCAATGAAGGATTCATATGGTTATTATGCTTTTTTTCCGTGGGAGCCTCTGATTATGGCTGCTTTTAGTCGGCCATCCTAGATTCACCCTAGGGCTCAAATGCTTTTTTTAACTTGATTTTTATGTCATAACTTTTCCTTGCTTTTTGTTTGCAAATCCATGCTCTGTCTTTGTTCATTGCATTCTTTTATAACATTCATGAGTTATTTTGTTTCAGATATGCTTGGTATATTTTAGCAGGATCTGAGTGTCCTTTTCTTTTACAAGTTTTACTTTTTATTATCAAGAAAATATGTTTGATCTTATTTTTATCATATTTGTTGGTTTTGTTATGTTTAGGTACTTTTTTTTCTCCTGTATTTTGTGATGTCACTTGAGTTTCCTTATATTTTTTTTTTGTATGTATGTTTTTCTTCTAAGTATTTAAAGTTTATATTCCCTCTTTTCTTTGTTTACAGCTATATACTTCACATACACATACACAACTATAAACTGAATGCTTGATCCCTGGCCTAATTCACATACTGAAATCCTAACCTTGAATATGATACTATTAGGAGTTAGGGTCTCTGGAAAGTAATTAGGTCACAAGGGCAGAGCCCTTATAAATGGGAGTAATGCTGTTATAAAAGAGTCTCCAATGAGCTCTCCTACCCCTTTCACTATGTGAGAAATCAAAAAGAAGATAAAATTCTATGAAATATAATAGAAAGCAGATAGTGACCAGATACCAAGTTTGCCATCACATTGATCTTGAACTTCTCAGTCTCCAGAACTATATAAAATAAATGTTCATATTTTATCAGCCATTCAGTCTATGGTAGTTTGTTATAACAGCCTGAACAAAGACAGACAGATAGACAGACACAAACATGTACACATGTGCATGTGCATGCGCACGCACACACACACAGGCACAGAGACCCTAATATCTATTTCTTTATTTATTAACTTTAGACAGTGTAAGTTTATTCCCAATTAAAAACATGAAATCTTTATTCTTAATCTTTCAATATCCTCCCTCCCTAAATGCTCATCTTGTCTTGTTATAGTCTATAATCATACATTTATTTCTGCTGGTTTTTCATTACAATCATTTGAAATAAACTGTTTGCCTCCTAATTTACTACATTTAGATTATATTATATTGAATTATTGTAATGAAAGAAGAGAACTGTGTACTCACACTTTCTTTAAATCTCTTGCCCTTTTAAAAATTATATTTATATTTTATATTTTATCAAGAATTATTAATTTAATCTCCTTGACTTTTCTATTCTTACTTTGAAATTTCTATTGATACGGTTCTCACTAATACTTTGTTGTTCTTTTTGTTTGTTTTTAATGATAGCAATTTTTAAAATACTTGGTTTCAAAATTTGTCTTCTTTCTTGGCTTTCTTTTTTTGGTAAATCTATTGAGATAGTCATATATTTTTTGCTTCTTTAATGTTTTATATGTTGATTATATTGATTAATTACTGAATGTTTAACCAAAGCCTTTATTATTGGCCTGGGAAAAACAATTTGGTTAGTGTGTATTACAAGTTTAATATGTTGAAGCTAATACTTTATAACACTTTTCTGATTTATGTCAATGAAGAATTTTTTTTGTGGTCCAATGTGGTCCATTCCCCACTCAGTTTTGGAATCTGGGAACTGCTTGACTCATATGTTGGAAAATGTGGTAGACAGAATGATGGCCTTCTCAAAGATACTCAAAGATATCCTAATCACTAGGGTCCACGAATATGTTACCTCTCATGGCAAAAATCACGTTGCAGATGTAATTAATTAAGAATCTTGAGATACAAAGATTATCCCAGATTATCTGAGGGGTAGGGGACAATGTATAATATGTTTCCTTTAAGAGAGAGGCAGGAGGGTTAGAATTGGAGCTGTTATAAAAGACTCTTGAAGGCAGCAGAGGAGAAAGGATGCTTCATCTGTAGCAGAAAAACAATTTAAATGACAATGAATTTGTCATTTGAAGCCTCAGAGACCGGAGGAAGTGGCAAAACACTTTTTAAGAGCTGAAAGAAAAGAACATCAACCCAGAATTCTATGTTCAGAAAGAGAAAATCAACACATTCTCAGATGAAAGACAGCTAAGAGAATTCATTGACAGCTAACCTACCCCAAAAGAAGGCTAAGGGAAGTTCACTAAATACAAAGGAAATGATGAAAAAAGGCACTTTAGAACAACAGTAAAAAAAAATGTATATGGTAAACAAAATTTGGGCAAGTGTAACAGACTTTTCTTCTCTTGGATTATATATATATATACACACACACACATATATACATACATATATTATATATATACATAATTTCAATTGGCTTTTGGGGAACAGGTGGCATTCTGTCACATGAATAAGTTCTTTAGTGGTGATTTTTGAGATTTTGGTACACCTGTCACCCTATCAGTGTACACTGTACTCAGTGTGTAGTCTTTTACCCCTCACCCCATCTCCCATCCTTTACCCCGAGTTCCCAGAGTCCATCGTATCATTCTTATGCCTCTGTGTCCTCATAGCTTAGCTCCAACTGAGTGAAACCATATGATGTTTGGTTTACCATTCCTGAGATGCTTCACTTAGAATAATGTTCTTCAGTTCCACCCACATTGCTCCAAATGCCATTGTTTGTTCTCTATATGGCTGAGTAGTATTCCATGATATATATACATACCACATTTTCTTTATCCACCTGTTGATTGATGGACATTTGGGCTGGTTCCATATTTTTGCAATTGTGAATTGTGCTGCTATAAACATGAATGTACAAGTATCTTTTTTGTATAATAACTATTCACCTCTGGATAGATACCAAGTAGTGAGATTGCTGGATCAAATGATAGATCTACTTTTAGTTCTTTAAGGATCTCTACACTGCTTTCATAGTGGTCATACTAGTTTACATTCCCACCAACAGTGTAAAAGTGTTCCCTTTTCACCACATCCATGCCAACATCTTTTATTTTTGATTTTTTGATTACGGCAATTCTTGGAGGAATAAGGTGGTATTGCATTGTGATTTTGATTTTCATTTCCCTGATTATTAGTGATGTTCAGCATTTTTTCACATTTGTCAGCCATTTGAATATCTTCTTTTGAGAGCTGTCTATTCATGTCCTTAGCCCACTTTTAAATAGAATTGTTTTTTCTTGCGGATTTGTTTGAGCACCTTGTGGATTCTGGATATTAGTCCTTTGTTGGATGTATAGATCATGATTTTCTCCCACTCTGTGGGTTGTCTGTTTACACTGCTGGTTATTTCTTTTGCTATGCCGAAACTTTTTAGTTTAATTAAGTCCCATGTATTTATATTTGTTTCTGTTGTTTTTCCTTTTGGAGTCTTGGTCAGGAAGTCTTTGGGTAAGCAATGTCTAAAAGGGTTTTTCCAATGTTATCATCTAGAATTTTTATGGTTTCATGTCTTAGATTTAAGTCTTTGATCAACCTTGAGTTGATTTTTGTAAAAGGCGAGAGATGAGGATCCAGCTTCATTCTTTACATGTGACTTGACAAGTATCCTAGCACCATTTGTTGAATGAAGGTGTCCTTTCCCCACTTTATGTCTTTGTTTGCTTTGTTGAGGATGAGTTGGCTAAAGTATTTGGCTTTATTTCTGAGTTTTCTATTCTGCTCCATTGGTTTATATGCCTATTTTTATACCAGTACCATGCTGTTTTGGTGATTATGACCTTATGGTATAGTTTGAAGTCAGGTAATGTGATGCCTCCAGATTTGTTCTTTTTGCTTAATCTTGCTTTGGCTATGTGGGCTCTTTTTTGGTTCCATATCAGTATTAGGATTTTTTTTCTAGTTCTGTGAAGAATGATGATGAAATTCTGATGGGAATTGCATTGAATTTGTAGATTGATTTTGGCAGTATGATATTTTCACTATACTGATTTTACCCATACATGAGTATGGGGTTGTGTTTCTGTTTGTTTCTGTTGTCTATAATTTCTTTCAGCAGTGTTTTGTAGTTTGCCTTATAGAGGTCTTTGACCTCCTTGGTTAAGTAGATTCCTGAGTATTTTAAATTTTTTGCAGCTAAAGTGAAAGGGGTTTAGTTCTTCATTTGATTCTCAGCTTGGTTGCTGGTAGTGTATAGCAGGGCTACTGATTTGTGTACATTAATTTTGCATCCTGAAGCAACTGAATTTATTTACCATTTCTAGGAGCTGTTTAGATGAGTCTTTAGGGTTTTCTAGGTATATGATCATATACTCAGCAAACAGCGACAGTTTGACTTCCTCTTTATGATTTCTATGCCCTTTCTTTCTTTATTATAATATAATGATGGATTACCTTTTTAATATGCTGTTAGATTTGTTTGGCTAGTATTTTGTGGAGAATTTTTGCATCTATGTTCATCAGGTATATTGGTCTGCAGTTTTCTTTGTTATATCCTTTCCAGGTTTTGGTATTAGGATGATACTGGCTTGATACAATGATTTAGGGGGGTTTCCCTCTTTCTCTATCTTTTGGAATAATGTCACTAGGCATTAAAGAAATTACACTTAAGACCACAATGAACTATCACCATACACATCAGAATGGCCAAACTAAAAACTAGTGACATCAAGTGTTGGTGAAGAAACTAGATGACTCATGCATTGCTGGTAGGAATATAAAACAGCTTAGTCACTCTGCAGAAGAGTTTAGTAGCTTCTTACAAAAAAATAAGCATACATTTACTATATGACCCAGTAGTTTTACTCCTGGTCATTTATTTTAGGACATGGAAAACTTGTCTTTATACAAAAACTTGTACATCACTGTTTACAGCAGCTTTACTTATAAAAGTCAAAAATTGAAAACAATCCAGCTGTCCTGCAATGAGTGAATGTTTAAGCAAACTGTGGTATATCCATACTACAAAATATAATGACAAAATTATAGAAATGAGGAATAGATTAATGGCTTCCAGGTTTTGAGGCAGGGGTGAAGATAGAAGGGAAGTAAATATAGATTTAAAAGGGCAAGATAAGGGATACGTTTAGTGATGGAAGTGTTTTGTATCTTGACTTTATAATGCCAATATATTGGTCCTGATATTGTATTATAGTTTTGGAAGATTTTACCTTTGGGGGGAATGTTAAAGGGTACATACATGGATTCCTCTGTATTTTTCTTACAACTGCATGTGAATCTTCAATTATTTCAAGATAAAAAGTTTAATAGACAAAACATAATAGAGGATATTATGAACATTTGTGCAATAAATTTGAATATTTAGACAAAATTTTCCTACAAAAGTGCAACTCACTTAAATTCCTTCAAAATTATATATGAAACTTGAAGTTTCTTATATCTTTTAAAGATGAAGAATTTTGGCTGGGTGCAGTGGCCCACACCTGTAATCCCAGCACTTTGGGAGGCGGAGGTGGGCAGATCACTAGGTCAGGAGATTGAGACCATCCTGGCTAACACGGTGAGACCCTGTCTCTACTAAAAATGCAAAATATTAGCTGGGTGTGGTGGCACGCACCTGTGATCCCAGCTACTTGGGAGGCTGAGGCAGGAGAATCACTTGAACCCAGGAGTCAGAGGTTGTAGTGAGCTGAGATTGCACCACTACACTCCAGCCTGCGTGACAGAGTGAGACTCCATCTCAAAAAAAAAAAAGAAAAGAAAGAAATATAATTATTATTATTATTTGTATTATTATTATTATTTAGGTGGAATCTCGCTCTGTCAACTAGGTTGTAGTGCAGTGGTGCGATCTCGGCTCACTGCAACCTCCACTGCCCAGGTTCGTGCCATTCCCTGCCCCAGCCTCCGGAGTAGCTGGGACTACAGGCACCCACCGCCACGCCTGGCTAATTTTTTGTATTTTTAGTAGAGATGGGGTTTCACTGTGTTAGCCAGGATGGTCTCGATCTTCTGACTCAGGATCCACCCTCCTCAGCCTCCCAAAGTGCTAGGATTACAGGCGTGAGCCACTGCACTGGCCAAGAAATGTAATTTTAATTAAAATGGTTTCTGTAAATTAATCCTGCAGCTCAGTTGGTTTCATGAGTGAATTCTCCTAAACATTTAAGGAAAAAGTAGTCACCAATCTTATATAAACTCCAGATGTAGGAACAAGGATTACTTCCTCTGTTAGTTTCCTAGGGCTACCGTAACAAACGATGACAAATCTGACGGCTTAAAACAATTCAAATCTCTTCTTTCACAGTTGTGGAGGCCATAAGTCTAAAATTAAGGTGCCAGCAGGGTCGTGCTCCCTTTGAAGTCTGTAAAAGAGAATCCTACCTTGCTTTGTTCAACCTTAGACTATAGGATTTCCTTGATCTCTAACAAGTAACTAAAATCTCTACCTTTGTCTTCACATGGGTCCTTATGTGGACTTCTTACCTTTTCCGTGTCTCCATTCTCCCTCTGCCTTTCTCTTGTAAGGAAAGCTATCATTGGATTTAGGGCCCACACTAAATCCAAAATGACTTCATTTTATGATCTTTAGCTTCATTGCGTTGTCGAAACATCCTCAACTAAGGTCATTCACATTCACAGTTCTGAAGGGGTAGGCTACAGACATATTTTGGGGGTCACCATTGAACCTACCATACTGTCCAACATATTTTATGAGTCCAAAAGTAATTTATTACCAATATACGACAAGGGCATTGTAAGAAAGTTATAATCCAATATCCCATAAATGTAAATTAAAATTTCCTAAAGAAAATGTTATCAAATCCAGGATAATTTTAAAAGAGGTATCACATTGAATTGTTTCTTCCCCAAATGAAACATTAGCTTAAATCCTTAAAAATTAATCATAACATTTGCTATAGTAACAAGACAAAATAGAAAACATATGATCAGCACAACGTCTATTCATTATAAAAACTCTTAGTAAGCTAGGATTAGAAGAGAAATTCATTGATTCGATAAAGAGCAATTTAATTAACACAAGTTGAAAATCTTTCCTCTACTTTAATATCCTCTCCCAACAGTACAGTACCATTCCTTGCTAGTGTCATAAAACTGAAAACAAATGGTAGAGGCCATCAAAGGGAAGAAATAAGGCTGTCATTATTTGCCAATGACATAAATGGAATGAACAACGTTCAAAAGAATCTTTACTTAGGACTTAGGACTCACTAAGTGAATTCACAAGATAGCTGAATAAAAGGTCAACATAAGAAATCAATTTTACTTCAATGTAACAATCAACAAAGAGAAAATAAATTTAAGAAATGGTCCCACTTTGAAATAGCATTATCAATACAATACTTGAGAAAAAATCTAACAAAAAATTTATTATTTTTCTAAAGGTTACATTTGCAGTATAAATTTCTGACAAAAGACTATTATCCAAAATACATGAGGAACACCAGCAAATCAATTAAAAAAAAAAAATAGTCAACCAGATGGAGAAAAAAAGGCAAGAGATTTAGAGGCACTTCACAAAAGAGGCTATCAACATAGCTGATAAACATATAGAAAGATACACAACCTCATTAGTTATCATAGAAATACAAATTAAGACCACAATGGGCCGGGCGCGGTGGCTCTTGCCTGTAATCCCAGCACTTTGGGAGGCCGAGGTGGGCGGATCACGAGGTCAGGAGATCGAGACCATTCCTGGTGAACACTGTGAAACCCCGTCTCTACTAGAAATACAAAAAAATTAGCCAGGCGTGGTGGTGGGCACTTGTAGTCCCAGCTGCTTGGGAGACTGAGGCAGGAGAATGGCGTGAACCTTGGGGGCGGTGCTTACAGTGAGAGGAGATCTGCCACTTCCCTCTCTCCAGCCTGGGCAACAGAGCGAGACTCTGTTTCAAAAAAAAAAAAAGAAAAAGACCACAATGACAAAATGTCTAAAATAAAATGACTAACACCAAATATGGTGAGAATGTGTAGCATCAGCAGTTGTCAATCACTTCAGAAACTGCTTGACAATATCTACAAAGGCTGAATATATGCACACGCTAAGATCAACATTTCTACTGCTGGGGATATATCTAACAACATGTAAACATATGTTTACCAAAATACATATACATGATGTTTATAGTGACACTATTTGTAATAATAGAAATTGGCAATAATAGAATAGATGAATAATTTATGATATATACCTACGTAGAATACTACTTTACATCAATGTGAAGAATCTCAAAAACATAAGTTTGAGCAAAAGAGTCATGGTGTAAGAGTATATATGATAAGATCTTATTTATATACATTTCAAAAACTAATCAATGTTGTTAGATACTATTAAGAGTCACCATGGGAATACACTGGTTAACCATGTAAGAACTAAAAAAGTATGAACAAACATTGCTATTATTTTGAAGTAAAGGGAGAATTTTTGAGCATAAAAGAAAGACAGGATAATCAAAGTAAAGAATACACATATTTAACCATATTTAATATAAACTTTTAAAAGGTTAATGAGGTATATGCAAAATAAAAAGCTGGATATCAAATTTATTGATTAGACCTATGAGCAACAATCCTGATGTTGAATTGTTTTAAACTGATTATAAATCAATTATATGGTTATGATTAAATAGATTAAAAAGCACTAAAAGGAAAATATCTCGAAGAAAAATATATTAATATAAAAAATGAGAAAATATTCATTTTCTTGCAATCAAAGAAATGCAAAGGAAATACAAGACACTGCTAATTAGCAGTGATAGTGCAAAATAAATGGAGAAAATAAAGAAGTAAAAAAAAACCATAGCAACTATTGTCAAGTGGTAGGGGAAAAGAATCTCTCACATAGGTAGGATTTTTTTTCCTTTCTTTGTTTCAATGTGTTTACTGCAAAATGAAACAGGTTCAGAAAACCATAAAAATGTCTAACTTAGTGAGATATTATAAGGCAAACACCCATGCAACCACAATCCAAGACTAGCAATCACATTTTGTCAGTTATCACGGATATTCTTGAAGTCTCATACTCTTTCCCCTCGAAAGGATCACAGCCTCACACATTCATTCCCCTCAATCTGGACTTTTATATAGTAGGCATATTCCTGAGTATCTTTATAGTTTTATCTCACAAGATTTTATCTTTATAACTTTTAAGAATCTTTTAATATGCTGACTCCTTCTTCATCTGTTCCTTTTCTTTGCTGTTTATCTGTTGAAGAATCCATGCTTTTTGAGCTATAGAGTTTTTCACAGTCTGAATATTGCTGATTGCGTCTTCAGTCAGGATTGTACCCTCAACTAGAGAAAACACAGAAAGGATGTAAAATCTGGATGGCCTATCTTTGGTGTTATTAGTGACTGTTGATACTCAATGCTTGGATCCATTAATTCATTGGGAGGTTGCAGTATGATGATATTTGACTTTTATAACTGCTTTTTCATTTGTCATTTAGAATGACATTTATAAAACAACATTTTATTTTATCCACAACTATTTTATTCCCCAGAGGTACAGTTCATACAGGAATGGCAGGAAAAAAATGACTGATACTTTCTTTTTGGTTTTTAACGAAACATTGTATCTCAAGATTATAATCTGGGCATGATAGTTACTCATCACTCCTAGGTTGTGGATTATTGTTTCTAGTCTTTTTCTGTTGACAAAACAAAGATATTATGCATGTTACATACCTGCTAGATACACACACACACACAAACACTACCATGAATGCACATAAGTACTTCAAATTGAAATTCAAGATGAGTTTTTAATGTAATTTATTTTGCATTGTGTCTGTGTCTCCTCTGAGAATCCCGGTTCTTAAGGATACAGTGGATGATAGATTTAAAATATCCCATAATTACACATTCACTGTATGCCCATTTATACACAATCATTTCAGAATAACATTGCTAATTTTACCACCAACAGTATACCAAAAAAGTAAAATTTGTTTTCCTTTACTCTCCACATTCTCTTTCCCCTATCTTAATACTTGTATAATATCTACATGGCCTGAGCCTCGAGTCATAACAAACTACATGCTTTCTTTATAATCCCAATTTATTCTTAGGTCTATAAGTAACTACATGTTTGATGATGCCTATCACCTTATGAATGTCTTTTAAGTTTTTTTTTTTTTTTTTGTCCAAGTTCATTATCTGGTAAATTCCTTAGGAAGTATTATGGGAACAATATTATCAAATATTTACATGTTAGTTAATAATAGTTTTTGTGTATGTGGTTTTTACACCTGAATGTCAGATTTTCAGGATATAAAATCCTTGACTCACATTTTCTTTCCTTGAATATATAAGTATACTAACTACCCTGTTTTCCTCATACTGTCCATGTGTTGCTGTTGAAACATATGATGATAATGTAATTTTATTTGCCTTATAAATATCTTGGTTCCCTCAGATTCCCATAGGTGGCAAATGATATATTTTTCTTTTTTCCACAAAGCTTAGCAATTTTACTAAATTTCAACTTGGTACTGTCAATAAGTGGTGTGTTCTTTAATGTATAGTTTCAAATATATATTATATATATTTAATTTTAAGAAAGTTTTGAATTAGAGTTTTTGTATTTGTTACATTCTCTTATTTTGCTTTTATTCTGCAGGCACACTTATTATCTATAGGATGAATTTACTTCAGTATTTTCAATGTTGACTCGAAATTTTTATCTGTTTCTGTATTTCTCTTTTATTTTTAAGGAATTATTTAGTGTGTTCATTCACGCTTGTATTATTTCTAATGCAGTCTCCATTTGAACATGATGGTTTATTTCTAATTATTTCCTGACTTTTCTCACCTCATTTAAGGTTTTCACAATTCTGATTAATGTTGTTCTATCATCCCTTAAAATGCTTTCTTATTTAACTCATTTTTAAGGTGTGTATTTTGGTCTTTCCTGTGGTAATCTTTCTGGTGTGCTTTCATAATATATAGGAATCATATCATTCTCCTCATTCTCATTTCTCTTTTATTGACTTAGTGTGGAAATTGCCCTCAATACTTTTTCTGTTGCTCGTTTTTTTGTAAAATTAATTATCCTGAACTCCTAGAAAGAGGTGTGGTTCAGGATAGCTTTCTTATTTCACACAGCTCCCTCTTCTGTTCTCTTCATGTAGACTGTAACATTATAGTGGATTGCTTTCTGAAATTTCTGGACTCTCTTCTCCAGTTTTACCTGTACCTTCTCTTTACTTTTCAATATTATCCCTGCCCTACTCAAAATTCCACATCTAACAGTGTCTTTTCAGTGTGGGATTCTAGGGTCTAATTCTAGAGGGAGCTCTCTAGCAAGTGGGTTTTGAGAGTTCACAGGGGACAGAATAGTCCAGCCTCTTCAGTCTGTTGTACACTCTCCTTGCACCCAGCTTCTATTGGAAGGGGCAAAACCACGCCCAGTTTTGGATCCCGATCTCCCAACTGGTCAGTCATGCTAGTCCATGAAAGTGTATGGAGAATACGCTACAGTCATGCTAGCCAGTAAGAGTGTATGTCTGCCAGCCACTCCATTCCTTCCCTTTGTTCCCTTCCACAGAGACACTGATATCAGGTAGGTTTTGTGGCTAATGGAAGTTTATAATTATCTGCTTGTATTGTGAGGTTTGTAGGTATAATCTGTAACCTAATTTTATTGTATTTTCCATGTCTTTGGTTTTGCTATTTACTCTGTCTTAATATATAGATTTGGAGATGTTCAAAATCTATGTTATTGTTTCCTGCATCTCATGGCTGCAGCAACATCCTCATGAGTTGGATCTTAAATTAACAATTAATTAATACTCTTACTAATTGTATTAATCTGTTTTCACATGCAATAAAGAACTACCTGAGACTGGGTAATTTATGAATAAAAGAGGTTTAATTGACTTCGAGTTCCACAAGGCTGGGAAGCCTTAGTAAACTTACGATCATAGTGGAGGGGAAGGAGAAGCAATTACCTTCTTCATCAAGTGGCAGGAGAGAAAGAGAGTAAGGAGTGAAATCCACAATTTAAAACCATCAGCTGTCATGAGAACTCACTATCATGAGCATAGCAAGGGAGAAACCACGCCCATGATCTAATCAGCTCCCACCAGGTCCCTCCCTCCACACGTGATGATCCCAACTTGAGATGAGATATGGCTGGGGACACAGAGCCAAACCACATCACTAATTTAATTAATTCCATTCTGTTAATGTGTTTCCGTTTGGCAACACACACGAGAACCTTGGCTACCTGTTTGTAATCAACAGATTTTACTTCTCAGAATTTATCCAAAGTGCATAATTGTATAAAACCACAATTAGGTTTGACAAGAGTTTTCAACAGAAGAGTATTTATACTTGAAAACATTAATAGCAATGCACATTTGCAATAAAAGTTACTTGGTTCAATAATAAATGATTGAAACAGTATCTATCCATCAAGAATCCGATATAGAAATATATTCAGAAATGTACTGTGAAAAATAAAAGTTAAAAAACAAGCTGTATAATACAATCCTTATAGCTTATAGATCTAGATATAGACATATCTTTTTATATCATTGTATCTGTGAAGATAAATGAAATACTACAGTAATTGGTTAGTATGGTGGAACTTTAGTAATTTATTTATACCATTAACTGTATATATATTTTAACGTGAATTCGAAGTCTTCTTCGTTCAATGCTCTGACCTACTATGCTCTGACCTACTTATGGTTGTTAAATAGTACCTTGAAAGGAATGGTTGCCGAGAAGCATTAACATTGGAGTTGTAAATAAATCTCAGAAAGTCTATGTCTAGTGGTGTATACAACAAAAACAAAGGAATTTTTCCTCACTACTTACTTCTGCAACTTGGTTTATTTGCAATCACTGAAGAATTATAGGTTTGCAATTTCTGATTTTTAGTTGGGGGTTGCAATTTCCTATCACTTAGCAACATCTGTGACTTTCCATTAGACTTTTGGAAGTGAGTTCAAAAGGAAATACAATCCTCGAATCCATAGGTAAACTGAAAGAAATAAGAAAACAAAACTTCTAATTTTTTTTCTGTCATGTTTCATTGGTTTTTAATGAACTGTTTAAGTTTATTGAGTAACAAAGGCAAGCCAGATGTTTAATGGTCCAATAAAGTAATTAATCAGTACTTCTGGTTTAACAATGTTTTGCCTATCAGCCTCCATGGCCCAATTTCAAATATATTGGATTGTTTAATTGCATTAACCATGCCCAGTTAACCCGTTATCAACAACTAATGAAAATGGGATATTTTCTCTTTATTTACTGCTTTTCCTTTACTTGTGTGTTACTATGTAGGTGCACAAGAATTTGGAATTTGAAACTTTACCAATTTTCCTATTCCTGTAACAATTATTAACGTTTGATTAATCATTGTATGTTTTCCCTTCTACCACAGATTATTTTTTCTTTTGGCTGTTTGTATCTCTTGGCTGTTTCTGTTTCTCTTTCTTTTTTGTTTTTTGTTTGTTTGTTTGTTCTGTTTTCTTTTTTTTTGATGGAGTCTCACTCTGTCACCCAGGTTGAAGTTCAGTCTCATGATCTCAGCTCACTGCAACCTCTACTTCCTGGGTTCAAGCAATTCTCCTGCCTCAGCCTCCCAAGTAGCTGGGATTACAGGTGCCCACCACCAGACCTAGCTAATTTTTGTATTTTTAGTAGAAACGGGGGTTTCATTGTGTTGATCAGGCTGGTTTTGAACTCCTGACTTCAGGTGATCCACCCGCCTCAGCCTCCCAAAGTGCTGGGATTATAGGCGTGAGCCACCACGCCCAGCCCCTCTTTTGCTATTTTTCTAACTCAGGTATATTTTGTATGTCTCCTGGAATCTTCAAACTTTTCTCACCTTGTTTTAATACCTGTTTACATGTTTGTGAAAATGTTCTTGATAATCCATTTCTTAGCACGTCACTCTAGATTCAAAGTGCCTGATGGATCATTATGTCTCATACCAATTTTGCAAGCTCAAAATCCTTTTGGGGGCCAGGCAGGTTAGCAGGTCACAGGAACAAGAGGAGAGCCAAAACAATGCAATAGAGAGCAATAGGGTCTGTAGAGTGCTGAACAGCCAGTGAATTTCGAAACATCCTACTGAACAAAGGCAATTCATCTGCAAGCCAGAAAGCTATGTTTGCTACCTCTGCCCTAGAAAATAGAATTTCAAATCCGGAGGTAAGCATACGAAGCAGCTGCTATCCTGTCCCACGTTCATTTTCCCATTTGTCACTATTCTCCAGTGATGAAAGGCACTGTTTGTCCAGGGAGGCATAGGCCCTCGTTCCTCCATGCCCTTCTTCCATACAAACACACACTTTGGGATCATACTTGATCAATTTCAGTATTCAAATCGTTTTCTTTCTTTTGTGTAGAATTCTGTAGTGTCTTAGTATCTTCTCTAGATGATTAATTATAGTTTTAGCTGCCCCCTTATTGTTCCCTGTTCATTACTAAATTTGTATATATTATCATTACATTCCTATTTTTTATTGATGTGGTCTTCTTAAGATACTCTCTAAGCTTCTGGGGAAAAAGGACTATGGGATCATCCCCTGTCAACCTGTAGTACTTCCAGTGCCTTGGTTGTGCTTAATGAACACACAGGAATAAGTTTATACTGACCTTTGATTTGTTCATAAGAAAAGCAATGACATTACTTTTTTTTTGTTTAATTTTGTTGTTGTTCTGAAACCTGGACTCTGGTGTGCATCTCAGCAAAAACACCCAGTAGTTATCTGTTTAATATATTTCTTGAATTTGCTGGTAGCATTGTTGTCAGAGGTGTTTGAAACGGAGTGACTCCATCTTGAATAAGGGCTGGGTAAAATAAGGCTGAGACCTTACTGGGCTGCATTCCCAGAAGGTTAGGCATTCTTAGTCACAGGATGAGATAGGAGGTCAGCACCAGGTACCAATCACAAAGACCTTGCTGATAAGATGTGGTAAAAAAACCAGCCACAACCCAACAAAACCAAGATAGTGATGGAAGTGACCTCTGGTCGTCCTCACTGTTCATTATATGCTAATTATAATGCATTAGTATGCTGAAAGACCCTCCCACAGGTGCCAGGAAAGTTTACAAATGCCATGGCAATGTCAGGAAGTTACCCTATTTGGTCTAAAAATGGGGGGAACCCTCAGTTCTGGAAATTGCCCACCCCTTTCCCAGAAAACTCATGAATAATCCATACCTTGTTTAGCATATGATCAAGAAATAACTGTAAGTATTATCAGTTGAGCAGTATTATCTATTATCAGTTGAGTTGCTGCTCTGCCTATGGACTAGCCATTCTTTTGTTTCTTTATTTCTCTAATAAGGTTGCTTTCACTTTACTCTATGGATTCACCCCAAATTCTTTCTTGTGTGAAGTCCAAGAACCCCTTCTTGGGGTCTAGATCAGGACCCCTTTCTGGTAACATTTTGACTATTGAAGATCACCTTAACAACAGCAATAATAATAATAATATAAAGATAGAGCCTGTGGATTGTGAATAGGGTCAGAATAAAGACTTCTGGTTTAGTGGAAGAATTTTACAAACTGCATCCCCATTAGTGGAAATACTGGTTCCATCCACATACTGCAAGATTTTGAAAAGATGATTTATCTTTTTGTTCCTTTTCAGTGTATTCAGAGGAATCAACAATACCTACTTTGTCAAGTTGCTGCCAGATTGAAACCACCTTTGCAAAATTATGACTGAGACAGGGAAAGAGATCTAACTTAACCAACTACATCTTGCTTCTAACCTCTAAACTGTCTGTTCATTCCTGGCATAGGCTGCACTAACTTTGGGAGAAACCTGGTTTGTAGTTTAAAACAAAGATGATAACAGCCCTTTCCCAAAGTAGACCTCCTTCTTGCCTAGGGACTAGATTGCCTTTGTAGGACTAACAAATTAACCACAAGATTAGAAATTATGGTTTAGGATTGATGCAGCTGGAGGCTACAAGTTTCCGACCCTCACTAAACTACCCCTAAGGTCAGTGCTTGAGATATTTTCCAGATCCTGCATTTGATGGATCAGCTGGCACCACCCAGATTGATAAACTAGCTCATCTGATCTAGTGGCCCCCATCCAGGAACTGACTCAGAGCGACAAGACAGCTTCGACTCCCTATGATTTCATCTCTGACCAATCAGCACTCCTGGCTCACTGGCTTCCCCACACCTGCCAAGTTGTCCTTAAAAACTCTGCTCCCTGAATGCTGAGGGAGACTGATTTGAGTAATAATAAAACTCCAGTCTCCCACACAGCCAGCTCTGCATGACCTACTGTTTCTCTATTTGGAATTTCCCTGACTTGAGAAGTTGGCTCTGTCTAGGCAGTAGGCAAGGTGAACCCATTGGGTGGTTACAAAAGTATAATTAGTTACCTGATAGAAAATACACAGTGCCCATACATTGTAAGAATTGACCACCCCTATAAACCAGGAAAACTGCTCCCTCTTCCCTCCTGCCCTTGGCAGCTGAATAGTAACCCCACTAAGAACATTCTGCAGCAATCAGATCCTACTAAATACTGTCATAGACATTATGCTCGCTGTATAATATTCTTGAGATCCAAGCCAGGTGTGAGCATTTTGAACAGTTTTAGAGGAAGTATTTCAAACTATTACTTTACCTAAAAACCATTTGCCAGTTAGACCTGGTTTGAATTCAAGTGCTCTTGTCCACTTGAAATTCCAAATGTGCCCTTAATCATATTGGGAAAAAATCTCAGTGGGGGGCTTGGATGGGGTCTTGGAGTGTGTTTTATGGAAATGGTCAGCATTTCCTCTGCCTGGGGGTGAACAGCGATGCTACTATGCCACTCTGAGCTGATATGTTCATGAGCACAGATGAACAGTTTGGGTTTAGGACATAAAGCATGATGGCATTTTGACTATTTGGACATACTGAGTTTCCTCACTGAACATCTTCAGATGGAGAAGCCATCAGGGGAAGACCTTTAGTTCATACCACTTGGAAAATAATATGAGGGAGAATAACAGGGAACTTATATAAAGGCAGCATTTCTCATTAACCCAAACAAACCACCTCAATCTTTACTGGTCTAAATGTTTCTGCTTCTGGAAATTCATGAGGAGCATTTGGACAATAAATAACAAGGCTTTATAAAACAAAACTAAACAAAAAACAGCTGCCAGCTGGTTTTTTGCTGAGACAGCAACCAGGTGCTGAGCAAATGTTACCAGAGCCCCAAATTTGGTTAGTTTCATGAAATCCAATCTTTCCCTGCATCTTGTGATTGCAGTATCTGACCAGCCTTTGCGTTTGAACACACCTTAAAACCATCAGCAGATACAGAAAAGTTCCTCGTGTACCTAAAAGCCCCTCACATATCATGGATCTTTTCATTACTACTTTTTGCTTCCATTTCAATGCCATAATTTCTTTAGCAGTATGCATCTGTATCATTGAACAATAAATGTGAGCTCATACACTCCTGACTCACGTTCCAAATCTGGCTTTTGTTCATGTGCTCCTGTTACCATCACACAAAATGCCTCGTGTTCTCGGTGTGGCTTTTCTATCCTGTTTCTGATCCCTGTGTCCAATAGATGATATTTCAATCCATTTTCACCCACAATTTAACACATCTAAAAGATGAAAATCTGTTGTTAAACATAAATATGAGATGGAAAAATGTATTAGATATCAACTGTATGTCTTCATTCCAATTTATTGACTTGCTGAGAACAACTACCATGAGAAATAATTCAAATCTCCTAAGCATCCACATAAACAATCTTAGAAGAATCCTATTTCAATCCATTTCCTTTGTGGTAGCTTAATGGACTTCTTTAACATGCCTATGCTACCCTAAAGGACTCTTCAGCTTTATAGAAAAACAAATCATTACACAATTGTGGCTTATCTGTCATTCTCAATCACTTACCTTCCCTGACTATTGCATCTGATTAGAATTATGCTGTCTTTCTATCACTTGAAATTTGTGTTGTCCATATTTTTGAATTCAGTATATTTTTCTGGAACCAAAATCCACATTAGCATTAAACTTCTCTACTTGGAAAAACTCTGATTTCAGTATAAAGGACTTTTTTTCCTTTCTGGTATTTGGAGACCATGCATTTAGAGCCACTAATAAGCCTAGTGTCA
This sequence comes from Colobus angolensis palliatus, assembly GCF_000951035.1. Taxonomy (NCBI): domain Eukaryota; kingdom Metazoa; phylum Chordata; class Mammalia; order Primates; family Cercopithecidae; genus Colobus; species Colobus angolensis. The sequence continues at coordinate 14,941,115 of NW_012113141.1, read as the reverse complement.
GTGCCTTTTGCGAACCTAATCAAATATAATTTTTAATTTAACTAAAGAATTAATTAGGCAGATGAGACTGTAATATTTTCTTAGTGTTCTGTTGAGAGCATATGAGTGGATGGCTGCCATTTGTCTTACAATCTGTCTCTTAACCACATAGTTCCCCAGTTTCAAATCAGTGTTCAATACAGTTATTTAATTTTGGGACTGAAATGGTTTTCAAAGATAGCCAGTTCTTCATTTTAGAGTAAGGACATTGAGATCCGATATTATTCAAATAGTGAGTGGTAAAGCTGGCAAGGAAAATCACATCTCCTGAACTTCCAGTTCAAGATTAGGGTCTGGGACATTACAAACAACCTAGAAAAACATCAGATCATTCTAATGCAGAACACATTAAAAATAACACAAATATTCAGAGTCATAAATTTTTAAAATGTGGTATCTGTATATAACATATATACATATGTTTAGATATGTACATGTGCTTGTGCACATATGCTCAGATATCATCTGTAGTATGAGATGACTTCTGACAGTGGTTTGAAGATTTTCACTATTAAATGTTAACGGGGAACATTTTCAAATATAGATGCCCATAACTTCTTCTGTATACTTTTATTCAGGTTTTAGATGGAACCCAATAATATTTATTGCTCTATCTGAATTCTGGTGTGGATAACCAGGAGCCATACTTTTCACCACACTGTTTTACAAGGTCCCTTCTTATTCTAACTATGGGCAAGTCTATGATTCTAAGTAACACCTTCACCCAGCCAGCTGAGAAAGCTTATCCTTTGGTACTATTGGCCACTAGTCACCGCAGGAAAAAAGTAGTATGTCTTTAAGCCCTTGAGAATTCAGTAATGCTGCATTTGAGATTCAAATTGAAGGGATCCAGGAAGTCACATGATGACAGCTGAAATCAAGAGAATATTTTTGGGATAGTATCCTGATATTAGTTTGTCTCTGAGGCTTTAAACTCAAGAAGTGAGAGGAGTCAAAGGGTCCTTGAGCTTTTTAGTCTCAACAACAGATTCTCTGTCTTTTCATAGTTAAAAATGTACAAGGTATCAGGTTTTACAGAAACCTCCCAAATTTTAGTTGTGGCCCTACTTATGATGTATGATGAAATGTGTAATTTTATTTAGTCTGGTTAGGGACTAGAGGAAGAAGGGGAAGTGAGGAGCTAAACCAGAGTCTGGGCTATGGCTAGAGATTACTGAGAATGAAAGGATTCAAAGTTGATTTTATTTTTGTTTATTCTCATAACCGTCGAGAACAAGGGTAAGAGGTGTTAAAGGCGCAAGTGAGGGAAAGTGGCTCCCCATTGACTACCTCATGGAGTTTGTATTCTCGTGAAGTTCGACCAAAGTGTGGTGGTTTTGGGTTTTACACAGAGGATGTCCCTTGGGTGCAAGGAGTGCAGAATTGAAGGTTTGCTGTATTTTAAACTCCGGCAGTGTAAGATAAGCTATTAACATGGACTATTTACACAATCCTAAAAAAAAAAAAGCAATAATTCTAATACTCAGCAAGCCATGTCCTTCAAATATTAGATGAAGGTTCCAGCCTTTGACATGACAGCTAGGCCCTCACTCTCTGTTTTTCAACACTTGTGTCTAGGGTTTTTATTTTTGCTTTTATTTTTTCTACCTAAAGTCCTTCTGGGTAGCTCTAATGTCAGCCCAGTTTCTTACATTAAATTTTTCCATAATTCTCGACTCCAAAAAGTTGCTGCCTTTTAGGTAAAAGTAGAATTATGCTGCTGTAGGCTAAAAGAACCAAATCTTTATTCTAGAGCCACATAATCAGTGGTGGAATTCAAGTGCATTAGAAATCTTGAATTGCAGAACCCGTCTCCATCTTCATTGAACACTATTTTTCTCATATGGGTTTTAATTCTTCCTGAAACCACGGATGATTCCTTTGTCTCTGAACTCTTGTGAGGACTGCACCCTGTCTGCGTTTGAGGAAGAGGAGGTAAAAGTCACACAGGGATGTTGGCACTATTGGAGTGCTTGGGGAGGACCTCCAGTGGGGCTGAGGCAGCCTGGGCACTGGGCCAAAACAACCAGGAAGAGAGTGTACCAATAGCAATGTCTGTAGGAAACAATGTTGGTAGAAAATAAAACACACCAGGGATATGATTTTTAAACACTGCAGGTCCAAGTGCAACAATATGGATGGAGGTGGAAAGACTTGGTGAGTTCTTATGTATTTGCAAGTAATGCAACATATGCAGGCTGAGTGAGGTGTCTATGTGAGCTGTATATGTTTATACATTAGAAGTGAGGTGTGTAGCTTTGCTTTCTAGATAGAGTTAATGTTATCAAAAGCATTAGGGGTGTTTTGGAGCTTAAGGAGGGAGTGTATGCTGTTTAAGAGGCTCACTCTGCCATGCTGTAGATCAGAAATAAGGAACAAGGTATAACCTGGAGTTTGAACCTGAAGGATTCATGTGGAAGCTCTGGAGAGATCATGCGGACTAACTCTTTTCTCTTGCTAACTGACTTAAAAGGAAAAAAAACAAAACAAAAAACGTAAAATGCAACTCTATTATTACAAGACTGTAATTAACTGGAGCCTATTACATCAGCAGAGTCTCAGTAAGAAATTTCAACTACCATGCACTCCCTCATCCTAAGAGAGGAGAACATTATTTGGCATCCATATGAATTTATCCTGAAATTTCAACAGATCCCTGCCCCTCTTTGTGACTCTCAAAGCATGAGGTTACATATAGACACTGTGATGATTAATACTGTCAACTTGATTTGATTGAAGGATGCAAAGTATTGATCCTGGATGTGTATGTAAGGGTGTTGCCAAGGGAAATTAACATTTGAGTTGGTGGGCTGGGAAAGGCAGACCCACCCTTAATCCGGGCAACATCTAATCAAATTAGGTGGGCATCGTCTAATCAGCTATCAATGTGGCTGGAATATAAAGCAGGCAGAAAAACGTGAAAAGACTAGACTGGCCTTAGCCTCCCAGCCTACATTTCTTTCCCGTGCTGGATGCTTCCTGCCCTCTAACATCAGACTCCAAGTTCTTTAGTTTTAGGACTCAAACTGGCTCTCTTTGCTCTTCAGCTTGCAGGCAGCCTATTGTGGAACCTTGTGATCGTGTGAATTAGTACTTAAAAAAATCCTATATATATGCTATTAGTTCTGTCTCTCTAGAGAACCCTGACTAATACAGACACATACTATGGAAAAGAACACTTAAGGGGCTCTTATGCCCTCCAGACTTTAGACATAAATACTGAAATCTTAAAGTACAAAAAGATTCTCTGAGGTCTTTTCAATATTGTTGATTGCTATTTTATTCCCGAATAAATGAAGAAATCTTTATGTAGTATACATATATTTGTCATCTTTGTACATTTGCCATGTAGGTGGCATAGATGACTGTGTCATATGATATGAGTTTGGTATGCTGTGCAAAACTATGTCATATTTAGATTGCACTTCATTTACATTTTTGTCTTGGCCATTATAAATCCTGCTTTTGTTAGTTTGTTTTGAACTTTTACTTTAGTTATTAAGAGCAGCTGCTTCAATCAGATTGCCTGGAGAATGTGCTGATGCAACCACTTTTCAGCAGTGTGGTCTCCTGAGCAATTTATTTAATCTTTCTAAGCCTTAGATTTCCAAACTATAAAATTGGGATAACAATAATATTCACCACATAGGGTTATTATGAAAATTAAGTGAGAAACTTTACATAAAGCCCTTAGCACATATTAAATGTCCATCACATGAGAGGTATTATTAAATGTTATTTGAATTGCCCATTATCCTGGACTCTCTGGATCACACTTCCATTCTACCAAAACTTTTAAAACATCACTATAATAATGGTAATTATTAAAAAACTCAACTAGCACAAATATTGCTTATTATGTTCTAGACACTGTTATAAGTGCCCTATATACATATTAACTCCTTTAGTCTATAGAACAGCCCTCTGAAGTAGAGACTTGACTAGAGGCATTTACAGAGGGTGGTGGACGCAGCAAGTGCAGGTCACCATGTCTGTGAGCTTTTCTCCAGCCTTCTGCTTTGGCACTTTTGGTAAGTGACGATCTTTACAGTCTTCAGTTATTTTCTATTTTTTGATATGAGACAAAGAAACTTGCAAGACAATTTTTTTTTTTTTCCCCGAGATGGAGTCTTACTCAGTTGCCCAGGAGGGAGTGCAGTGGTGCGATCTCAGCTCACTACAACCCCCACCTCCCTGGTTCAAGAAATTCTCCCTTCCTCAGCCTCCTAAGTAGCTGGGATTACAAGTTGCCCACCACCATGCCCAGCTAATTTTTGTATTTTTTTTAGTATAGATGGGGTTTCACCATATTGAGGCTGGTCTCAAACTCCTGACCTCAGGTGATCCACCCACCTCGGCTTCCCAAAGCGCTGAGATTACAGGTGTGAGCCACCATGCCCGGCCGAGAATTTTTTCTTAAAGCAAGAACAAACAATATTATTTGATTTTTCTTTTTTTCAAGTTCAATTAGGGTAGGGTATAGAAACTAAATGCTAATTTTTCTATTTGGGCTGAAAGTTTGTTATGATTTCTATTCGAAGCCAGATTCATTGCACTGATTTAATCAATCTAGGGTTTTGCTTCAGCAGGAAAATGATGTCTAAACACACCTGCTTGACCTCGATTCTGCTGAAACTCTTCCTCAGATGCTCTGAATACAAGGGTCAGCCTCACAGCAATTCGACTCCATTTGATATCCGCTTGGGAAATATCAGCTCCCAAGCTCTTTTTCCTTTTGCTGGGATCCAGGAAAATATAGTCATGGCTGCCTTCTGCTTATTGGGAAGGGCTATGTTGGGTTAAATATTGTTATTTGAGCTTCTCTGTGCATTGAATTGCAAGTTTTTTTTACACCTTTTAAAAAAATAGTTTCCTGGAATCGTGTGACTTAGATATTCTGCTTCTAATGATAGATTTTAGGTCCAAACATCTCCAAAGGGTTACAATGAACCTTGCAAAACCTTCAAGTTTTGCAATTGAATCTTTAGGAGTGCATAGTTTTAATGTTTAATTGTGTGACACAAATGCAATTTTAAAAGTAAGCCATATTTATCTCGCCATATGGCGTGTGATGCCTCCAGTCTCCTCCAGCTAGTCACTAACTGCCTATAAAAGACCATGATGCACGACGTTTTTGCTTGGGTATAATCCTTATTTGATTGGGTTTTCATTTTATTTTAAAATGTCACCTGAATCTTCTTAATTTCGCTTCATTAAAATGTTGCTATTTAAAATCTGGGGCAGGAATAGTTTTTATTATTGATATGTTGATAGGGGTTTCATTCACTCATCATTCATTTCAAAGAATAAATTGCCAACAGATTAGGTTGAATAAGAAGAGGCCCCATCTCAGTGAGACAAAGGGCAGCAAAGCAGTGAACTTGATTAACTGGTACAGTGTCTACTCAGGAAATCAGCAAGAGAAGCCAGGGATGGTTCTACTCAATGCAATTATACTAGGTGTAAAGTATAGACTAGTTGTGCCCTTCTTTTAAATTATAACTCAAAGTATACCTTTTCCACAAAAGTTTTTTTATTTTCTTTCTTCCATTATTTTACTGTATGCTGAAAATAATTTATTCTCCTGCAAATATATACATAGTTCAAAAAATAATAATTATAATAAAAATAACTATTTGAGCATTTATTATGCATAAATCTATTATCATATCCAACTGCAATTTTATATTTTATTTTTACTTACTGCAAGTCTCATAGCACAATGTCTGGCATATAGAAAACCAAAAATAGAATGATTGTTGAAAGAAAGAATTGAAATAATAGTGAACAACAAGAACCACTGAAATACCTCCTTTCCATGTAGCCTCACTTTTTCCAATTTAACCTGATTTTTATTTTAAACACACAACTTGATTTTTCCCTTATTTTTCTCTTTACATGTTGCCCCTTCCATAATATTCTAGAACTACTATCTCTTGTCAATTGATGTGTCTCATTACTAACATGTGTAGTACTTTAAGGTTAAATAATGATTGCTGCAGACGTTTTAAAAATCCTAATATCTCTATCCCAATGGAAATGACCAATCCCCACTGATATGGTTTGGATTTGTTTCCCTACCTAAATCTCATGGTGAATTGCAATCCCCATTGTTGGAGGAGGAGCCTGGTAGGAAGTGATTGGATCATCAGGGCAGATTTCCCCTTGTTGTTCTCATGATAATGAGTGAGTTCTCATGAGATCTGATTGTTTAAAAGTGTGTAGCATCTCCCCCTCCCTCTTTCCTTCTGCTCCAGCCGTTTAAGACATGCCTCCTCCCTCTTGTTCTTCTGTCATGATTGTAAGTTTCCTGAGGCCTTCTCAGCCATGCTTCCTGTACAGCCTGTGAAACTGTGAGTATTAAACTTCTTTTCTTTATAAATTACCCAGTCTCAGGAAGTTCTGTATAGCAATGCAGGAACAGACAAATACACCCACTTACTTTCTACTTCCTGAAACAGAGATACCCACGGATGTAACAAACTAGAACCTGAGCAGTGTGCTTTCTATAACACAGCTCTGCTTATCTCATGAGTGTTTTCACTAGATTATTAACATGAGAGGAAGACCCAGGTTTAGAGGAGTTGGAGTTAGAGAGCCAGAGCTCAAGCTGTCTGAAGAGCATTGTCAATGCACATGTAACCGAAGCTCAGTAGAGAAGCAGGGGCAAACGTTCCTGGAAGAAAGATAATTCAAGAGTAAGTTTGGTGTTAGATTTGTTAGGTTTGATCTCCTGTAGTATTGCTAAGTGCGGATATCCTTGTAGAGCATTTTAAGGTTATGCTTCTTAGGCAATAAAATGAGGAAGAAAGACCTTGGAGTTGAAAAGAAGTCAAAGCGATGAGATCCCTGAGTTTATTTTATAGTATGAGAGATTTTTACTATATTTTAGTGACAATGTGAAGATACAATATATGCATTACAACCTAAAATTTGAATACACACACACATATAACATATATATATAATATATATGTATATAAACACTGTGTGACTTAAATATTGCATGGATATTCACAAAGGCCAGTGTTGAGAATGTGTGTCTCTTCTTAATTGGATTAAACATGAATTTCACCCAGTACTTTGGGAGGGTGTTACAATGTATCACAGCTCCGGCTTGCGGAGCCCCAAGGGTCGTAGCTCTTCTCTCCTTCTACGGTGTGCAGCTCGGTGAATGAGGGCAGGGCGTGTTTTAGTCATTTGGGTTACAACTCATTCATTCCCTCCACTCTGCTCTGGCCCAGGGCTCTTGTGCTGGCCCGGCGTATTTACTGCTTCCTGCTGTGTGGGGTAGCCACCCAGCACCATTGGAGGGCAGAGGACTACAATGTTATAGCCTCTTTTGTACCCACGTTTGGTGGGTCCCAGGTTCTTGTCCTGTGTTCAAGAAGAATGAGGTTATGCTTACAACCAGAGGGTGAGCAGGGCAAAGAGTTTATTGAACGAAGGAACAGTTCTTAGTGGAGGGGGGACCCAAAGTGGGCAATCCCCTATCTGCAATTGGGTAGTCCCCAAGTGTGGCTGAGTTCAGAGTTTTTAATGGGCACAGAATGGGGGAGGTGTGAACCATAGGTAGCATTGGAAAAGGCAATATTCAATGGGTTTAAAAACATTATTCATAAAGAACCAATGTGGAAAGACCATGCGAACAGAAATCAAAGTGCTCACTTGGGGTCACAGGCTTCATCAGGAACCAGCAGCCTGGTCTTCAGGCTTCAGGCTGTTTTTGGCTTGAAGGTGGAGTTTCACAGGAGACATGCCCCTGTCAGCCTAGGATGTGTCTGCTTCCTGTTGCTATCAATTCCTTACTACTATTATTGATAATTGGTTACTATTTATTGAGAGTTTATTATATGTGGCAATAACTCACAGATGTTTAAGTATTATTTTAATTCAAACAAAAATTCTGTTGTTTTGTCCCTTTAACAGATGATGGTACTGAAGAAAAAGGTAGCCCAGTGTATTATACTAATTATATGTCATGTATACAATTGTTCTAATTCTACACCATTCATATGCTTATGTGTTTGTGGTATACATATTTTGACTTCACAAATGAGTTGTAAATACTTGCAAAGGGGAGTATGTGTTAGAGAACATCAAACATTTTTGAAACATTTTGATATCAAAATCCTCTCATTTTATATGAGGGTAGCTTGTTTTTCCTTCACATCAATCTTCGTTCATTTGTATGTATTCATCATAATAGTTATTTTCAAACCCACAGTTCTAATTGTCTAGCACCTTCCAACTCAGCATAAAGTCAGTGAAGCAGCAGCACTGATATCACCTGAGAGCTTGTTGAAATGCTGAACCTCATCCCCCACCCACCTCCCAGACCTGCTGAATATGAATCTGCATTTGAATAAGGTCCCAGGAGATCTGGACGCACAATGAAGTTTAAGAAGCTCTGATCTAAAAACTTTCTTAAAACATCAAATGAAAGAAAACCTTTTCTTTTTTCTCATTTTTTCCCATACTGATTATGACACATTGTCCTTGGGAGTACCAGAATTTTTTTTCTTTTATTGATGCAAGCAATTGCATTTGGCCATCTTGTGAAGCCTTGCTCTAGGGCATCTCCTGCTGAGTGCCTGGATTAAAAAAAAATCTGAGTAAAACAAACAAATTGCATTTTTTTCACACTGCTGGAGAGACAGGATTTCTCTTTTCAGTTTGCTGCTTTTCATATCTACGAGTTCACCTTGATTTCTGGCTTTCTTTCTTAGCTCCTATGAGTTGTGTGGGCTTTGGTAGCAAGGAGGTATGCCAGCACATTGAGAGGGTCTCTGCTCTCTGCCATCTTGGCATGGCTCAGTGGCACCAGCGCCTACACTACAGCAGTTTGCAAAGAAGCATGTGAGACCTCAAAGGCTGTCAGATCGTCTTCCTTTACATCTGTCAGACGTGACACTGTTTCTCACGTGGAAAGGGCCGGCTTCTCAAAATGGAAGGATTCCCAAATGTCACCTTCTTGTGTCTTCCTGGAACTTGGGCTGTGAGTGCCTGACTCCTCAGGAAAATTATCTGACGGAAACAGTACGTCCATATAGTCATTTAAATTTTACAGTGATAGTCACAGATGCTAATCTCAGACATAAACCTGTGAAGTAGATATTCGTAGTCCATTTGCTAAATGGACTAATGTGTCTCAGAAAGTTTGGTTACTGCCCTGAGCATCACTTAGTGATGAGTCTTGTGTCCCCCATCCAGATCTCTGTCTGAGGCCCCGGCCCCAGGACTGGGAAATTAAAGACAGGAAAGTGTGATTAGGCACCTAATGGGCAGAGGAATAGTGGGCTCTGCTGGCTTTGGTGGCACCAGTTCCCTCTCTACAGCTCTCCCTTATTTTTCCACTTGCCTAAAACTACAGCTTGTAGGACCTATCCAGCATGAAGCGGCTCATCTTTAGCCATAAGTGGTTCCTTTAACCATCTGTTCCACCCTAGGCTGCAGTTCGAGTACCCTATAAAAGGGAATAATCTCCTCTGTCGCACTCCTCCAAACTCATCCTGTCCTACTTCACTGCCTGTTATTAATTGTGAAACACATTAATTTTACCTTTTTTTTTTTGAGACAGAGTCTTGCTCTGTCACCCAGGCTGGAGTGCAGTGGTGTGATCTTGGCTCACCGCAACCTCTGCCTCCTGGGTTCAATCAATTCTCTGCCTCAGCCTCCCAAGTACCTGGGATACAGGCAACCACCATCATGTCCAGCTAATTTTTGTATTTTTAGTAGAGATGAGGTTTCACCATCTTGGCCAGGCTCGTCTTGAACTCCTGACCTCATGATCTATCCACCTCGGCCTCCCGAAGTGTTGGGACTACAGGCGTGAGCCACCACGCCCAGCCTCTATCCTTTTTGCACCCTTCAGATTTGTTGTATCCTGTTGCAGTTTTGTCTGTTCAGTTCAGCAAACCCTTACTGGGTTCACTAGTATACTAGACCACACAACCTGATATGATACCTCATACTTGTCCATACACTACCCTCCAGGGGCAGTGGGTGCCATGAACTTGCACCCTCACGTCTTACAGGGTGCACTCAAGCAACGCCACTTCTCGCATCTGTGGCTCAATCACATTCGTGCAGCTAATTGCAAGTCCTGGGTTTTCTCTTGCCCCCTGGGACTGATTGCTGATCTTGGCAGTGTATCCATTACCAAGGATAGCACCTGGCTTCTCAGTGGCCAATTGTTTCATTTTCTCTGTACCAGAGTGTGAAGTCACGGCTTGTGTCTTGAGTCCTGCCACTGACAAACAGTGATGACTGCCCACTTTTCAAGCATCCCTCTCTCCTTGTCTTGTGCTGTGTTCTCTCTGGGACCCTTTACCACTTTGTCTAGGTCCCTGATACCAAGGTCTTACCTGTACTATGATTTATGGATGGTGCTCATTTTGGATGCTGTGTTCACCAAGACAGCTACCCTTCTGTTTTTGCCATCCCCCTCCTTCATCCTCCATCACTCCATGTTCTGTCTTCAGCAAGAGTCCAATTCTGGGATTCACCCTCTCCCTGCCTATAGTTATCCATGCGCTGACTTGCTAGACTCCTTTGTAAGACAGAAGATAAGAGAGACAAATGAACATGTAAATGTTTCAACAACAAACTGAAAACTTCAAGATTTTCTTTCTGTTCAGCTTCCTGTCATAAAGAATGATAATTTATGATGAGGACTAAGTTGCATGATGGCACCATTGCTTGTCCTGCCCTTTCCAATCTTTGACAGAAGATGAATGGATTCCTGGAGAAAAACTTACATCTAGTTTATATCGCTCTTTCCCCCACTTCCTTTCCAATACTCTGTCTCCATTTCTATGGCACAGTGGCCTGGGAAGAGGAAACGCAGGGCATTCTGGCTACTCTGGCAGTCGACAAGAAAGTTGAGATTTATTACTTTTTTAACCTGTCACTGACTCTATAAAAATAACATTTTCACTGTGGCCAACTTCTTATACTGAAGACAACAGCAAGTCTTAGGAAGCTTTCCTTCCTCTTCTTCTCTCTCTCTTCCATTCTTTCCTTCCCTCTCTTATTCTTCCTTCTCTGCCTTCTTTATTTTCTCTCTCCAGTAACATCTAGCATTAATCAAGAAGTGCATCCTTTAGCTCCTTCGGAGGCTCCTTGCGTCATCATCATGCTTCTTGGAGTTAGCAGGCATTAATAAATGATTCTTTCCTGTATATGAGTCAGAAATGTATGAAACCCTGCCTAGAAACCCTAATTTTTCTGAAAAGTTCCTGACCTGGTGTTATATTAAAAGGCATCATTTCAGTTCAGTTGGAATGGCATACTACAATTTGCAGTTGCTGTCCCCAAGATCTTCCCTAAGTTTTAAATCCAAGACTAAATACAACTAATTAATACTTTCTTTTTAGTGTAATTTTTGGCCTTCCATGATTTCAGTGTGTTATTAGTTATAGCAGGAAGGGTGACTTTTTAGTAATTCACACTTTGTATATCTCTCAGTTGTAAATCCCAAGTGAAGAAATGAACAAAAAAGACAGTGCCATATTCTTGAAAACCTTGCCAGAGACCTTTACAGTTAAAGCATGAATAAATACCAAACTCACAACTAATTCTTTGCTACAATCACTTGAACATGGGGAATGCACAACTCTTGGTTGTAGAAGATCTGATGGCACCTCACAATAGCAAGACATCATTACCCTCAATTTTACTAATTGGGCTAGAAAATTGCCATTTAATGTCTGTTTTCCAATAATTTTTTTGCATATACATTGCTATATATTTATCTATGCATTTCTGTGTATTATTTATTCCTTGTTTCACATACAAAGATTTGATAACTTAAGTAGTAAGTAAAATATATATATATATATATTTTTTTTGAGACAGTCTCACTCTGTTGCCCAGGCTGGAGTGCAGTGGTGCAATCTCAGGTCACTGAAACTTCTGCCTCTTGGTCTCAAGAGATTCTCATGCTTCAGCCTCTTGAGTAGCTGGGATTACAGACATGCACAACCATGCTGGGCTAATTTTTGTATTTTTAGCAAAGACAGGGTTTTTTGCCATGTTGGCCAGGCTGGTTTAGAACTCCTGGCCTTAAGTGATCCACCCTCCTCTGCCTCCCAAAGTGTTGGGATTACAGGCGTGAGCCACCGTCCCGGCCATAAGTAGATTTACTTGGAGTTGTTTTCATGCTGTATGACCCTAGAAAGTAAGCTAGCCCTTTTTAGGCTTAGTATCTTTATTTTTAAGATAGAGGTTTACAATCTTCTCTATAATATTTTGTGAGAACTTAATTTTAAAATTTGATACCTTGTAGTAAAAAACGATAGACTATTATATAGGCTGTTCTCTTTTTCCTTCTCTCTCCCTCTCTCACTATTTTTATTGTTATTGTTATTCATTTTGACGGCAGGTTATCTTCTGAAAAATACATAGTACTTGGTATAATGCTCAGTACTTGATTAATTATATGAATTGAATACATATGCATTTGGATATATGCTGAATGAAGATGTGAAAACTAGACAAAGTACAGAAAACTGTGCTTTGGTTTCAAGTATAATAAACACTAATGGTGTTAATTGAGTGGCTACTGTTTATTTGACAAAGAGCTATGTTCTTTACATTTATTATTATTTAGCTGGCAAAAACCTTAAAGGTTAGTATTATGTCCCAATATATCAATGAGGGGATTTGAGCTTAAAGTTGAAAAATTATATATAGTCAGTAAATGTCAAAGCTGGAATTTGAATTCAAGGAGGACTAAATTAGCAGGTACTCCAACTCATACTTCTGCCTACTCCATTCTAACTATATTAGGAAACTAATATTGGAAGGCGTAGGTGTTATGACCACTTGGAGAATGTTTTTAGAATTTTGTTTAATCATCTGATTAATTTTGGCAGCAAACTTATCTCAATGCATCTGGGAATAAAATTACTTTGATCAAGCAAAGTCCAATTACCTAGATCATATTTTTACTAGTTAAGATTACATTTAACACATGCTATTAAAATATTATATAAAATCTACTCATAGATATTTAATCATAGTTTTGAAATCCCATAATCAATTAAAATAACTGATAGTTATAATGAAAGTTGCCCTTGGCTGTGGGACGATGACTTATTCACCATTTTCACTGCTTTTTTTTTTTATTTTTTTAATTTTTTATTTTATTTTATTATACTTTAAGTTCTAGGGTACATGTGCATAACGTGCAGATTTGTTACATATGTATACTTGTGCCATGCTGGTGTGCTGCACCCA
>NW_012113141.1:14914511-14927064 GCF_000951035.1 Colobus angolensis palliatus | reverse complement strand
CCTGTTCACTCTGATGGTAGTTTCTTTTGCTGTGCAGAAGCTCTTTAGTTTAATGAGATCCCATTTGTCAATTTTGGCTTTTGCTGCTGTTGCTTTCACTGCTTTTTACCTGAACAGTTAGAGTCTTGCTTTGAAGCTAAGGGGTCCAGCACTGGGAGTCCGTTCACTAGAACCAGCTTTCAGAAGTGCTTAGTGCCAAAGTCTGATAAAAGCAGCAAAACTCAGAGCTCCTGGAGAGGCATCATCTAACAGAAGAGACTGGGCACAGAAGAAGAATAAAGAAACCACAGAGATTCCCAGCAATCAACCAGGCAGATACTCTGAATTGCCTGAGGTCACTGGGGTTATACCCTGTCAACATTCCCTGGTAAAACTTTGTGGACACTTGTAGGCTTTTTCTTGGACTTTTAACTTATATTAGCATATAATGTTACATTGAAATGTAGGTTAAATTAAATACCTTTTTTTTATGATACTTCCCTTTAAAAGTGAACAATGTAATGGCTTTGGGCTTCCAAGCTGTCTTTTTCTTTTGCTCTAGTTTTTAAGTGCAGTCAATATTTTTGAAAATGCCTCAGAGCACTGAATGCATTTCCAGCATATGATGTAGCCCCAGTTTCATTTTCGGTGTTGAATTTCTGCCGTATTCAATCTGAACTACAATTTTAGAAATTACAAATTTTAGCAGTTAAAAGTGAGCCAGGGCCCAAAGTTAGTTTTGTAGCACATGGTACCATGTCAGTCAGCTCTCCTGCCCTGCTAGAGGCTTTGTGAACAAGGTATTGGGACCTTGGCTGAACATGGGGACATCATATTTCATGCCTGTGAAAAGGAAGGTTCATGCTGATAAGGTTACATGTTGATACCAAGAAGAATAATTTGTGCTTAGTTATAAAGTTCAAATGGGATAAAGAAACCATGGGGAGCCATGATGTGTGGTTTATGGACATGGTTAGAGGAAGAGAAGCCTGGCAGAATTATCTGGAGTTTAGATACTGATTGCAAAATATCAGCTATCAGTAGCTTCAGTTCAGTGAAAGAAGCAAACAAAACATGCAGCAACATATTTAGGTACGGGAATCTTGAATACCATCACTCAATGCATGTGATTCCAGCTCAATATGTATTTCATTCCTCCTTTCTTCTGTGAAAAAAAATCTATTCTTAGTGCATTTTCCATTTCTGCAAGAAACTCATGGGCTATTAACTGGAGTTTGCTGGAGCAAAGTGGCTTGGAGAGAGAATTTGTGAGCCAAACTTGCTCTGTCAGGTCAGCTAAAGTATTTTCTCTACAAACAAACTACTGTGTGCCCAAACAATTTCTTCCATGCAGCTTGAATGTGCTGTAAGATAGGAAAGATAGTGATTTCCAGCCAGACAGATGTACAGTAATGGTAATCGCCTCATGAGATTAAACTCAACAGAGCTGCAGGGTCCTTTGTAAGAGGGTGAATAATCTCTACTGTCACTGAGTGAAAAGAAAAAAGAATAGCTAGAAGCACAAATGGCTCAAAATCCATTACCACCATCCCAAGCCTTGGCTTTTCTGACGTCTTCCCTATTTCATCAATAGTATCAGCTTCCACAGTCTCTAGCCATAAACCTTGCAATCATCCTGTTTTCTCTATCACCCTTACCTACTTATCTAATGAATCTTCAAGCCCTATCCAGACTAGAGTGCATAGAGAGCTGTGGTGTTTTAAGTCATTGCAGGGTGGGTGGATGCTAACGTGTTGATGAGACAGAAAAACACATCTATTTATATAAAAAGAAAAATCGGCATCATTTCTCAGACTGGAAGGATTTTCTGGCCTTAGTTATGAACCTCAACATTACAATTTTAAAAAAGCTCTAACATCTCAAAAATCTGTCCATTCATATTCAGGCTTGTGGCTTGTGTGTCCTGTTTGAATCTTCAACATTCATCATTTCTCAACGCTCCTTAAAACTCCAAATCTGACCAAGTTATATCATTTCTTAAGAAAAAAAAATCATCAACTCCCAATCATTTCTACACAGCTTAACAGGGCTTCTTAGCTTCAACTTCAGTCATAATCCGACTTTCTAGGCATAGAAAGTTTTTAAAACAATAATTAATTTTCATACTTGAATGTCTTTATTCTGCTGTTTCAACTCCACACAGCTGCTGTCTTTCCCAATCACTTCCACATACCTACTGTCCTCATACCTACTATCTCTTCCCCTTCCTTTGAATTAACCTTGAAAAGCTTCTTCTCAACTTTATAGTTAGTTCCTGACTCAACTCTTTCCTAACCCCTCCATGCAGAATTAAGCACTTCTATATCTCTGGTGAGATGACCATCTTATTGAAACTGCCAATCATCATATACCATTCACTGTATTATGATTAAATGTAGGTGTATCTGCCTTCCCTGATTGATTATGACTGTATGGAGTTCAGACCTTTTCATGCCCTCATCTTCAGAGTGTAGCACACTGGCAAAGAGTAAGGTGCTCAACATATATTTAAATTAATTAAAAATGAATATTAATTTATTGGCTTACTTTTCAGGGTGCTTGCCCACCAACGCATGGTTAAAAACATACTTGGACTGCATTCCATACTCCAAGTGATGACATTCACTGCCTTGTTATCACTGCCTCCAGTCCCAAGAGTTCTGAGATTTGGTTTAGGAATGGAGAATTTTTTAGAGAGAAGGGTGACAATAGTAAAACAGACCCATTCATGAGATAAACCGTTTCTCAAGTTTTTATAATTAGGATTTAATACAGAACAAAATGATATTACATATCAGGAAATCTAGATTTCTTCAACCACCTTCTTATCAATACCTGAGTAAAGTCAGCTCTACCTCTACATTTGCACTGTAGAAATCAGGATCTGCCAGCCAAATGTGCTATTTCAATTTCCATTTCAGTGAATTAAATTATATCGATTAAAAATTCAGTTTTTTTGTAGCACTGGCCACATTTCAAATGCTCGATAGCCACAGGTGGTCAGTGACTGCCGTATTAAACAGTGCAGATAGAGAAATTTCCTTATCATAGAAAGTTCTACTGGACAGCAGTGATCTGTAAAATTTCCCAAACTACTGACAGTTGTGTTTGCAAATGCAGCATGCTTATATCACTCTCATGCCTAAATCCTTTACTGGATGGAGATCATGGCTAAGATCAAATTCAAAGGTTTTTATATGTATCCCATGCCCTTTATGAATGGCTTCTCTTGATGATGTATTCAACTTCATGGCTTTCCACAGTCCCACACGCACTCTTTGTGCTAAAGGAAGTGTTGTGCTTTCAAGCTGACAAATTGGCAGAGCTCTGACCACCTGTGTGCCTTTTGCCTGGCATTATTACTCATGTGACTAATTCCCATGCTCTTTCCAGCTACAACAACTTGAAACCTTCCTTGGTTCTCTCAGTTGAAGATGCCCAATGATCATCTGTGTTATTATAATTCTGTGTGCTTCTCTCTCATCAATTAATGTACTACTTTTCCCTACACAGCAGTTGTATGCTTTTCACTTCAATCATATGTTGAATATGGTTGCTGAAGCATAATGATTTATCTTGTGGAATAAGAACGTCAATGTTTTCTTACCACCTGTCTTTAGCTTCCAAAATGGAGATAAGGCATACATAATTCCTAAATGTGGTAATAGTTTAAATTACATATTTCTATAAGATTGATTTATGGTACGTATCTGCACTATTTTCTGATTCATAAACTTACTCTCTAATATCTCTTTTAAAAAATAAAAATGTAGCATCTATTTTTGAGTTATTTATATTATTTAGTTGTCCACATTATTTTATTTATTGATTTTAGTATTCTGATGCTTTGCCTACATCAAAATAATCATTACATATTCAGAGATGCTTTTTTAAACACAAAGAGTAACACAAGAAGTTCAAGAAATGTATCATAAGATGCAATATTCAGAGAAATAATTGGAGAATATATTATATTGTCAACATTTAGCCATTATAATCAACTTTAGTCATCAAAGCTGCCTTAGAGTCTTTAGTATTTTAACATTAATTTCAAAATAATTTATTCTATTATTACACTGACTTTCATACTAATGTAAATGAACTTAATAAGATGAAGCTCAAATATAATGTTAAAACAGCAACATAATAGAAATTGTAACCCAAGTGAGTACACTCCAAAGCAAAGAGGTTTTTTGACTGGATCTGTGGAGGAATTTTCATTTCCGTTAATCCATATCACAGACTTGTCACTTTCCCAAAAGGGGAGAAGAAAATTCTAATAAAATCTTTTTTGCATTTAAATGATAACTCATGTTCTGCATTCATTTGCCTTTGAAATTGACTGTTGAGAAAACATGGGCACTATAGGGTTAAAAATACAATTGTGAACCTCACTTGCTCACATACAGTCCTGCTCTCTCCCCCACACTGCTTTCATGTCACAGAGATTTTTCTTTTCTTTTCTTTTCTTTTCTTTTTTTTTTTTACTTCATGATATTTGTTTATTTCTGACTGTAAGGCCATACCAGGACAAGACATTTTTTTCTTTTTCTTTTTTTTTTTTTAAATTATACTTTAAGTTCTAGGGTACATGTGCACAATGTGCAGGTTTGTTACATAGGTATACATGTGCCATGTTGGTTTGCTGCAACCATCAACTCATCATTTACGTTAGGTATTTCCCCTAATGTTATCATTATTTCCAACTATGTGGTCAATTTTGGAATAAGTGCGATGTGGAATAGGTGCTAAGAAGAATGTATATTCTGTTGATTTGAGGTGGAGAATTATGTAGATGTCTATTAGGTCTGCTTGGTGCAGAGCTGAGTTCAATTCCTGGATATCCTTGTCACTTTCTGTCTCATTGATCTGTCTAATATTGACAGTGGGGTGTTAAAGTCTCCCATTATTATTGTGTGGGAGTCTAAGTCTCTTTGTAGGTCTCTAAGGACTTGCTTTATGAATCTGGGCGCTCCTGTATTGGGTGCATGTATATTTAGGATAGTTAGTTCTTCTTGTTGAATTGATCCCTTTACCATTATGTAATGGCTTTCTTTGTCTCTTTTGATCTTTGTTGATTTAAAGTCTGTTTTATCAGAGACTAGGATTGCAATCCTTGCCTTTTTTTTTTGTTTTCCATTTGCTTGGTAGATCTTTCTCCATCCCTTTATTTTGAGCCTATGTGTGTCTCTGCACATGAGATGGGTCTCCTGAATACAGCACACTGATGGGTCTTGACTTTTCTAACTCTTCATTATTATTTATCAATTAAAGACAAAATGACCTTTGTTTAATTTTAATTTTTGTATAAATAGTACTCAATAAGCTTTTGTCATTAAGTCTAATCTGCATCAATTATCTGAGATATAATGACAAAAATTAAATGTGCCTATGTAACTATTAAATCCTAGATAAATATTTGTTGATGTGTCATTATTCTGATTGGAAAAGGTGAGAATATAAAGTGACTCTTGTTAGTCCAAGGATATGTGATGTGGGTTAGGTTTTGGAATTTCTTCACTTTCTCTGTTGTTCTTCACAATGAGAATTTCTAACAGTTCATATTAACTATAGTATAAAATAACATATTAAATAAGAGAAGTATAATATTTTGATTCTCTGAAAATAGTATTAGGATTGTTAAATAAATAGTGTATTATCTGTCAGATCAGTCTAATGAAAGCACATTTTATGACTTTAAAAACCAAATAATTAAATGACGTGAATGATAGAAAAACATGTGGGACACAGACATCTTTTGTGTCTGTGACTACTTCACTCTTCTACCTTTTGATAATGTTAGCTCTGACCTCCCCATTCATTTTTCATTCTAAACACACACATGTGCATACACACACACATCTGCACAAGCAGGTCATCTTCCAAATGTCACCAAGTGTGACACGATACACACCATTTTGTTCTCAATCTAACACCTTTGCTTTCATAGCAGGTTCCAATCACTTGTGTTCAAAGTGGCAGTATAGGAAGAATCGTCTTTTATCCTTGCCACGTTCCTTCTTTCATGTATTTTTCTTCTCATCTATGTAACCATCACTCATTCCAAAGGCTATGCTCGAAGATGATTTTCCTTTTAGACAAGTTCCATTGGAATTCTTTCTAAGGCAGAAATTCCAAGAATTACAATAATCTGTGCATACTTAAAATGTCCACATTATTCTAGGATAGAACTTTAAAAGCATAACTTCTTTGCAGCGACCATTTGCTCTAACCTGAGGTTTCTGCTCTGTCATTACTCTCATTCTCTGTTTTGTCCTCCCAGGTAGGCTATAATTAAGGTTTTTAGTGCAGCAATGTTTGTAAAATAATCTACAATATTGCAATTTCTTCTGACCACAGTGTCTTCAGTAAAAAGTTGGCCACTTCATAAGTCATGCTCAACACTTAGAAACTTACTTTTTATATAAGCCATTGGAAACCACATAAAAAAAACCCAGAACTCTGTATTGAGATTAAATTTTCATGTGGGCACTACTTATTCAATCACTAAATATTGGTGTAGTAGTCTGTGGCTGTTGGTCCTATATGGGCCAAGAGTCACCTTGCACTAAATGTCATTAGAAAATGTGTTAAGACCTGGAAGAACATCAGCAAGAGAAAAGAATAGGACTTCCAAGAGCTCATTCATCTGCAAAAACATCACTTTGAACTCGTGTCTATATTCAAAATTAGCTTCACAAGCATGAAGGAAATCAGGTGAAAGATTACAGCACCTATAGATAGCACAGAAATAAGAAAGGACACATTGAAATGGATAGGAAGGACAGTATTACATTAACCATGTCACCTCCCCCTGAGCCCCTGGCAGTAAAGAGTCAAGAGAGATACCCTTTGCAGGAGGGAGAAACAGGGAAGTAAGCACTGAACTTTGCACTGGGCCTCAACACTAGACCTACCCCAGGAAAAGCCCACAGCCCCAGATTCTAGGCTGGTATCAATGGACTTTTAAGGAAACACATAGATTCAAAATGAAGGGAAGAAAAAAGACATTCCTACAAATGGAAATCAAAAGAGAGCAGGGGTAGCTATATTATACCATATAAAAAGACTTTAAGTCAAAAGCTCTAAAAGGAGATATAACAATAAAGGCATTGATTCATCAGAAGGATATAACAATTGTAAATACATATGTACCCAATATTGGAACACCAAAATATGTAAAGCAAATATTAAATGATGTGAAGAGAGATATAGATTGCAATACAGTGACAGTAGGGTATCTCACTACTTGACTTCCAACGATAGACAATTCATCCAGATAGAAAATGAAAAAGAAATATGGGACTTAAACTACACTTTAGAATAGCAGAACTAGGAGACATATATAGAACCTTCCATCCAACATACACAAATCTATAAATGTGATGTACCACATTATGAGAATAAAGAAAAAAATGTGATCATCTCAATATATGCAGCAAAAGCATTTGACAAAATACAAAATACTTTCATGATAAAAACTTCCAATAAGTTCAATTTAGAAGAAATGTACCTCAATACAATAAAGATTATATATGAAAAACCTACAGCTATGTTGAAAACCTAAGTAAAAGTTGAAAGCTTTTCCTCTAACGTTAGAAACAAGACAAAAATGCCTACTCTCCTACTTTTATTCAACATAGTACTAGAAATTCTAGCTACAGCAGTTAGCGCAAAGAAAGAAAGAAAACTCATCCAGATTGGAAAGGAAGAAGTTAAATTGTCTCTGTTTGCAAATGACATTATCATATTTATAGAAAACTGTAAATACTCCACTAAAAGTGTTAGAACTAATAAACTAATTCTGTAAAGTATATAACAAGATACAACATTTACATAAAAATCAATATTTTCTCTACACTAACAATGAACACAATAACTATATAAAAATAAAATACTTAGGAATAAATTTAACAAAGAAAGTAAAAGACCTGTACATGGAAAACTATGAAACAATGATTAAAAATTTTAAGAAGACAGAAATAAATCAAAAGATATCCTATGATCAAGAATTGGGAGAATTAATATTGTTCAAGTGTTCAAACTACCCAAAGTCATCTACATTTTCAATGCAATCCTCATCAAAGTTCCAATAACACTTTTTGCAGGTATAGAAGAAACAATCCTAAAATTCACATGGAATCACAAAAGACCCTGGACAGCCAAAACAATCTTGAACAAAAAGAATAAAGCTGGAAGCATCTACCTGACTTTAAAATATACTACAAAACTATAGTAATCAAAATAGCATGGTACTGGCATAAAAACATAAACAGAGACAAGTGCGACAGAATAGTGATGCCTCAAATAAATTCTCACATTTATGATCAATTGATTTTTAACATTCAACAAATGTGCCATAACAAATAATGGGGAGAGGATAGTCTCTTCAATAAACTGTTGAATTTCACCCCACAGAAGAATAAAATTAGATCCTTACCTCATACTGTATTAAAAAATAAAGTAAAAATGCATTAAAGAACTAATGTAATACCTAAAAATATAAATGTAAAACTTTTAGAAGGAAACATTCAGAAAATAATCTAGGACACTGGTCTGGGCAATGATTTTTTTCTTTTAAATATGACCTCAAAAGCAGAGAGACCCAAAGCAAAAATAGACAAATGGACTTACATGAAACTAAAAGGCTTCTGCATAGGAAAGGAAATAATCAACAGATTGAAGAGACAACGTACAGAATGGGAGAAAATATTTGTAAGCCATGCATCTTATAAAAAGTTCATATTTAAAAGATGTAAAGACTTAAGCAACTCAATAGCAAGAAAACAGCCCTTTTAAAAAATGTACAGAGGAGCTGAATGAACATTTCTCAAAAGAAGGCATCCAATTGTCCAAGAGGCATATAAAAAGTGCTCAATATCACTAATTGTCAGAGAAATGCAAGTTAAAATCACAATGAGATATCATCTCACACGTGTTGGAGTAGCTATTATCAAAAAGACAAAAAGTGTAGGTTAAAATGTGGAGTAAAGGGAACTCTTGTACACTGTTGGTGGGAATGAAAATTAGTAGAGACACTATGGGAAAAAAAAAGTATGGGAACTTCCTCAAAAAATTAAAAATAGAACTACCATATGATCTAGCAATCTCAATACCAGGTATATATCCAAAGGAAATAAAATCAGTGTACTAAAGAGACATCTGCACCCCCATGATTGTTGCAGCACTATTTAGAGTAGCCAAGATCTGGAATCAAATTAAGTGTCAGTGGATAAAGAAACTATGGTATGCATACACAGTGAAATACTACTCAGCTTTACAAAGGAAGAAAACTTTGTCATTTGCAACAATGTGGATAAGCCTGGAATACATCATGTTAAGTGAAATAGGCCTGGCACCGAAAAACAAATACTGCATGATCTCGTGCATACGTAGAATTTTAAAAACTAGAACTCATAGAATGGTGGTTAACAGTGGCTAAGAGTTGTGGGGTTAGAGAGATGTTGGTCAAAGGATACAAAATTTCAAATAAGAGGAAAAAGTTCAAGGGATCTATCATAGAATATAGTGATTATAGTTAAAACAATGTATTATTGAAAGCTTCTCTGACAGTATGTTTTAAGTGTTCTTACCACAAAAATTGATAAGTTGTGAGATAATACTTATGTTACATAGCTTTATTTAGCCATTCCACATTTACACACAAGTTAAGACATCTTGATATATATGATAAATATGTACAATTTTTATTTGTTTATTAAAAAAGAAAAAATAGGCCGGGCACAGTGGCTTATGCCTGTGACCCCAACACTTTGGGAGGCTGAGGCCACCAGGTATCTTGAGGTCAGGAGTTCAAGGCCAACATAGCAAAACCCCATCTCTACTAAAAATACAAAAATTAGCCAGGTGTGGTGGTTTGCTCCTGTGGTCCCAGCTACTCTGGAGGCTGAGGTAGCAGGATCACTTGAGCATGGGAGACAGAGGTTGCAGTGAGCCAAGATCTTGCCACTGCACTCCAGCTTGGACTACAGAGAGAGACTTGTCTCAAAAAAATAAAAGAATATTGCTAAGATGATGCTGAGTTGTTGAAAAATTTCACCTCTGAAATAATGTTGCTGTATTTGAGTCCTAACTTCTCTTCTTCCTAACCTTAAGACCTATACCTTAGTTTCCTAGGTTTTTATCAGTTTCCAACTATAACACAGAGGTAATAATAGTACCTTCCACATAGGACTGTAAGGATTAAATGAAATAATTTATAACATACTAAACAGAGTGACTAGCGCAGAGTTAGCTGTCTATAAATGTAGTATGATAATTTTTAGGAAGCATAAATGAGATTTCTAAATACGTGGCCTATCTACTATCATCACGACTTTAGCACACTGGTTATATAAGTGAATTCTTCAAATGTATTCAAGTATTTATGTTCAGTTATATTATACATACCTTATTAATATTTGCATTCCCAGTACTCGCATAGTTCCTACTACCGTATATAGTAGGCATGAAAAATGTTCTTCATCTGATGATCACATAAATTAATGATTTAATGGATAAACAAAAATATATGAACAGCTAATTGAAATTATAATATAAATAGCTAAAACCCCAATTACCTTGAAAATACTTTATTCATTAATTTCTAGAAAACTGTTATTTTTAAAATGTTTATTAAGATTAAAATGGAATAAAGTGTATTTAACCTGGAATTTATAAACATGAGTCATAGAACGTCCACTGTTCCCGACATTGTCCTGAAAGTTATAAATTCCAATGAAAATTTTCCTTTCTTGTTCTTTGCCCCTGCACATGTCTTCTAAACAGATTTGACCATCAGATAGAAATTGGGCTCTGAAGTATTCCAGTCAACGGAGTAGGAAGAAAAGGGAAAGACATATGATGTAAAGTAATATGTTATTTATTTGGCATCCATTCTCTCTAAATCTATATTCCTAGCACAGTTATGAGTTGTAGTGTACTACCACCACCCCACAGGTAAGAGCAATTCTCATTTGGTGAGCCAGAGCCCTTTGCAGGACACTTCTGAAAGTGCTAATGGGAAGGCTATTTCCTGCTTGGGAGACATAATGCTGGCAGGATGTGAATTTGGGGCTTTCAGAGCCAACTTCTCTGGACACATGAAGGAGGCCCATATGTCCTAGGAAAGAAGCAGGTCAGCCTTTAGAAGGAAACAGATCCAAGCAATTGAGAGTAAAAGAGAAACTTAGTAACTTTATTTGAAACACTGGATGGAGATTTGTTTGAAACCACTTCCTACACCTCCTCCAGAAGCTTCCCACTTACAGTGGCCAATATATGTATTTTTTAAGTTCAAGTTTATTTGAGTTGTATTTTTGTCACTTTTCTACAGCATGTGTCCTGATTAATTTAGCTATGGAAAAAAATTGAGATAACTTTGATTTTAATCATTTCCTAGTGTCCAAGAAAAGGAAATAAAAAATTAAAAGGGAATCCATGAACTAGAATTAAGATATTTTCTTGTTTTTTAACTACTCGTACATTTATCAAATATTTATTGAGCACTTACTGGACAGTTTTTCCTAATTGGTTAGAAGGGATCAATATACCAAATAGGCAAAGATCCTTGCCTTTATAGGACTTACATTCCAATGGGAAGATAAAAAAGCATAATTATTATGTAGGTTGTTTAAAAGTCATACCTCTGGCAGGATGTGAGTAAATTGATATGGGAAGGAAAAAGTAGGACAGGATAGGATGTGCATGTATTGCAGAGGTTAAGGAAGAAATTTTGCATAAAGTGATCAAGTTAGGCCTATTTGAGAATATGGGACTTGAACAGCTCTTTGAAGGAGGTGAAGGTGAAGAGATCTCCAATTGTAGGACAGCCAGTGTATGTTCTAGTAGAACCAGCATGAAGGAAAATAGGGAGAAGTTGCCAACAAAGTGATGCAGGATCATTTCCCAGAAGACTCTGAGGTTCATTTTAATTCTGTTCTAAATGAAATGAGAATTCATTGAGAGTTTTGAGTTGAGGAGTGGCATCATATGACTTCCTATTTGAAAGTGTATTCTGCTGCCCTTTGAGACTAGTTCTTGGGCACATGAAGGGGCAAAAACAGAATGAGGGAGGCAAGGTGGAAAGATATTGCAAGGGTCCAGGGGAGAGATATTGGTAACTTGTCCAAAATGAAAGTGGTGAAGGTAGTATATGATCACTAATTAGAATGCATATTCTGAATGTAGAGCTTACAGTATTTTCTTCCAGATCTGACATAGGGTGTGAGAGACAGAGAGGAGATAAGAATGATGCCAAGACTTCTGCTAGGATGAAAAAGACTGCAGAAGGAATTTTGGGTAAAAGATAGAGTTTAATTTTAGTTTAATTTTGGATGTGTTACGTTTGACATGCCCAACAGACTCACAAGTGGAGATGTTCAGTAGACACACTTTAATATGAGAGTCTGGGTTTCAGGAGATAGATCTGAAAACATAAAAGGAATTGTTGAATTACAGATGGGTTTTTGTTTGTTTGTTTGTTTGTTTTTGATGGAGTCTTGCTCTTGTCACCCAGGCTGGAGTGCAATGGCATGATCTCAGCTCACTGCAACCTCTGCCTCCTGGGTTCAAG
>NW_012113141.1:14909773-14914444 GCF_000951035.1 Colobus angolensis palliatus | reverse complement strand
CTCCTGACCTTGTGATCTGCCCCCTTCGGCCTCTCAAAGTGCTGGAATTATAGGCATGAGCCACCATGCCCAGCCACAGATGGGTTTTATGTCATGAGACTGGCTAAGATCTCCAAGGAGTTAACATCGATGGGTAAGTGAAGAGGACCAAGAACTGAGCCTGGGGTATTCCACATCAAGAGTTAAGGCAGAAGAGAGGGGCCTAACAAAGGAAAATGAAAAGTGACTGCTGAGCTAGAAAAGCTGCAAAATATGCATTATATCCATTATATCTGAGAAGTCACATGGAGAAAGTGTATTAAGGAGAAGGGAAGGATGAACACAGTCAAAAGCTGATGAGAAATCAGTAAATTGAGAATTGAAAATGAAGCATTAGATTTAATAATGCGGTTGTCATCTGGTGACCTTGATAAAAGTATTTTTGTAGCATATGGGTCAGGGAATGGCAAGAACATAATCACAGTAGTGGCAAAGAAAGGGAGCAGAGGCATTTGAAACAATGATACAGATAACAGATTTAGGTATTTTCCTGCAAAGGGAGCAAAGGCATGCAGTAATAGCTGACAAGTCAAGAGAGGATTGGGTGATTTTTGTTTGTTTGTTTGTTTGTTTTCTTTTCTTTTTGAATTTTCCATATAAATATATATGGGAATATATATCCTATATGTTTCTGATGGAACGACCTGATAGAGAAAAGGACTATTGATGATATAAGAGAGAAAGAAGGCAGAGAAATGTGGGAGTGACGGCCTTGATTATGAGTGAGAAGAGATGGCCCTATTACAAAAGTTGAAGAGTTTACTTTATATGGAAACATGGATAATTAATTGTTGGTAAAAGGTGAAAATGCAGAGTAAGTGAGTCTAGATTCAAATAAGTAGGTAGATGTGGGGATGGGAGTCTGTAAAAGCCTCAGTATTTTCAATGAATTAGGTGACAAGGATAACTGAGAATAAAAATGTGGGAGGAGAGGAGGTATTGGGATTTTCTGGGAGAGAGGAGGATTATAAAAAGTCACTTAAGAAAGAAGAGAGAGCTAATAGGTAGTCTAAGTGGAGTAGAGTTGTTAAGCATTATGAGGTGTTGATTTGAGACCCATGGTCATGCATTTAATAAGCGCATTAGCTAGGTTTTGTGTTTTGTTCCAACTACATATCTCTTTATGAACATAGGCACAGATAGATCAGGATTATAACTTTATCAGATAAACACCATAAAGTGAGACAGGGGCAGAGAATTATGTATATGCAACACAGTAATTATAATTGACCATTCAATTTATTTAGGAAAGGAGAGGGGAAAAGATGTGAAAGGATAAAGAACAGTTAAATTTTATAGGATTAATGAATTGAGGGTAACTGGTAGGTCAAGGATAGTTGTAAGTCAATAACTAGAGTGACTGAGTTAGAAAGAGGAGAGACAGTGCTTTCTAAGAGCACTCAGAGGACAACACATGTGTTGAAGATAATGGAAGGGTATCAGGTATTGATGGTTGTAAGGCCTAAGATGTATAACCAGAAGAATGAGTGGCTGAGCTGTGGTGGGAGGCAATAGCATTGGACGAAATGATGTTAACGAAGTGGCAGGTGAAGATACTGAAAGTATCATTTCTATGTACTTTGAAATTCCAAAGAATTAAGGAACAAGTAATAATAGCAAGAATGACAAGAAGTGAGAAGCTGAAATAATTGAAACAAGGGGTAATGAGCATCATGAAGGAGGAGAATAATGCACAGTTCTGAAGGTCCCCAAATCTCTGGGACCATCTGTGAGAAATGCTCTATCAGAGAACAATGATTTATGGGATAAAGAACAATTACTAAATGACATTATATCTGAGTCTCAGAGTCTATGCAGATTCTCGATTTGGATAAATTAATATGGAAAAAATTCAATTATCTGTGGATAATTGGACTGGACACATATTGAACCTGCAACCTCTGCCCTGATTTCAGGGTTCCCTGTGTAGTTTGTAGGGACTTGATGATATTGTGTCAGGGTCAAGGACTGAATTGTCATACATACCAATGACTAATGATGAATAATGCCTGCATTTGTCCATTAGGATTTCTTTTATTTTGTTCTTCTTCCTCTTTTTTTCCAGTTTGAGAGAATGCCACCTAATGCTACTCATCACGAGCTGACAGGAAGAGTAGTTAGGAATATGGATTGTTTGGTCCAATTAGCTAATTTAGATGATATAATTTATAACATGAAAAATAATCACAAAACAGGTGTGTAATCAAGAGAAACTCTATTTTTCTAACAGAGTTTAGTTTTTTTCATGAGTTTTCATTTCTACATGGCAGTGAAAACTTTAATGTCAACACCTTCAGTTATATTAGTCTGAGTCAGTTGCTTTTTTCCTAAAAAATTAAGTACTATTGAGTCGCTTCCAAGAAGGCTGAATAGGAACAGCTCCAGTCTGCAGCTCTCAGTGAGATTAATGCAGAAGACAGGTGATTTCTGCATTTCAAACTGAGGTACCTGGTTCCATCTCATTGGGACTGGTTGGCTGGAGTGGATATAGCTCATGGAGACTGAGCCAAAGCAGGGCAGGGTATCACCACACCCGGGAAATGCAAGGGATCCGGGGATTTCCCTTTCCTAGCCAAGGGAAGCCGTGACAGATTGTACCTGAAAAAAATGGTAAACTCCTGCCCCAATACGGCACTTTTCCCATGGTCTTAGCAACCAGCAGACCAGGAGTTTCCCTCCCATGCCTGGCTCGGCCAGTCCCACACCCACGGAGCCTTGCTCACTGGTAGTGCAGCAGTCTGAAATGACCTGCGAGGCTGCAGCCTGGTAGGGGAGCAGGGCGTCTGCCATTGCTGAGGCTTGAGTAGGTAAACAAAATGGCTGGGAA
The DNA here is from genome assembly GCF_000951035.1 of Colobus angolensis palliatus. NCBI lineage: Eukaryota > Metazoa > Chordata > Mammalia > Primates > Cercopithecidae > Colobus > Colobus angolensis. The sequence continues at coordinate 14,911,578 of NW_012113141.1, read as the reverse complement.
GCTCAAACTGGGTGGAGCCCACTGCAGATCAGCAAGGTCTACTGCCTCTATAGACTACATTTCTGTGGGCAGGGCATAGCTGAACAAAAGGCAGCAGACAACTTCTGCAGACTTAAATGTCCCTGTCTGACAGCTGTTAAAAGAGCAGTGGTTCTCCCAGCATGGCATTCAAGCTCTGAGAACAGACAGACTGCCTCATCAATTGGGTGCCTGACTCCCATGTAGCCTGACTGGGCTATATCTCCCAGTAGGGGCTGACAGACCCCTCATAGAGGTGGGTGCCCCTCTGGGATGAAGCTTCCAGAGGAACGATCAGGCAGCAATATTTGCTGTTCTGTAATATTTGCTGCTCTGCAGCCTCCACTGGTGATACCCAGGCAAACAGAGTGGACCTCCAGCACACCTGCAGCTGAGGGGACTGACTGTTAGAAGGAAAACTAACAAACAGAAAGGAATAGCATCAACATAAACAAAAAGGACATCAACACCAAAACCCCATCAGTAAGTCACCAACATCAAAGACCAGAGGTAGATAAAACCACAAAGATGGGGAGAAACCAGAGCAGAAAAGGTGAAAATTCCAAAAACCAGTGCGCCTCTTCTTTTTCAAAGGATCACAGATGCTTGCCAGCAAGGGAACAAAACTGGACGGATAATGAGTTTGATGAGTTGACAAAAGTAGGCTTCAGAAGGTCAGTAATAACAAATTTCTCCGAGCTAAAGAAGCTTGTTCTAACCCATCGCAAGGAAGTTAAAGCCTTGATAAAAGGTTAGACAAATGGCTAACTAGAGCAAACAGTGTAGAGAAGACCTTAAATGACCTGATGGAGCTGAAAATATGGCACGAGAACTATGTGATGCATGCACAAGCTTCAATAGCTGATTCGATCAAGTGGAAGAAAGGGTATCAGTGACTGAAGATCAAATTAATGAAATAAGGCAAGAAGACAAGATTAGAGAAAAAACTGTAAAAAGAAACAAAGAAAGCCTCCAAGAAATATGGGACTATGTGAAAAGTCAAATCTACGTTTGATTGGTGTACCTGAAAGTGATGGGGAGAAAGAAACCAAGTTAGAAAATGCTTTTTAAGATATTATCCAGGAGAACTTTCCCAACCTAGCAAGGCAGGCCAACATTCAAATTCAAGACATACAGAGAACACCTCAAAGATACTCCTCAAGAAGAGCAACCCCAAGACACATAATTGTCAGATTCACCAAGGTTAAAATGAAGCAAAAATGTCAAGGGCAGCCAGAGAGAAAGGTCGGGTTACCTACAAAGGGAAGCACATCAGACTAACAGTGGATCTCTCGGCAGAAACCCTACAAGCCAGAAGAGTGTAGGGGTCAGTATTCATTATTATTGAAGAAAAGAATTTTCAACCCAGAATTTCATATCCAGCCAAACTGAGCTTCACAAGTGAAGGAGAAATAAAATCATTTACAGACAAGCAAATGCTGAGAGATTTTGTTACTACCAGACCTGACTTACAAAAGCTCCTGAAGGAAGCACTAAACATGGAAAGGAACAACCAGTACCAGCCACTACAAAAACAGCCAAATTGCAAAGATCACTGATACCATGAAGAAATTGCATCAATTAACAGGCAAAATAACCAGTTAACATCACAATGGCAGGATCAAATTCACAAATAACAATATTAACCTTAAATGTAAATGGCCTAATGCCCCAATTAAAAGACATGCACTGACAAATTGGATAAAGAGTCAAACCCCATCAGTGTGCTGTATTCAAGAGACCCAGCTCACGTACAGAGACACACATAGGCTCAAAATAAAGGGATG
>NW_012113141.1:14907692-14909621 GCF_000951035.1 Colobus angolensis palliatus | reverse complement strand
GGGATCAATTCAACAAGAAGAGCTAACTATCCTAAATATATATGCACCCAATACAGGAGCACCCAGATTCATAAAGCAAGTCATTAGAGACCTACAAACAGACTTAGACACCCACACAATAATAATGGGAGACTTTAACACCCCACTGTCAACATTAGACAGATCAATGAGACAGAAAGTTAACAAAGATATCCAGGAATTGAATTCAGCTCTGCACCAAGCAGCCTAATAGATATTTACAGAACTCTCCACCTCAAATCAATGAATATACATTCTTCTCAGCACCACATCACACTTATTCGAAAATAGACCGCATAATTAGAAGTAAAGCACTCCTCAGCAAATGTAAAAGAACAGAAATCACAACAAACTGCCTCTTAGACCACAGTGCAGTCAAATTAGAGCTCAGGATTAAGAAACTCACTCAAAACCACACAACTACGTGGAAACTGAACAACCTGATCCTGAATGACTACTGGGTAAATAACAAAATGAAGGCAGAAATAAAGATGTTCTTTAAAACAATGAGAACAAAGACACAACATACCAGAATCTCTGGGACATATTTAAAGCAGTGTGTAGAGTGAAATTTATAGCACTAAATGACCTCAACAGAAAGCAGGAAAGATAAAAAATCGACACCCTATATCACAATTAAAAGAACTAGAAAAGCAAGAGCAAACACATTCAACAGCTAGCAGAAGGCAAGAAAAAACCTAAGATCAGAGCAGAACTGAAGGAGATAGAGACACAAAAAAACCCTTAAAAAAATCAATGAATCCAGGAGCTGGTGTTTTGAAAAGATCAACAAAAAAGATAGACTACTAGAAAAACTAATGAAGAAGAGAGAGAAGAATCAAATAGATGCAGTAAAAAATGATAAAGGGGAATATCACCACTGATCCCACAGAAATAGAAACTACCATCAGAGAATACTATAAACACCTCTATGCAAATAAAGTAGGAAATCTAGAAGAAATGGATAAATTCCTGTACACATACACCCTCCCAAGACTAAAACAGGAAGAAATTGAATCTCTGAATAGACCAATAACTGGTTCTGAAATTGAGGCAATAATTAATAGCCTACCAACCAAAAAAAGTCCAGTACCAGATGGATTCACAGCCCAATTCTACCACAGGTACAAAGAAGAGTTGGTACCATTCCTTCTGAAACTATTTCAATCAATACATAAAGAGGGAATGTCCTCCCTAACTCATTTTATGGGGCCAGCATCATCCTGATACCAAAATCTAGCAGAGGCACAACAAAAAAAGAGAAAATTTTAGAACAATATCCCTGACAACATCGACGTGAAAATCCTCATTAAAATACTGGCAAACTGAATCCAGCAGTACATCAAAAAGCTTAACTACCACAATCAAGTTGGCTTCATCCCTGGGATGCAAGGCTGGTTCAACTTACACAAATCAATAAATATAATCCACCACATAAACAGAACCATCGACAAAAGCCACATGATTATCTCAATAGATGCAGAAAAGGCCTTTGACAAAATTCAACAGCCCTTTCATGCTAAAAACTCTCAATAAACTAGGTATTGATGGAACTCATCTCAAAATAATAAGAGCTACTTATGACAAACCCACAGCCAATATTATACTGAATGGGCAAAAGCTGGAAGCATTCCCTTTGAAAACTGGTGCAAGACAAGGATGCCCTCTCTCATCACGCCTATTCAACATAGTGTTGGAAGTTCTGGCCAGGGCAATCAGGCAAGAGAAAGAAATAAAAGGTATTCGATTAGGAAAAGAGGAAGTCAAATTGTCCCTGTTTTCAGATGACATGATTGTATATTTAGAAAACCCCATCATTGCAGGCCAAAATCTCCTTAAGCTGATAAGCAACTTCAGCAAAATCTCAGGATACAAAATCAATGTGCAAAAAGTCACAAGAATTCCTATACA
>NW_012113141.1:14862137-14907538 GCF_000951035.1 Colobus angolensis palliatus | reverse complement strand
TTCCATGCTCATGGATAGGAAGAATCAATATTGTGAAAACGGCCATACTGCCCAAGGTAATTTATAGATTGAGTGGGATCCCCATCAAGCTACCAATGACCCTCCTCACAAAATTGGAAAAAACTACTTTAAAGTTCATATGGAACCAAAAAAGAGCCTGCATTGTCAAGACAATCCTAAGCAAAAAGAACAAAGCTGGAGGCATCATGCTACCTGATTTCAAACTATACTACAAGCCTACAGTAACCAAAACAGCATGGTACTGGTACCCAAACAGATGTATAGACCAATGGAACAGAACAGAGCCCTCAGAAATAATACCACACATCTACAACCATCTGATCTTTGACAAAACTGACAAAACAAAAAATAGGGGAAGGATTCCCTATTTAATAAAGAAAACTGGCCAGCCATATGTAGAAAGCTGAAACTGCGTCCCTTCCTTACACCTTATATAAAAATTGACTCACGATGGATTAAATACTTAAATGTAAAACCTAAAACCATAAAAACCCTAGAAGGAAACCTAGGCAGTACCATTCAGGACATAGGCATGGGCAAAGACTTCATGTCTAAAACACCAGAAGCAATGGCAATAAAAGCCAAAATAGATAAATGAGATCTAATTAATCCAAAGACCTTCTGCACCTCAAAAGAAACTATCATGAATGAACAGGCAACCAACAGAATGGGAGAAAATTTTTGCAATCTACCCACCTGACAAAGGGCTAATATCCAGACTCTAAAAAGAACTTAAACAAATGTACAAGAAAAAAACAACCCCATCAAAAACTGGGCAAAGGATATGAACAGACATTTCTCAAAAGAAGACATTTATGCAGCCAATAGACACATGAAAAAATGTTCATTATCACTGGTCATGAGAGAAATGCAAATCAAAACCACAATGATATACCATCTCACACCAGTTAGAATGGCGATCATTAAAAGGAAACAACAGAAGCTGGAGAGAATGTGGAGAAATAGGAATGCTTTTACACTGTTAGTGGGAGTGTAATTAGTTCAACCGTTGTGGAAGACAGTGTGGTGATTCCTCAAGAATCTAGAACTAGAAATACCATTTCACCCAGTGATCCCATTACTGAGTATATACACAAAGGATTATAAATCGTGCTACTATAAAGACACACACACGTATGTTTATTGTGGCACTATTCATAGCAGCAAAGACTTGGAATCAACCTAAATGTCCATCAATGATAGACTAGATTAAGAAAGTATGGCACATATATAGCATGGAATACTATGCTGCCATAAAAAAGGATGAGTTCATGTCCTTTGCAGGGACATGGATAAAGCTGGAAACCATCATTCTCAGCAAACTATCACAAGGGCAGAAAACCAAACACTGCATGTTCTCACTCATAGGTGGGAGTTGAACAATGAGAACACATGGACACAGGGTGGGAAACATCACACACGGGGGCCTGTCGGGGGCTGGGGGACTAGGGGAGGGATAGCATTAGGAGAAATACGTAAGGCAAATGATACATTGATGGGTTCAGCAAACCAATATGGCGCATGTATACCTATGTAACAAACCTGCACATTGTGCACATGAACCCTAGAACTTAAAGTGTAATAAAAAAATTAAGTACTATTTTCTCAGTTACTACCCAGTTCTAAGTCACTATTTCTGTGTTGCCTTTTCCCTTCCTTCTGGTTTTCTAACACCCGCATGGAATTTGCATGTCACTAGAGAAAGGTGTTGAAAGAGAATAGGGCATGTCATGGTTTCCAGCACTGGTGACAACTGTTGTTGGTTATTGAGGTAACTAAAGGAATTAGTGCCAGAGATAGGGTGAAAGGCAATATTATTAGAGGAGGGCACATCAAATCACTGGAAGACTAGAATATTAGAAGAATTCTCTCTATATATGTCAAAACAGCAAATTATTAATATAGGCATATCATTAGAAAAAATAATAGCACAGTCAGAATATGTATCTGGCTTGGCTATCTGGGACTCCTATGCCTTCCTGGCATACGGATGATTCTACAGATGTTTATAAACCTTTGTTGCTATCCCAGGGAAGTGGTTTATTTTATAGCCTCTGCTCCTGGGTTACCCTTTCTTTGCTTGATGGCCATTCAGGAAATCTCCTAAATTGACATTCGTTAAGCCAGCTTATGTTTTCTGACAATGCCTGCAGTTTATTCTGGGTCCCAGGAATAGAACTAGAAGTAAGATAAAAAGAAAGAGAATGTACTAAAGCCTAAAACTAATAGTATGATTCCTGGATAGAATATCCTATGGATTTAGTAGTTTAATTTAAACTGGGTGGTGCATCCATTTCAGACCACACCCTTTATTTTTTTACTCAGATTGGGATATAAGCTTTTCAGGAACCTCAGACAGCCTAAGAAAATAGCTGCTTTAGATAATCTTGTTTGTGATGAGTTTTGAAAATGCAAGAGAGAATACTTCAGGTGTTATATCATCTGGAAGAAATACATAGCTCCAACCACATTTAAGTGTCACTTCCAACACACCTCTGAAACAGGTGGGACATAAATTTCTGATAGAATATGGCAACAGATTCTTCCTAATTTTCTGCCTTCTCTCATTCACATGCCCTGTCCCATGAAAGATAATTAAATATTTATTTCAGGCTAAATGATCACTTACAATAATTTTGATAAAACTATGCCTAGATATCTAAACTACCCATCACTTTGACTTGTCAGTATCAGAGTAACACTAGGACAAACTGTCAACAAGCAAGTAGCATAAGGAACCACGGATGCTGAAACAGAGCTAAAGCTAGTTGTCTTTTACCTTGTTCAGGATGTGATAGGGAAAAACCTCCAAGAATCTGTAACTTACTGCTAACGTGGGGTCTCGGAAGACCTGGGAGGTGCATTCTATCAGATGTGATAGGGAAATCTGTGATGTTCATTACTCAGTCTCCTTGACAGGGAGACCAGATGCCCCATTCATAAACTATGATGCTATTTACTTAATATGACTTTCAGTGATACACTTTAGGTGGTGGTATATTATGTACTTATGTACTTATTCAGGTGTGATCTTACAATTCCCTCACATGGTTATGGGTACTAAACTGCTTACTAAGGGTGGAAATGTATGGAAGCTGTATTACTGACCTACGACATTAGAAACTCCAGCATTGCTTTCTGTACCTTCATCATAATAAAAGGGCAAAGACCCTAGTTGCCCATTTTTCCTGCTCTGGGGTAGATTAAAAGGTAATCTACTTAAAAGATTAAAAGGTGATTATGACAGATAATGCCAATTAGTACTCACTTTCTCTGCCCCTTCTTCCTTTGTTAATAGAACCTTCAATAGAACATGACCATTCCACTGAAGATTTCATTACCCTCCATTTCCTGATGTTACACATGGCTATACAGTTAAGTTTCCACCAATAGACTTTGAGCATACACAGTGAGTACCATTTCTTGACCCTGCCTTTAAAGAACATAGATATAAACTTCACTTTCCTTGCTCTCCGTTCCCTGTTTAGGAAGAATAGTACGATGATATGAACTGAAGCAACCATTTTAGACCGTGAGATGAAATCCACATGTTTAAGATGGCAGAGTAGCCTGGATCTGCAGTGACAGACCTGGATTCTTAGGCTTGTACTGACGTATGGGGAAGAAATAAACTTCCACTTATTTAAGCTCTAATGTGTTATTTTGATGTTAGATTCAATAATTAAATTGGTCATCTGACTATTATAGCAGCAAATGGCTGCTTTCTAGAGGATGTTTGAAAGGCTAACTTAGTGGGAACTCTTGTTACTCATGTAAATTAGAAAAATATCCTCATGACACTCATGAGACACAGAATTTGGTAGTTTCATAAGAACATAAACTAACGATTATTTTAAAAGTAGTTTCATATTTGAATGTGGAACCAGCCAAGCATGGTGGCGCATACCTGTAGTCCTAACTACCTGAGAGGCTGAGGTGGGAGGATTGCCCGAGGCCAGGAGTTTGATGCTACCATGTGCTATAATCATGTCCATGAATAGCCACTGCACTCCAGCCTGGTCAATAGGGCAAGACCCTGTCTCTACACAAAATAATAATAATAAAGAAAAAAATTGGAATCATTGCTATCCTTATGTATGAAGTATACTTGTATACCAGATATTCAAGGGTGAGGAATTTAAGCTGATGCATGGGGTCATCTTCTTTCCACTTTTGCCCATTTGCGGGGGAGTGTGTGGGGAGAACAAGAAAACCCAGGACTGAATTAACCAGGAGAAATCCAAAACAAGTAAAGGGAACCTCACTGTATCCTTTACAGAAAACAGAAGGAAGGAAAAGTTACTGTGACTCTTAGAGGGTGACTCTAACTCTTGTGGGTAGGAGTAAGAATCTCATAACACTAACAGAAGGAGGCCCTAAACTCTCTTCCATATATCTTAATATGGACACTTCAGCATCTGAATCTGTGGAGGAACCTGGTCAATTTGGGTGGGATACGCATTCAGTCATTTATTCAGTTATCATTTAAGTCTCTACCTAATAAAGAATCTAAACCAATAGATAAAAATTCATGTCTTATGACTTGTCTGTACTGTTGGCTGAGCTTAGGAACTGTTGATTGAAAAAAATATGTTGTGTCACCTCCACCTGATAAAGTCTATATTCTAGAACCTAACTGTAGGTTGTCAAGATTAGAGAGTTTATAATTTATTGTGTAAGTGTTACATTGCTCCCCTTAAATCAAAGACAATTCCTAGTTCACATACATTTATTGTTCATACATTTGTCCATTTCTTTGGAGATCAATCAAGAACTCTCCTCTTTTTTTTTGAAAAAAAGTGAGAATTTGTATATTTCCTATGCTTTATTTCTTTATTGAAATTCTGCCTACCTTTCTAAATACTCTTCTATTACAGGAATTTACTCTGCAGTTGGAAACTTCAGTAGTGAATTTATATTCACACTATTTTATGCTAAACTAAAAATTCTGACTGTCACTAATGGTCCAGTAATGAAATAATAATAGGTCTAATTTTCCGGTTATACAATGGGAGAAAATTGTTCTATTTCTTGAAAGTGTTGAGCTAATTGGAGAATATAGTTCGGGGTAATCAAAATGGTTTATTCTGATAAGAAGGTAGCTGCAGTAATTTTATTTTTCTTTTGCATATTGATTATCTCTATCTCTATGATAACTAGTGAGATCAAATACTCATTTAATAATTAATTGCATTTCATCATTTAATAAAAATCTTTTCAGGCACTTATCACAAGGAAATTCTGTAATGAATTATTTCACATTAACTCTAAACTCATCGGGCTAGTTTATATAACATCAAGTAAGCTACTATTAACTTTGAGTGGGAGCTGGACACAGTGGCTCACATCTGTAATCCCAATGCTTTAGGAGGCTGAGGTGTGAGAATTGCTTGAGGCCAAGAGTTTAATCCAGCCTGGGCAACATAGTAAGCCCTCATTTTTACCGGAAATTAAAAAACTTAGTTTAGTGTGGTAGTGTACATCTGTAGTCTCAGCTACTTGGGAGGCTGGAGTGAGTGGGTGGCTTGAACCCAGGGGTCTGAGGCTGCAGTTTGTTGTGCTTGTGCCACTGTACTCTAGCCTGGGAAACAGAAGGAGATTCCCATCTCTAAAGAAAGAAAACAACAACTTAGAATAGGATGTAAATGTCAATAAATCTCTCTAAGGGGTTTAGATAAATGGATAAAGGGCAAATTCGGATCTTTGTGTAAACAATTATTATATTTTGGAAAAAACCATATAATTCACCAAGTCCCTCATTTTATATCTGCTTCATTTTACAGGGGGGAGACTGTACATAGTTGAAAGAATTTACCTTCTCCAGATCATAAGTGAGTAAGATTTGATAAGATATATCTGGATGTGTTTTGACAGTTTGATAGTATTACAGCAAGTTAATTATCCCAAAGTTATTTCTATTATTAGAATGAGAATTCTGAGTCGACTTATTTCCTCTTGTCTTATATAGTTTGAATTTTTTTTATTATTAGTTCTACAGAATTAACCAATAGCTGGTCTTCCTTGAAGAGGTCACTGGAAATTGGAATTATTACATTTAGTTATTTCTAATATCCCATCCATAGAATATTTCATTTGATTTTTATATCTGAAATTTTAATCCCGTTTTGAAAATGTAGAAACTACTTCACAGAGAGATTAAATAGCTTTCTTAAGGTCATATCTAGCTGAAGCTAGAATTCAAAAATTAGTTTTCTGAATTTAAACATTTACTATTTTGGGGATATTCTGTAAATGTAGAAGTCAAGAACCTAATATATTTGCAGGGTGGATTGTGCTTCATGGTTTATTTTTTCTTCATTTTAAGTCTTATATTTTATATATATGGTGATCATATTGTACTGGATGGAGACCAGAGAAATTTTTAGTAGTTGTCAAAACTGTCAAACATTTGCTCAAAACTAGCCTATTTCGTTCTTACTATTAAAAAAATGAACTAAAGAGGATTAAAGAGCCTGACCATCCAGATTGGCATCCTCCATCTAAATTCTTAAACTCAAGAAGAATCTTCACCAGATTTGGTTTAGTATCTATATTGTTTATTTTCAAAAGATGCTATCTGTTGGGAGAGTGAGAATAATCATATGGGCATTTCTACACAGCACTTATTTTTGGCATGTGGTAGATGCCAGAAAAGAAAACTACATGTCACTTGGAATGAGGGCAATTACAAGTTCTAATATAATCAGATAGATCTAGGTTCTACTGGCTCTGTTATGAATTGCTTTGTGCACTTGAGTAAGTAAAGAAATGTCCCTAATAATACAGATTTGGGAATGGTAATATTCTTAAAGTGTTACTCTGAAACAGTCCATTCCGAAGTCTGACTGATGGTAAGTGACCTCTATATTCTTATTTCTTTTGGTAGAACTTGAAACTAAACATGGTGGGGCAAATAGGGATTAAAAGGCAATGAAGAATTAATTTATCTATTTTCACCAAAATGCCTTTGTTGCTTGTTTTGATATTTTATCCTAATTGCACAGCTATTGTAGAATTTTATTAATTCGATTCTTAGCCTCGGAAAGGTTGGGATTCTTTCCCTGGCTTTGGCCCTCTCCAATGAGTGTTATTCAGTTGTACTGGGTCTCAGTTTCTTCAATTGCGGACGGGGAAATATCTTCCTTATAGTGTTATCTTAAGGAGTAACTATGAGTAAATGTCATAACAATAGTGAAAATAACTTTTCAATTATATAGTGCAATATAAATGTACAGGCTTTTTTCACTTTTATTATTATGATTATTATTTCCAGTTCCTATGACTTTGAAGACCTGTGAAAAGACACTTAACAAAAATTTACTAAACATTAACATGCTTGCTTTTTTCTTATACAACCAAGTTGAAAAACCCTAAGGGAATAAGCTATAAAAAAACACAAAAACAGAACTAATAAAGGCACTTGTGTTTTCTCTGAAATAAATATTTAAGAATGCATACTACATTTTAAAATCTGTAAATTTTTGAAAAAAGACTAAGATAGTAAGTTAAATCCTACTTTTTTTGCAATTCTATAATCAGCCCTTTCAAAATATGATAAATGTGACATTCTGTTTAAGATAGCGAGTAGTCTGTTCAAAGAATTATCTTTCAGCGTTCTCACCTTGTTTTCCATAATTCATAACAAAATCGCATCTCCCATGTATGTGGCAACTATTTGCTCCAAATGCTACTTCTTCCTCTGATCTTATAATCAGGCTGAGATGGTCTGTTGCTAGTGTATCACAGCAGTAACCACAGCCAAGAGCTCAGAATTTCTAAACCTGATTAGTTTCTGCAATTTATATTTCATCATTGACATATCAGTCTTTAAATAGATTGAGAACTGTGCACGTTGAAATGAAATTTACACATTTAACAACTGAAGAAGATCGTTCATTTTTTAAAGAAATTAATTCACTCCTAATGAAGGATGAAAGACTGTCTGAATCATTCATTAGTTTAACCTTTTCCGTCTTCTAAAAATCAACCCATCATTTACAGGAGAACACTGAGAGAGTATAGTTTCCCATACACCTAATACTTGATCAAAATAATTCCTTCAATCTTTATTAGGAATTTTCACTTTAAACATTTGTTTTACCAAATTACTAATATATGAGTATCAGACAAATCAAAAATAAATAAAACGTATTGAGTTAGTACTTTATGAGTCATTCTTTTGAAATTTCCCCTTAGCTATATATCACAAGTTTTGGAAAGAAAGCACTTCTAACAAACACTAAGACAGGACACCTTTTGCAAGATTTTGTAAAAATAAAAAAAAACTAAAATCTTACATAAGTAAATATAAGATACAAAATATTTACAGACAGAGAAAATCTGCCAAATGAACCCTCTGATGGAAGAGGCTTAATCCCTCTTCTAATCCCCAAGGATTTAAGAGCCAAGCAATTATACAAACTTGAAAACTGGACATCTGTCTCTATGACATGGTGGGCATAGTGTCTGTGTGTGTCTCTTTCTGTGCATGTGTGTGTGCATGCGTGTTTATGTGTGCATTTGCATGCATACATAGTTCTTGCATATCCACCTCACTTCTATTACTTCTCATTTAACTAAGATTTGATAACAACATCATCAACCAAAATTGGGACAGGGTGTAGAAGACTCTGAAAGTCATATATTACTCTGCTTATTACCTGTGATACGGTTGGGAAGAAAAATGATGATACTTTATAGCGATGGCAGTTTTTACACTTTATTGATTTAGTGTTAGATAATTCAAATTCACTTTGCTTCTTGATGTCCAAAAATTTGAATACAATCGATACAGTTACTGGTCACATTTTGTTAATGTTGCCCTTTACAACAAAAACTTCTTCAAACCTCAGTTTCAAAAGGTAATAAGATTATCCTTTGATAAAACATCTCAATTTTTTAAATATTTTAATTTCAAATATGCATTTAATATATAATATATAAAATTGAGTAGGCATTGAGCCTGAACCAACAGATAGAGTGCTTTAACCACTTTATATGTATTATTCTATTTAATACTCACAGCAATTATATGCAAATGAGATTCATATTATACCTATTTTTCAGATTATGACACTGGGGCATCATCTGAAAGGAGATGATAAGTGTGGAGAGGATAAGTATGTTGCTCAATATTGCTGCTTTGTGTGTGAAAATGTAGGTAATTGAGACAGAAGTCAATTTGAGCCTAGATCTTCTAGTGCTCTTTAATTTGCCAATTTAAAGACACAAAGATCTGTCTTTTTTGTCTCCATTATCAGTCTTTCTCATTTTTCAACTTGTCTGAAATTTGTTTAAAGTCTTTGTACTTTTCTTCTACATCATTACAGAGCATCTTAAATTTTTCTTTTACATCGCAAATTCAATATTCTGAATGTTATGCAGTTTAATTTTCTTTGATAAATTCATATTTTTCCTTACTTTAACAATTCTACTTATTTTAAATTACTTCATCAAGGGTAGAAAGCCCATGTTTTCTCACACTTTTTTCTCTGAATCATCATCGTCATTGTTGTCATTATCATCGTCATCATTACCCTGTTCCTTTGGTACTATACTTAGTCCATTATCCTTTGGTACTATACTTAGTCCATTCCTTTGGTACTATACTTAGTCCATTATCCTCTGTGGAGAATTTGCTATATGTCTCATGGCTTCATGGGGAGGGAACTCCCATTTCTCTCATGGCTTGTCTATGCTTTCCAGAGATCACAACAAAAATTAATTCTGTATTCGCTGTGTTTGCCTGGTTTTTACTTCTTTTCTTACAATGCTGCTATAGTTCAGAGGATTTCCCATAGTTAATCCAAAAACTATATAATTTCTGTAGATGTCACCAATTTCTAGTTGCAGTTATAATGTGCTTTCTACCCTGTTACTGTTTCTATTTGGTAATTTTAGTAAGATTTCATATGACTGGCTAAGACATTTGTTTTTCTGTCCCCACTGTTTTCCTAAAGTCAAAGTTTCATGTCCTCTCAGTGCTTATGAAGAGCATAATTAGATTGTACTCAATTTTTTCCCTCACAGTAGAGCATGAAGGAGATAATACCAATACTGACCCCTAGTTTTCATGTGACTTTTTTCTGTTATATCTTGTTTTTAATACATTGAAATACATTAAACTGGTGAAAGTTATTGTTTAAATTTTGCTATTCCAGACGAAGATAGCAGGAGATGGGCTAGTTAGGCAAGGATAGGCTGCAGTAATAAATAGATCCAAGTGTATAATCTGTCAACATAATAGAAATGTTTTGGTTTCCCACAGCAAGGTCTATTGTAGTTGCAGTTTTTTGGGCAGGAGAGTGGGAAGGATGAGGAAACTATATTCAACACAGTCATTTGAGAATTCATGCTGGAAGTAGCTCTGTTGTCTTTAACACATGGATTCTTAGATTCCTTGGATTGCTGTCAGTCAAGAAGGAAAGCAATAATGTGGGGCAGTTCAGGACAGTTTTTCTGGCCAGGTCTGGAAGTGTCATATAGCAACATCTGCTCATACTACATAAACCGCAGCTGACTGAAAGGGAGCCTGGGAAATACTGTCCATCTGTGTTCCCAGAAAGAGGAAACATTTTGGCTTGGGGGAGAATATCTGGCAGCATACTTTATTCCATATAGTGTTGTACTGCCTAATTAGAAACTTGTCACTTTCTATATGTGAGTTACCTGTCCGTGTGCATAGTGTATATGCTCAGAACAAATATTACCTTGAGTTTCCTTTGTGCTTGTAAGGAGAACCTCTTACCTCTGTAGGGGATCTTTCCATGAGGACTCCACATAAGGAGATACTTTCCATGGATAATGGAAAGATATGAAGCTACTCATCCCCAACTTCCAGAATCTGTTATTCCCAATGCTTTCATATTATGTATAATTGTGTTAGTTGCATTTCAATGGTGTCTGTGCTTTAACTTTTCTACATAACAGTTCTTCCACAGCTTAGAGACATGAGCACTAGCTTATTCTTTGCAAAAAAAAAAAAAGAAAGAAAGAAAGAAAAAAAGTTCTATAGTTAATAAAATATTTAGAACTGTCTTTATTTACCCTACAACAATTTTCAGGAATAACTTAATTTTCTTATTTATTAATGCATCATTTAAGTGAGACATCAAGCTGAAGGGTTAGTTTTCTGTACCCCTTTTGCCTTTTTGCCTAGAAAAAAGAAAGCAAATAATATTTCATGCAACAGCTATTCTTGCTTCCTGAATTTGCGTGTTGTGAAACACTTTATGAATTGAAGAAAACAAGCAAAGCTTCACGTATGTTGTGTTTATATTTTTATTTGGACACTTGTTATTTTGCTTAAACTGAGATAAATCTATTATGTTTAATATAAAGGCATACGGTCATCATTTAGTCTTCTAAAGATATGAGAATGTTCATTATCGAAAAGATACACAATTTCTAAAGAATTTAAGAGTCCTATGCTGCCACACAAAAGCTGATGTTTTAATAGGCTATGGGAAAACTACCTTCACAGAGCAGGGAAAGTGAAAGGCTATGACATCGTTGATGGCAGATTTGTGAACTCTGCAGTTAAGGCTTTACCAATTTCTTCTACCTGTATCTAGAGCATGCTCCCTTATGATCATTAAAGTGTGTAATGATTCAGATTCAACCTTGATAAAGTAAACTTCAAAGAATTAGATCATGATTTTTTTTGTTATTCTATTTTAAAAAGACAAAAATGAGTAAACTTCAATCAAAAGGCCTTATGCTTTTGGTATGAATATGTATAGTACTTAAAATTTGTGTACTGCTTAATATGAGTTATAAAATGCTGAGATTAAAATAATTTAACTTTTATTAACTCTAGGATTACTCAGAGCCTTTTGACAGAGATCAAGTATGTCTTCTTTACCTGTCTTATTTGACCACTATTTTATAACACAAAAACCAACATCTCCCAAATAATTTTTCTGCAGAACACTTTTTAGGAATGCAGACGAAGAACTTTAAGATATGCCAAAGCTGTAATTTACATTCCCATAATTCTTTAACTTAAGCAACAGTGTTTTGTTTGTTTGTTATTTTTATTTATTTTTTTGAGACAGAGTCTCGCTCTGTCGTCCAGGCTGGAGTGCAGTGGCACGAGCTTGGCTCACTGCAAGCTCCACCTCCCAGGTTCACGCCATTCTCCTGCTTTAGCCTCCCGAGTAGCTGGGACTACAGGTGCTCACCACCACACCAGGCTAATTATTTTTGTATTTTTTTTTTAGTAGAGATAGGGTTTCACTGTATTAACCGGGATGGTCTCAATCTCCTGACCTCGTGATCCACCCGCCTCGGGCTCCCAAAGTGCTGGGATTACAGGCATGTACCACCACGCCCAGCCAGGAACCGTGTTTTAACTAATTAAATTAACTGCCATTTTTCCTTGGCATACTATTATTCATTTGAACATGCTTTCCAGATGTCAGGCATATATTACATCCAAAGACTTGGTCTCTTCTCACCCAATGGAGTGGGCATGCCTGCAAAGGAATCAGCTCACTGGCCATCTGTAAGGTCAAAATTAAACTAATCCTGAATCAATTTACTTCTGTTATTTCACTGTATATTTTCTTTACACTGTAAGCAGAAACCACAAAGAATGAGAATGAGAATATTCTCATAGTAGCATGAACCTAACAGGCTAGGAGAAAGCCTTAGGGCATTTTCTAACTGGCATAAAAAGTTTTCTTGTTCATTTCAACATCAAGTCTAAGAAATCTTCCTTTCATTTTAAATAACTTGGCTTTCTTAGGAGAGACTTGCATACCTAGACATTTGCAAAATCTATATTTTTAGCAGATATTATATTTTTAACCTAATCTGTACCCACTTTCTACTGAACAAGATAGACATAAAGAATAAAAGATTCTAAAATATTGAGAGTATTTCAAGAAAGAAGAGATATAAAATAGAAACCCAGATGTCATTTTAAATAGAAGTAAAATATTTTAATCACAGATACTCACAGAACTCTTTTCAGGCTTATCATCATTTAGAGAGAATGAGGACAACATCAATTAAGCCCCTCTTTGACCTTAGCAATTGCCACCCTATCATTTGAAGATGGTTAGAGAAAGACAAAGATATTAACTTCTTAGCACTAATACAGCATGTTTTGTTTTATAAAGCTCATCCAAAAATAGCAAGAATCCTATGAAGTAGTTCATCTTATCAGAAGTTTAAAAGATAATAAAACAGAATATCAGAAATGTAAAGGAACATTTAAGGTTACACATTTAGGAAGGTCTTGAATCAAGATTTTCCCCTACAGTCATTCTTTTAGTCATTGCAATATATTATTTTGTCAACACATTTGACAAGAGAATAAATACATTTTAAAGAGTCAACTTAATTCAGGGACACCAAGTTTAAGTGAATGTGCCATAAGAAGTTACAACAACATTGTGTTGGAAATGTAGGAAGGTAGAATTTCTACTCCATAAATAATGTACGAGCAGAGATATTTTGAGTCTCTGTTCATCTGGAGTCCAGTTGGGAAGGATCTAGGAACCTAGAGAATGGAAAGAATCAATTACCATCATTTACATGTATATAACATTTTTCCTAATGTAATACAGCATGTGCTTGCAAGTCAAAAAGGCGTATTTGATCCTTCAAGTAGGAGGTAGCTTTTAAAAAGGCATGTTTGAGTCTTAGAACTACTACAAATTTGGTGTATATTCATGGAGAGTATGTTAAACATTTTGAGCCTTTTTCTTCCTTTTGTTAATAGTGATGATAATAATATCCAACTGTTATGTATCATTGTGAATAATCATATGGTGGGTTTTACATTAATTTAGATATTATAAATTGCTATCAATTATGATTGATTTTATCAATAGCTGTAACAGCCTAAAATGTCATGGTTTTATTAGTGCTATTTATATTTTAGTATTTTATCCACAAATACTGTCTAATAGGAACTTTGGAACTTTGACTCCAGGTTCTGCCACCTCTCAGCTGTGTGACCTTAATCAAGTCATTCAGTCTTTCTCAATTAGAGATTCTTCATCTACAAAGAAGTCATAATAGGTACTTTTAAATTTGATTCCATTTCCACTTCCATTTAAGATGAAGAAAACTTCAAGAATATTACTCTCAAGCCTATCAACAAGAAAAGCCAGCTGTTGGACATGATAACTTTGAGCCTATCAGAGAGCTGATGTTCTAAGGCAACTGGGTAGACTGAATCCCAAAGTGTAAGAAGTCCCTTCAAGGATTAAAAGGACAAATTCTTTTATTTCAGAGAGAGTATGGAAGGAGATGTGGCAGCCTTTGAAGCAATAGAAACAGAACAACTGAAATGTTTACAAATTCTTAAAGGTCAAATGACGGCAGTGTGACAGTTAAAAAAATCTATGTGTCCCAGAAGGGTCTTTTCCATGGGCTACCACCAGATATTTATAAGAACAATTCAGGGCAGAGCAGAAGACTTGAGAAGGCACCTGTCACTTACCATAAACCAACAGTAGCACAGGTTTGAAGGGTGAAAATATTAGAGGGATAAATAATGAGAGAACCTGGAAACTCCTGTCTAAGAAACAGGTATTGCATATGAACAATGCGGTGATCTGTCACTGGAGTGTGACCTGGTGGGGAAAGTAGACTGCGTGCACACACAGAAAATATAGGATATAGAAAGTTTAATTTTATAAACCGACTTGACCTAATTCACATTTATAAAACACTCACACAACAACAGCAAAATGCATATTATTTTCATATGTGCTTGGACCATTCATTAAAAGAGAGCATAGGATGAATAATAAAACACATTTCAAAAAGTGTAAAGTATTGAAGTAAATCATGGTATGTGCTCTAACTAAACCAAAATTAAATTAAGAATCAATGCCAGATAGGAGGAAGACCCCAAATATTTTGAAATTATTTTACATTATTCTTTGTATTGGATAAAGAAGTCACAACTGAATGAAAATGAAAATATATCAAATTATGTGCAATACAGTTAAAGCAGTGCTTCACAGAAATTTACAGATTTAAATGTTTTTAATAGAAAGGAAGAAATGTTCTCCAAAGAATGGTTGAAGTTGTTGTTTGAAGGTAATCCCCAAAGCAGAAATCAATCAATAAAATGAAAAGCAGAAAAAAAGAAGTGAACAATTCAATCAAACAAAAAGTTGATTTTGAAGGTATCAATGAAACTGACAGATTTCTGGTTAGCCTAAGATAAGCAAGTTTAGCAATTGTGTAGAGGTTTTAAGGCAAATATACACACAATCATTTTATATTGATATACAAACAGTTATTGCTGAAAAATTAGAGACCTAAATAACTTCAACCATTCACCTTGTTTATGGATGAGAAAACTCAGAATTGTTAAGATATCAGTTCTCTTCAAAGTTATCTACTGGTTCAGTGCATTCCCCAGTCTAAGTTTCAGCAATCTATTTTCCTGGTAGAAACTGACTTTTATAATGACATTATAAATACAAAATTTAATTGATATTATAAATACAAAAGGTTCTAGAATTGGCAGGACAATTTTTCAAGAAAAGTAAAGCCGGAGGCTTTCCATATGTATACATATTTCAAAATGTCATTTGGTACAGAGTAAGTACATGTTATTTATTGTCAATTTAAATTAATTAATTAAAATGTATAAAGCTAGAGGACTCAAAATGTCTAATTTCAAAGCTATAGTTAAATAAGCTACAGTCAACAAGACACTATGATATTGGAATAAAAAGAAAATTTAGGTCAGTGAGACAGTGGTCTTTCTCTCTCTCTCTGGTTCTCCCTCCTTTTATATATCCAATTGGGTTTAAACAAATATTTCAAGGTAATTCAAAGGGTAAAGAAAAAAATTTTCATACACAGTGCTGAGTAGTAGATATCTATATGTAAATAAACTCAAACTTTACAACATATATTTTAAAAATTTACTGAGAAAGAACTGTAGTCCTAAACAAAGGACTACAAGAAATTACAGAACAGATTATTTGTGACTATAGGTTTGGCAAAGATTTCTTAGATAAGACACGAAAGTCATAAAGCATCAAAGGAAAAAAATGATAAATTAGACTTCATCAAAGTTAAAAATTATCTCTTCAAAAGAAGCTAAAGAAATTAAAAGATAAGCCACACTGTGGGAGAAAGTACTTGAAAAATATATCTGGGATAGGACTTTGTACCTAGACTTCTATATTTTTGAAAACATGTTTTTATTTATTTTTTGTATAAATTGATGGGGTACAAGTGCAATTTTGTTGCATGCAAATATTGTGAAGTGGTTAAGTCAGGGCTTTTAAGTGTTCATCACCCGAATAATGTACATTGTACCTATTAGGTAATTTCTCATCATCCATTCCCCCTTCCACCTCCTCACCCTTCTTTATCTCCATTTTCTATTGTTCTACTGTCTAAACTCATATGTACACATTTTTTAGCACACACTTGTTAGTGAGAAAATGTGATATTTCACTTTCTGTGCCTGGCTTGTTTCACTCATATAATGGCCTCCAGTTCCATTCATGATGCTGCAGAAGACATGATTTTACTCTTTTTTATAGCTGAGTAGTATTCCACGACATACATATAGCACGTATTCTTTATCCAATCATCTATTGATAGACAATAAGACTGATTCCATATCTTCACTATTGTGAATAATGCTGTGATAAACATATGGGTGCAGGTATCTTTTGGATATGCTGATTTTTTTTTTCATTGGGTAGATACTTAGTAGTGGGATTGCTGGATGAAATAATAGTTCTACTTTTAGCTCTTTGAGAAATCTCCATACTGTTTTCCAAGGAGGTTGTCCTAATTTATCTTCCCACCAATAGTGAATAAGAACACCCTTTTTCCTGCATCCTTGCCAACATCTTATTTTCTGTCTCTTTAAAAATAACTATTCTGGAGAGGGCAGATAAAGATGGCAGAATAAAAAGTTCCACTACTTATTAGAGCTAGAGAGAGGTAGGCCCCTGTACAATAATAGCTGGAGACTTTAATGCCTCACTTTCATCTTTGGAGAGATCTTCCAGACAAAAAAATCAACACGGAAATACCTGACTTAATCTGCACTACAGACCAAATGAATCTGATAGAGATTTACAGAAGATTTCATCCAAGAGCTGCAGAATATACAATCTTTTTCTTTCACATAGATCATTCTTAAGGACAGACCATATTGTAGGTCACAAAACAAAACTTAAAGCATTCAAAAACACTAAAATAATATCAAGCATATTCTCTGAACACAAAAGAATAAAACTGGAAATTAATAACAAGAAGAATTTTAGAAGCTGTTCAAATACATGGGAATTAAACAATATGCTCCTGAGTGACCAGTGGGTCAATAAAGAAATTAAGAAGGAAATTGAAAAATTCCTTGAAGCAAGTGATAATAGAAACACAACATACCAAAACATATGGAATACCAAAGGCAGGACTCAGGGGAATTTGTAGTTATAAATGCCTACATCAGAAAAGAAGAAAAACTTAAAAAACAATCCCATGATGCATCATACAAAAACTAGAAAAGGGGCCGGGAGTGGTGGCTCATGCCTGTAATCCCAGCACTTTCCAAGACCTAGGTGGGTGGATCATGAGGTCAGGAGATTGAGACCACCCTGGCTAACACGGTGAAACCCTGTCTCTACTAAATATACAAAAAATTAGCTGGGCATAGTGGCGGGCGCCTGTATTCACAGCCACCGGGAGGCTGAGGCAGGAGAATGGCGTGAACCCGGGAGGTGGAGCTTGCAGTGTGCTGAGATCATGCCACTGCACTCCAGCCTGGGCTACAGAGCAAGACTCCATTTCAAAAATTAAATAAATAAATAAACAAAAATAAAAAATAAAAAA
Organism: Colobus angolensis palliatus; assembly: GCF_000951035.1. NCBI lineage: Eukaryota > Metazoa > Chordata > Mammalia > Primates > Cercopithecidae > Colobus > Colobus angolensis. The sequence goes on along the minus strand of NW_012113141.1, from coordinate 14,889,688 downwards.
CTAGAAAAGGAAAAGCAAACCAAACCCCAAATAAGTAGAATAAAAGAAATGATAAATATCAAAGCAGAAATAAGTGAAATAGAAATAAACAAAAAACAAAAATCAAAGAATTTTTTTTGAAAAGTTATACAAAATTGGCAAACCTTTAGCCAGACTAAGGAAGAAGAAGAGAGAAGAGCCAAATAAATAAAATTAGAAATGATAAAGGAAACATTACAACAGATACTGCAGAAATTCGTAGGATCATTAGTGATTACTATGAGCAACTATATGCAAATAAATTGGAAAATGTAGAAGAAATGGACAAATTCCTAGATACACACAACTTACCAAGAGTGAACCAGGAAGAAACCCCAAACCTGAAAAGATCAATAACAAGTAACAAGATCAAAGCCATAATAAAAATTCTTGCAGTAAAGAAAAGCCCAGATCCTATGGCTTCATTGCTGAATACTACTAACCATTTAAAGAGGTAAATATCAATCCTACTCAAACTATTCTGAAAAATAGAGGGGGATGAAATACTTTCAAACTCATTCTATGAGGGAAGTATTATCATGCTACCAAAATAAGACAAAGACACATAAAAAAAAAGAAACAAAAAAAGAAAAATAAGAATGAAAAAGAAGAAGAAAATGACAAGCTAGTATCTCTGATGAATATTGTCTCAACAAAATACTAGCAAACTGAATTCAACAATACAGTGGAAAGATCATTCATCATGATCAAATGGGATTTATTCCTGTGATGCAAGGATGGTTCAACATATGCCAGTCAATCAATGTGATACATCATACCACAAGAATTAGGTAAAAAAAAATTGATAATTTCAATTAATGCTAGAAAAAGCATTTTATAAAGTTCAACATCCCTTCACAATAAAACCCCTCAAAAATTGTGTATGGAAGGAACATAATAATAATTATTATCATAAAAGCCATATGTGACAGACACACAGCTAGTATCATACTGTATGGGGAAAAAATGAAAAACTTTCCTCTAAGATATGAACAATAGGATGCCTATTGTCACTACTGTTATTCAACATAGCACTGAAAATCCTAACTAGAGCACTCAGACAAGAGAAACATATAAGGGACATCTAAACTGGAAAGTAAGAAGTCAAATTATTCTTGTTTGCTGATGATACTATCTTATATGTGAAAAAAACTAAAGACTCCACAGAAAAACTATTACAACTGATAAACAAATTCAGTAAAGTTTCAGGATACAAAATCAACATACAAAAAGCAGTCTCATTTCTATATGCCAAGAGTGAACAATGTGAAAAAGAAATTAAAAAGTAATACCATTTACAATAACCACACATAAAATTAAATACCCAGGAATTAACCAAAGAATTGAAATATTTCTATAATGAAAACTATAAAACACTGAAGAAGAAAACTGAAGAATATACTAGAAAATAGAAAAATATTTCATTATTTCATGTTCATGGATTAGAAGAATCAATATCGTTAAAAAGCCCATCCTACCCAAAGCAAAATACAGATTCCATCCAATTCCTATCAAAATCCCAATGACATGCTTCATATAAATAGAAATAAATCCCAAATAAATCCCAAAATTCATAGGAAACCAGAAAAGACCCAGAATAGTCTATGCTATCTGTTGTTTTGTTTAAAAGAACAAAACTGAAGGAATCACATTATCTGACTTCAAATTATATTGCAGAGCTATAGCAACCAAAACAGCATGGCACTGGCATAAAAACAGACAAATAGACCAATGAAACAGAAAAGAAAACCTAGAAACAAATCTACACACACATACAGTAAACTTATTTTTGATAAAGATGCCAAGAACATACACTGGAGAAAAAGACAGTCTCTTCAATAAATGGTGCTGGGAAAACTGGATATTCATATACAAAAAAATGAAACCAGACCTCTCTGTCTCGCCATATACAAAAATCAAATATAAATGGATGAAAGACTTAAATCCAAGACCTAAACCTATAAAACTACTATAAGAAAACATTGGGAAAAGTCTCCAGAACATTTTTCTGGGCAAAGATTTATTGAGCAATGCCCCACAAGCACAGGCTACCAAAGCAAATGTGGATAAATGGGATCACCCCAAGTTAAAAAGCTTCTACACAGCAAATAAAACAATCAACAAAGTGAAGAGACAGCCCACAGAATAGGAGAAAACATTTGCAAACTACCCCTCAGAAAAGGGATTAATGACCAGAATATATATAGGGAGTTCAAACAACTCTATAGGAAAAAAAATCTAATAATCTAGTAAAAATGAGTAAAAGGTTTGAAAAGACCCCTCTCTAGAGAAGACGAGGTGTTCAACGTCATTGATCATCAGAGAAATGTGAATCAAAACTACAATGAGATACCATCTCACCCCAGTTACAATGGCTTATACCCAAAAGACAAGCAATAACAAACACTGGTGAGTATGTGGAGAAAGAAGAATTCCTGTCCACTGTTGGTGGGAATGTAAATTATTACAACAACTACTGAGAACCATCTGGAGGTTCCTCAAAAAACTAAAAGTTGAGCTACCATATGATCCTGCAATCCCACTGCTGGATATATACCCAAAAGAAAAAAACTCCATATATCAAAGAGATATCTACACTCCTATATTTGCTGCAGCACTGCTTACAATAGCTAAGATTTGGAAGTAACCTAAGTATCCATCAACAAATAAATGAGTTAAAAAAAGTGGTACATAATGGTACACCATGCCTGAGGAGTGCACGTGTAATGGAGTACTATTCAGTCATAAAAAATAATGAGATTGAATCAATTACCTTCTACCATTTTGGGGATTCACTTCCGGTTCCTGGCTAGTACTGGCCACACCGTCTGTCTGTTTTCTTCTTCTTCCTACATTTTAGCATTTCCTGTCACTCACCTGTTGATTCTCCATGCTCCCTCTTAGATAATGTATTCAAAGTGTGATCACCTACACACTATTTTGGTTCCTCTAAGTGGATGAGGGCTGCCTAAAATGCCTCTAGTCAACCATTTTGGGGGAAAAAATCTCTCCAGAATTTCTAAAACTCAATAGTATGAAGCCACAATCCAGTAAAAATGTGGAAATGATTTAAAAGACACTCTGCCAAAGAAGATACATAAATGTTCAATGACTGTATAAAATACGACCAAAATAATTAATAACCAGAAAAATGCAGACTAAAGCCACAATGTGATATCACTGCGTTCTCATTCAAATAGCCAATGTTCACAGAACTGACAATACCAAATATTGATGATGATGTAGAACAACTAGAACTCTGATAAACTGGTGATGATGTAGAGCAACTGAAACTCTAATAAACTGATAATAAGAATGCAAATTGGTGCAACCATTTTGGAAAAGGCTTTAAAAAATAAAGTTAAACAAACCCTTACCATAGGCCACAACAATCCACTCATACTTAATTTACCTAGGATCTAAACATGTATACATCCACCCAAAGTCATGTACATGAATGTTCAAAAAAGATTTATTTCTAAGACCACTATATTGTAAAAAAACAAAATATCAAACAACTAGCAAATGAATAATCAAATTATCATCTATCCCTAAAATGGATTTTTCTCAGTCATAAAAAATAACAAACTACTGATCCATGACAGATAATAAGTGAATTTCAAAAGCATAACATTAAAAAGCCAAAACAACAACAGCAAAATTAGATACTAAATGATTTAATCTGTATGACATTATAGAAAAGGCAAAATACAGGAAAAAGAAGCAGATCAGTGGTTGTCAAGGGATCATGAGAGAGAAAATGACTCATTGCAAAATAAGCATAGGGTTAATTTTGGGGTTGATGGAAAGTTTCTATGTCATGATTGCAGCATTGGTTATATGGCTGTAAACATTTGTCATATCACCAAACTACATACTTTATTTTTTAACTACTTAAATAAGGTAATATTTATATGCACTAAACTGCCTCTGCTGTAGTGTACAATTTGATGTGTTTTGACATAAACTAATAAAACTAACAGCACATTCAAAATAATAAATATATGCATAAATCCTCAAGAGTTTTCCCTTCTAAAATTTCTTCCTTTTCCTCCCTCTCCATCCACCACTTTTCAGGTAAGCATTAATCTGCTTTACCACTATAGAATTCATTTTCTAGAATTTTGCATAAATAAAATAATACAGTATTTACTGCTTGTCTGACTTCTTGCTTTTAATATAATGACTTTGATATTCATTCTCATTGAATTAACAGTTTATTTCTTTGGATTACTAAATGGTATTCCATTTTATGGATGTGCTGCAAACTGTTCATTCATTCAAATTTGGGTTTCCATATTTTTCTATATATAAATAAAGTTGTTAAGACCATTGAAGTTCAAGTATTTGTATGGATACACACTTTCATTCCTATTGGGTAAATATCAAGGAGGGAGTAGAATGACTGAGCAATATAAGTGAATATTTACAATGAATAAACTTCTAAAGAATTATGAAAATATTTGTAACATATACATTCCCACAAGGCGTACATGAGAATTCTGATTACTCTATCATCTCATCAATGCTTATTATGGTGAGTTCCTTTAATTTCCTATAGGTGTGTAAGATTATTTAATTGTGATTCTAAGTGTACTTTCATAAAGAAAAACAGTTACCCATGAAGTTACTTTCATTGACTTGCTTCAAGGAAACATGCAAAACTATGAATTTCTCATATTTCCTCTCTTTGTCACTTGGGAACTAAAGATTGCTTAGATAGGTGAGGTGCTGTGGCTCACACCTATAACCCCAGCACTTTGGGAGTCTAAGAGAAGTGGATCCTTTAAGCCCAGAAGTTTGAGACTAACCTGGGTAGCATGGCAAAACTCCCTCTATAAAAATTATAAAAATTAGCCTGGATACTGAAGTGGGAGGATTACATGAGCCCAGGAGGTCAAGGCTGCAGTGAGCCAAGATTGTGTCACTGCACTCAGCCTGGGTGACCAGAGCCAGACCCTGTCTCAAAAAAAAAAGAAAAAAAAAGAGATTGCTTTTAGATAAATTAAATTTGATTCCTTCCTTGGCCAAGGCATCCTGTGCCATCAAGTTTATTTTGAAGAAGCTCAGCCCCAAGTTGCTACAAGGCTGGAAATATTTTAAATAAGAGACGGAGTAGTAATGTTTTTTCTGTGTTTACATTTCTTATCCATCTATATGATACATACATACTCTAGGATTTTAGCTGGGAGATGAGAGATAGAAATACATGCTTCAGTCATCTTTTATGCACGTTTCTTCTTCACAAAACCCCTTAGTAGGGTATGAGAGAAAATTGATTACTCTTCCTTTTTCAGACTAGCTAGGCTTACTATTATTATTTTATTTTATTTTGAGATGGAGTTTCACTCCTCTTACTCAGGCTGGAGTGCAGTGGTGCGACCTCAGCTCACTGCAACCTCTGCCTCCCGGATTCAAGTGATTCTTCTGTCTCAGCCTCCCACGTACCTGGTATTACAGGTGCATGCCACCATGCCTGACTGATTTTTTGTATTTTTAGTAGAGACAGGGTTTCACAAGGTTGGCCAGGCTGGTCTTAAACTCCTAGCCCCAAGTGATCCACCTGTCTCAGCCTCCCAAAGTGCAGGGATTACAGGCGTGAGCCACTGCGCCCGGCTGCAAGACTTTTAAGAGTGAACTTTTGGTCTTTTACTTTTTCTAGGTCATATCATTCTTTCTGACTCTAGCTTCATGGCTTTACCTCAATTACAAGTGAGTGGGGCTTAGAAGTAAGTTCGAATGAATAAAAAAGCATAAATCTGCTGACATTTGAAAACATTATACCTGTTCTCACATATAAAAAATTAAATTGTATAGGTATATACAAAAACAGTCACTTCCCCAATATTAATCTATAAAGCAGACAATTTGAATGAATGGTTCAAAGTGAGTTTCATGTTACGGTGCAGAGAAAAGATTTTTGGAAGCTTTTATCAGAACTCTAAATTCACTCTGATGCGTGTGGAATACTAACACAGCCAGCTGTGCATATTTTTCTGAATAGTAATGCTTTTGTATGATAGAGCAGAAATTAACCGTCTCCTAGGGGCGATGACACACATAAATGTGACCTTTTATACAATTTGATCAATGTGATCTTAATCAAGACAATACTGACTAAAAATATCCCTGGGGAAACCTTTTGGTTTAGACAGGTAGTCGTTGTACGTGATATTTGGTGTGTCACAGTACCTTGAGAGTAAGGATGGAGCCATGTTGACTGTAGTAGACCAACATATCTTCCACTCTACTCCCACTTGCCTCTCTTTAAATTCTTCTAATGTAGTAGTAGAATTCTTCGGAAAGTCATATATTTGGCACTTGCCATTTTTTAAAATTTATTTTATTTATTTATTTATTTATTTTGAGACGGAGTCTCATTCTGTTGCCCAGGCTGGAGTGCAGTGGTGCGATCTTGGCTCACTACAAGCTCTGCCTCCCGGGTTCACACCATTCTTCTGCCTCAGCCTCCCCAGCAGCTGGGACTACAGGCTCCCACCACTACACCAGGCTAAATTTTTAGTATTTTTTAGTACAGACCGGGTTTCACCGTATGAGCCAGGATGATCTCGATCTCCCAACCTTGTGATCTGCTCACCTCAGCCTCCATTTTTATCTTCTCCACCTCTTCTACTTACACCAATGCCTAAAGTGGCAGTTATACCATTAATGCCCACTAAATGTTACACATTAATGCTCACAAAAGGTATTCATGCTGCTGTTAATTTCTCCTTATGTTTGCCCCAGAGCACTCCAGTCTTGTTTCTGACGGCCTCATGCAGTATCTCTTGACACATACACAGCAGATGACTCTAACACTGAGCATATCTTAAGCCTTTTATGTCCCGTGGAGCTGGAAGATAAACAGTTGTTTTGTTTTGTAACAACTACTTTGCGGCAGCATGCTATGATCAAAGGAATGAGGCATGAATCCATAAGGTGGTTCCAGAAGACAACTTTAGTGAGAAATGCTAGACTGTGCTAAGAATCACTGTCCCTCGCTCACTCTTGCAAAATTACTTGAGTCAAGGTTATGATTAGTCTTCTGCTGGAGTTCATTCTTCCGTGAAAGTTTTCTCATTCCCTCATGTTTATCTTAATTCACTCCTTTAGACATGCCCAGAAACAGGTAAAAAAAAAAAAAAAAAAAAGTAGAATATATTAACCAAAATAGAGAAAACTGAGAGAAAAAAAAATCAGACTTCAGGTGGGAGGAAATCAATCATTTTGTTTTGAACATTTAAAGTTTGGATTTCTATTAAGGTAACTCATTATGAAGCAATAGTAACTAGAACAGACCACATATCCTAAGTGTTAATAGCATAGAGAGATCTTGTGACTTCTAGAAAAATCTTCCAATGTTTCCAAATAACTACACAGTTAGGATATGTGTAGTCAAGAGGTGAGGCTGGGGGTCATGGTTTATCTCAGCTCAAGGAATAATATTCTCCAGAATTTTTTTTTCAGGTATTTTGCATTCTAATCACATAGTGATTTTCATAATACGTAACTTTCTCTCATTCTGTGATGTAGGTGCATCTCTCCATTCAGTAGAAATTTTCAATGCAGTGTAAGTGCTGAGTTCAGTGTGCTAACTTTGGCTTTAATCTCATTTGGCTCGGTTATGGTATAATCTTATAAATTCTTTGAGTTAATGTTATATATAGGATCCAATAAAGGGTCAATCCTCAGGTATTTCTGACATTAGAGAAATAAACACAAATGTGCTACTAACTTTTTTCCAGTAATAATAAGAAGAAGAAGTATTAGCTATTAAAAACATACTTATAAAACAGCCTATGTGCTATTTCACCTACTTATCACATTCAGTCTTCATACTTCCCTGAACAAAATAGAAAGATTCTCAGATGCAAGGAAACAAACAAAACCTAAAATCTCCAATAATATGTCAGATAGCTTTGGCTGTATAGCAAAACATACCAAAACATAAAGCAATTATCATTTCATTTAGCTCTTGGTTCTGTGGATAAACTTAGTGCTCTTTCTTGTCTAAGTGCTCTTGACTTATCTAAGGTCAGGTGGAGGGTTCACTGGACCCTGAATGATTTAGAATAGCCTTCTTACACGTCAGGTGTTTGACATTTTCTCAAGAGGACACCTAAATGCCCACCACAAGGCCTTTCCAGTCGGCTAACTGCAGTTTGTTTACACGATGGTCTCAGGATTTCATACACAGCAAGCATCAGAGCCTCAATGTGTAAGCTGTTTCAAACTATGATGTTCTGTGCCAATCTAAGGAATTGAACTAGATTTGAAATAAGACCAGTAATACTTTAGAAATACATACATACATGCACGCACACGGAATAGGAAGTGGGTAGGGAGCGAGAGGGCGAATTCTTTTTAAAAGGTGGGTAATTAAAGGTTTGAATATTTTAAATTGAAGATTTTTCTATCAACACACAAAAAAGAGAGTAAGGCTAATATTACATCTGTGATAATTTCTGAGTGTTTGTGCTATTATATAAAACATCAATTTAAATCTTCTATTTACCTTAAGAAATTGTCAGTAACTCAATTTCATCCATACATTGATTCTATTGATCAATATCAATCAAAGAAAGGAAGAGAAAGTTTTATAAAGGACGAGTAAACATTTTTAAATCAGCTAATGGACAAAGGAAGGCAATGAAAACACACAAATTAGATCAAATAAGCACTAAGATTTCTGTAACCATGAGACTGTGAGATCCTCCTCCCAATCTTTGTATTTCATAGTCTACATTCTTTTGTCAGTCATTTACATTCTTTCTCCCAATGCTGATAGAGAATTCCGGTATAGAATCAATCAGCATTTATTGAATATCTTTCATGGGTCAGTCACTGTGTTTAGTGCTTCTGCAGTTCTAACCTAACCACAACTTATTACGATGTTGCAATTTTCACCTATCTTCACTTTATCACTGAAGACGCTTACATTCAGAGAGGTGGCTTGTCTTGCTCACAGAAAGGCAGAATTCACAGGAAGACATATTAATAAATGTATACTAGAGAAATCAGAGGAACACTATTTATTCCCAGTACACTGGTCCCAGCCTTCTTTGAATACTGTCATCAAGATTAATTGGAATGGAGGACATGTGAGCTAACAGAAACCTAAGTTTAAAAGATTTCTCCTTATCTCTATGGTCTACTTGTGTCTCAGTCATTTTACCTCATTCTTCAAAACCTGAAGTTAGTTCCATGTCCCAGAATAGAGAAGATTAAATGCCTTCACTGACTTTTCTTGAAAAAATATTAACATGATACAAAATATATATCCTTGAATATTTTTAACCTATAGCAAATATAACACAAGGGTGAGAAACTTTTGGTAGCAAAGATGATTTTTCTCTCTCAGGGTTTCTCTTGGTCCCTTGGCAATTGTAACTACTTTCTCAATAACTGCATGGAAGCCAGAGGATAAGAGATAAAAAGCTAGCACCCACCAACTTGAGAAATGAAACAGAACCTACCTCATCTAATGTTGAAATCCCAAAGAGCTAATCCAATAGTGTAAAAAGGAAAACCCAAAATGTAAGGACAAATGAGAAAGGTAGAAGCAAAAATTGCAAAAGGTAGAAGCAAAAATTATTGATAAGTGAATGTAGAAAATCTACCAAGAAAATTTAGAAGTCATCCCTTTATAGGGTTCAAAGTCCCATGTAAACTAACTGTCTGTGCCTCAAAACCTCATGTGAAGCAGTCTTGTGTTGGCAATGCCCTTTAGTTGACAAGCGAAAGTAAATGAAGAATCCAACTTGATCTCAGGACTCAAAATATTTTCATAAAAAAAGTAAGAATCTATAGGCAAAAATCACAAAACACACAAGTTAACGAGACACCATGAGTAAGAATTAGCTAAACAACCCACGGACAAACCAACAAAATTTCAAGTATTAGAATTATAAGACACAATTTACCATAACTGTATAGTATGTTTACAAATATGAAAGAGATGCTTAGTAGTATGAACAGGGTAAGGAACAAGTTAAATAAATTAAAAATTTAGAAATGTAACATCAAAAGATTAGACGAAAAGGATATTGGTGACTAGAATGTAGATCCAAGTTTGAAGGTTAAGAAGATGAAAATTTGCAAAATGTTGAAGAGGTATTGAGATTAAAGAAAGATGCTGTGGACAATCTAGAATAAAAATTATGGGATTTCTAGTGATAAATAATGAAAACAATTAGGAACAAAAATAAGCTTTGATGAATTAATGACTAAAAATTTTTTAAAAAATTTGAGACACAAATCCCGAGATCTAAGAAGCCTTAGAAAGCCCAAACAAGATAAATAGGAAAGTAATTGGTACACAGACATAGAAGAGTGAAGAAGAAAAATCCCAGAGAAAAAGAGAAAATCTTAAAAGTAAACAGAGAGATAAGGCAGATCATCAAAAGTAACAGCAATTAAACTGAAAGCTGACCTCATGACAGCAATCACAGAAGCCAGAAGAAAATAGAATAATGTCATTAATATATGGAGAAGACCCACACTGCCAGAAGATAATGCAGTATTTTTTACTTTTCACACTGCCTTCCCAGTGAGGGGAGGAGCCCAGCTGTTAAGCACTACAATTGTGGTCAAGTTTCCAACCGAGTCAACTTGTGAATGGCTAGTCATGAAAAATGAGGAACCCGAAAGACAAAAATCAAAGATAGAGCCTGTGACTGGATCTTCTATAATTTCAATTCTAATTCCAGCTTGAATATTCCTACAAGGGTGTGACTGGAAGTTGTGAATATCAGGGCATAAATGAGATTCATGGGTTAAGGGAGGGAAGACCAGAATTCCCTTGAATAGTGTTTTGATGCAATGTAAGCATAAAAGATCACCTTGGATTCTTCTTTGCTTTCTAAAAGCCATTATTATGATGTTAGAAGAAGAGGAAGAAATTAATTTAGGTACAAAAAATGTGTTTTAATAGCCTAAATGATGGTACTTGGTGAGTCTTGGTTCTAAAGGTACCAAGTAAGAAAGCCAAAGTTCTGAAACTGCTGCATGCTTTGACAAGGTAAATCTATTTTTGTCTTCCAATTTACATTAATGACCCAAGTCAGGTAAATACACCTAGTTTACTTCTTTAACATTTTTATGTAGATGCTTTGTTATGCACTATGGTTTCAGATGTGCAATAATTTGTACAGTGGTTTATTCCCAAGTATGCCTTAAGCAGAACACATTTTTTTTATATAGTTTCTTGCTTTATGAATATGTAATATGAATTTAAGCAAACTTTTATTTGTATAGTTGTAAACTACAAAGTAAAATGAACAATTTGTGTAGTTTCTATTTTGCATATTCAAGATGTGAATTGTTTTAAATAAACCTATAATATTTTTTCTAAAAAATATATTGAGAAGAAAATGATGAATATACTCAGAAAATAATATTTTGTGAATGGGAGGAAAATAAATGCATTTTTAAACAAGCAAAATCTAAGAAAGTTTATTACCTTCCTCCCTAGATAAGCAAAATAAAAGTCTCTAAAGAAAATTCCAAAGATTATACTTGAGGGCAGTGGATCTCAACCAGCAGAAAGTTTGCCACAGAGAGAGGACATGCACAAATATCTAGAGACGTTTTTGGTTGTCACTACTGAAGGAAAGGTTCTATTGGCATCTAGTGAGTAGAGGCCAAAGATGCTGCTAAACATACTCCTATGCACAGGATGACCCTCCCCAGCAAAGAGTTATCTGTCTCCAAATGTCAGTAGTGCTGAGACTGAGAAACCCTTGTCTAGGGGGTAAAAGAAACATCTAGGATGGTAAATTTGTTGATACAAAAAGGAATATTAACTAACTATCATTGGAAAACACACGGATAAACCACAATCAACTCAACACATACTACATTTAATTTATGAGAGGAAAACAAGTTAGTTATTTGCTTCTTCTAGGTGCCTAATGATATCACCAATAAAAAGTGTTAGGCAAAAATAACATGAATTGGTTGTAATTCATTTTAAAGCATTCAAGTCTTTTTCATGCTTTCAGAGGAAACTAAAGAAATTGAATAGATTTAAACACTATTAGCCATACAAGGTAAAATAGTTAACGATGACAAATACAGGCTCACTTTGCTTCATTGTGCTTCGTTTTATTGCACTTTGCAGATACTGCTTATTTTATTTTTATTTTTTGCAAATTGAAGGTTTTTGGCAACCCTGCTCTGAACAAGTCTATCAGTGCCATTTTTCCAATAGCATATACTATTTTTTTGTTGTCTGTGTCAGCATTTTTTAGCAATAAAGTGTTTTTAGTTAAGGTTTGTACATATTTTTAAGGCATAATGTTATTGCACACTGAATAGACTACAGTGTAATATAAACATAACTTTTATATGCACAGGGAAACCAAAAAATTTAAGTGACTTGCATTATTGCAGTATTTAGTTTACCGTGGTAGTCTGGAACCAAACTGGCAATATCTTCAAGGGTATTCCTGTAAAAGTAAACAGTAGGAGAAAGTAGCATGAGAAAAAGAAAAAAAAAACCCCACCCAAAAGAAAGTAAGAAACAGAAAAAGCATAATAACGAGAAAGCACAATCCAAATAAAATTTTCAGAGATGTGTGCCTTTGCACTCTCTTCATCTCCTCAGAGGCCACTTACTACTTGACACATAAAAATTTACCAAATTCTTTTAGCAAGTCACCAACCATCATCATGCAACATAAGCTAATGTGCATTTTATTATTCTCATCTTATCTGACCTTAAGTTACTAACCCTTCTTTGAATGTTCTCAAGTATTATATGACTTCATATTTTCCTGGCTTTTTCTGGTCTCCCTCTCTGCATTTTCTCAATCTAACTGATTCTTCTCTTTCTGAAGTCCAGAGGCCTATGTTCCTCAGAGCTGAGTTATGAGTCCTTTTCACACCTTACATTCTTTGTTGCTACCATAGCTCATCTGCTCCCATGGCATCAGTTACTGTCAATTTGCTGAAACTTTCAAATGTGTATTTTCAGGTAAGATTTTTACTCTGAGCTCTAGACCACTACATGACTCTTAATCCAATGTATTTGCTTGGATGTCTTACTGGCACGTCAAAATCAACATGTCTAAACTCAACCTCATCATCTATTTTCCCACAAATCTGATCCTCATTCAGATTTTCTTGCCTCAGGTAAGTAGCAAAGTCTTATAAACTAGGCCCTTAGGACTCATACTTGATCCTCTCTCTTTCTTGTTTTCCATAATTATGTGATCAAGTTCTGTCAATGCTAAAGGTAGCACCAAAAGGAGAGTTTCAGTTTTTAAAACTACCTCTTCCAATAATCTTAAGCAACAAGTTCATCCTGACCTAAATAAACATATCTTCTAAGTACAATGGTACTTGGTACTATAAATTTACCTTCAAGTTAAATCTTCACTGAATTCCCTTACAATTAAATTACTTATCTTGAGTGTCTCTAATATCAAAATTCTAAAGTCACCATTGATGCTATCTTTTTTTTTTTTTTTTTTTGAGACGAAGTCTTGCCTTGTCATCAGACTGGAGTGCAGTGGCCTGATCTCGGCTTACTGCAACCTCCGCCTCCCAGGTTCCAGCGATTCTCCAGCCTCAACCTCCGGAGCAGCTGGGACTACAGGCATGCACCACTACACCCAGCTAAATTTTTGTATTTTTAGTAGAGACAAAGTTTCACCATGCTCTCCAGGATGGTCTTGATCTCTTAACCTCGTGATCTGCCCGCCTCAGCCTCCCAAAGTGCTGGGATGACAGGCGTGAGTCACCACGCCCGGCCGATGCTATCTCTTAACTGTCTTTCAAATTCATTCTCTGCACTGAAGTAAAAAAGACCTATACCAATCCAAAATCTATGCTGTCCCTTCTCATTTTAAAATCCTTCATTGGATTAACACTGCTTTTAGAAAGAAAAAAAAAAAATCTCAGAAATTAGCATAGTCTACGCATATGATCTAAACACATCCCTGGCCTAGATTCTAATCACATCACTAGCTTTAACTTACACCACTCTACATCTTACTCTCTGACTTAGCTACAACAAACCAGCTTTCAGAATCTTTAATGAACTGTTCTACTGCCCATGTTAAGCATTTCACTTTTTGTTCTCTGTAGCTGGAAAGCCACTTGACACTTCTAGCATTGAACTGATTCTTTAAATAGAATCATGCATTTTCAGAGATGATCTCTTTAAATTCCCAGAGTGAGTTATTTTCCCCTTGTATAAACCCTCTTATTATGCCTTTAAAATTTGTTTATAGAACTTATGCAAATTTTATTTAAATAATTGAAAACATAATTGACTATTTAATATTCCCCCACTAGAAGGTAAACTCTCTGAGTTAAAGGACCACATCTACTCAACTCACTGTAGGTTCTATGTTTAACAGAGTACCTTAAATACAGTGGGCCCTCTATAGTGATTTGTTAAATAAATGCATGAAACAATAGATCCTATCTATTTATTTATCTTCTCTTACGCTTCTAAGACCAGCATGTCCTATAACTAGCTACTTTAAGAATAAAAAACATAACTTTTAAAAACAAATAGTAATAATAATCACTAACACTACTATTTTTATTAATAGGTAGAAGAACATCTAAATCCAAATTTAGGAAATGAAAGTCTCTAATGAAAATATAATCTCCCATGACACAAATCAACTAAAAGATACATTCAGTTTAAACTCATAGACACAATATAGCGTCTCACTGTGAGGCATACTGATTCTTGTACTTTCATTGCACTCAGGTCTTCTACTGGAACACAAAGTCCTTGCTTTATATTTGCATAATAAAAGGACTCACTAAATTGCATCTTCCCAGAACAAAGGGACATTCTGATAGGGAGGTAAAATTCCATTTTGATATAAAAGGAAGATATTAGCAGAAACTTTTAAGCTGCAGTTTTCTGTAATACTGACCTTCAGCCATCACCCCATCTGCTAGTCACAGCAGGAAAGTCTCACACTGAGTCTGTGTACACATGTACGTGTAGAAATATGTGTGCATGCATGTACACTTTCACATGTGTGTGTATAGGTATGTGATTGTATATTCTTGTGTTGTGTGTATGTGATTGTGTATGGGTATGTATATGTGAATATAGATGTGTGATTGTGTATGTGCATGTGTTTGTGTAAGGGTATGTGTATGTGTTTTGAGTACGTGTATGTCTAGAGAGGCAGATCTGCAGTAATTCATAACAAAGATCTATAGAATTGAGGATTACTGGCCAGGCGTGGTGGCTCACGCCTGTACTCCCAGCACTTTGGGAGGCCGAGGAGGGCAGATCACAAGGTCAGAAGAGCAAGACCATCCTGACTAACACGGTGAAAATCCGTCTCTACTAAAAATACAAAAAATTAGCCGGGCATGGTGGTGCCTGCCTGTGGTCCCAGCTACTTGGGAGGCTGAGGCAGGAGAATTGTTTGAACCCGGGAGGCAGAGGTTGCATTGAGCTGAGATTGTGCCCCTGCACTCCAGCCTGGGAGATAGAGTGAGACTCTGTCTCAAAAAAAAAAAAAAAAAAAAAAAAAAGAATTTAAGATTACAGTTGTGTTTTCCATTTCAAAAATTATTTAAAGTGGTCATGTGTTGTTTAGGTAATAAAGTGAAATAAAAACATTAAAAGTAATATCAAAATGTTTAAACAGTCTATCAGGTGAAAGTTTTCATCGATGAGTAATTGAGATGAGTAATATTTACATAGCAACAATATGACAAATTCTGTCTCCTGACTTCCTTCAGTAGCTAGCCTCCTCAGAGAGCAACCTCTGTTACCCCTTTACATTGAGAAAACATTCTGAAATTTGCCTTGGTAGAACTCAGCTCCTAAATATTTCCTGAAAACAACTTTCTTCCTTAATTTTTCATTGCAAATATTTAAAATCTCTCAGTTTTTCTTCTTGTTCTCGTCTAGTTTTTGCATTCTGCTTCGGTAGATTAACATATATGCTATCTTCGTGAATGAGCAACTTGCATTTCCAATTAATTACTCTGTGAGTAAATTGCTTGGCTATGTATTTCCCTACAGACTCACCATCCCTAGCAAAATCCAAAACTCTTACCTTTGTTGTACACGTTATTTCATCACCCAGGTATTAAGCCTAGTATTCATTATTTTTCCTGATTCTCTTCCTCCTTCTACCCTCCACCCTCCAATAGACCCCAGTGAGTGTTGATCCCCTCTATGTGTCCACGTGTTCTCATCATTTAGCTCCCATGTATAAGTGAGAACAAGTGGTATTTGATTTTCTGTTGCTGTGTTAGTTTGCTAAGGATAATGGCCTCCAGCTTGGGCCATGTTCCTCACAGGACATGATCTCATTCTTTTATATGGCTGCATAGAATTCCATGGTGTATATGTACTGCATTTTCTGTATCCAGTCTATTATTGATGGGCATTTAGGTTGATTCCATGTCTTTGCTATTGTAAATAGTACTGCAAGGAACACACAAGTGCATGTGTATTTATAATAGAATAATTTATATTTCTTTGGTTATATACCCAGTAATGGGATTGCTGGGTCAAATAATATTTCTGTGTTTAGATCTTTGAGGAATTGCCATGCTGTCTTCCATAATGGTTGAACTAATTTACACTCCCACCAACAGTGTAACAGCATTCCTTTTTCTCCACAACCATGTCAGCATCTGTTAATTTTTTACTTTTTAGTTCTAGCCATTCTGACTGGTTTGAGATGGTATCTCATTGTGGTTTTGATTTGCATTTCTCTAATGATCAGTGATGTGCTTTTTCTTCACAATTGTTGGTCACATGTATGTCCTCTTTTGAGAAGTGTCCATCATATCCTTTGCCCAGTTTTTTTTGTTTTGTTTTGTTTTTGAGACAGAATCTCGCTCTGTTGCCCAGGCTGGAGTGCAATGGCACAATCTCTGCTCACCGCAACCTCTGCCTCCCAGGTTCAAGCAGTTCTCCTGCCTCAACTTCCTGAGTAGCTGGGATTACAGGCATGTGCCACCATGCCCGGTTAATTTTTGTATTTTTAGTGGAGACAGAGTTTCACCATTCTGGCCAAGCTGGTCTCAAACTTCCAACCTCAGGCGATCCGCCCGCCTCAGCCTCCCAAAGTGCTGGGATTACAAGCGTGAGCCACTGCGCCTGACCCACTTTTTAATGAGATTGTTTTTTCTTCTAAATTTGTTTAAGTTCTTTATAGGTGCTGGATATTAGACCTTTCTCAGATGCATAGCTTGCAAAAATTCTCTCCCATTCTGTAGGCTGTGTGCTTACTCTGTTGATAGTTTATTTTGTCTGTAGAAGCTCTTCAGTTTAATTAGATCTCATTTGTCAATTTTTATCCGTGTTGCAATTGCTTTTGGTGTCTTTGTTTTGAAATATTTGCCCATGACTATGTCCTGAATGGTATTGCCTAGGTTGTCTTCCAGGGTTTTCATAGTTTGTGGTTTAAATTTAAGTCTTTAATCCATCTTGAGTTAATTTTTGTATATGGTGTAAAGCAGGGGGTCCAGTTTCACTTTTCTGCATTTGGCTACCCAGTTCTCCCAGCACCATTTATTGAATAGGGAATCCTCTTCCCATCGCTTTTGTCAGGTTGATGATCAGAGAGTTGTAGGTGTGTAGTCGTATTTCTGGGTTCTCTATTCTGTTCCACTGGTCTAGGTGTCTGTTCCTGTTACCACTAACATGCTGTTTTTGTTAACTGTAGTATATTTTAAATCTCTGTAGTATAGTTTGAAGTCAGTTAGTGTAATGCCTCCAGCTTTGTTCTTTTTGCTTGGGATTGCCTTGGTTTTTCAGGCTTTTTTTTGGTTCCATATAAATATTAAAATCATTTTGTTCTAGCTCTATGAAGAGTGTCAGTGGTAGTTTAATGGGAATAGCATTGAATCTACAAAAGAGCATTTTAACTATATTGATTCTTCCTATCCATGAGTATGGAGTGTTTTTGCATTTGTTTGTTTCATCTCTGATTTCTTTGAGTAGTGGTTTGTAGTTCTCCTTGTAGATGTGTTTCACTTCCCTTATGAACTGTATTCCTAGGTATTTTATTCTTTTTCTGGCAATTTTGAATGGGAATTTATTTGTGATTTGGCTCCTGACTTGACTCCTGTTGGTGTATAGAAATGCCAGCAATTTTTGCCATTGATTTTGTATCCTGAGAACTTGCTGTAGTTTTTTACAAGCTTAAGAAGCTTATGGGCTGAGATGATGGGGTTTTCTACATGTAGAACCATGTTGTCTGCAGAGATAGCTTGACTTCCTCTCATCCTATTTGAATGCTCATTATTTCTTTCTCTTGCCTAGTTGCTGTGGTCAGAACTTCCAATACTATGTTGAATAAGAGCGATGAGAGAGGGAAGACCTGGTTTATGCCAGTTTTCAAGGGGAATGCTTCCAGCTTTTGCCCATTCAGTATGATGTTGACTGTGGGTTTGTCATATATGGCTCTTATTTTGAGGTATATTCCTTCAATACCTAGTCTATTGAGAGTTTTTAACACGAAGGGATGTTGAATTTTATCAAAAGCCTTTTCTGCGTCTATTACGATAATCATGTAAGTTTGTATTCAGCTCTGTTTATGTGATAAATCACATTGATTGATTTGTGTATGTTGAATTGATCTTGTATCCCAGGGATGAAGCCTACTTCATCATGGTGGATAAGATTTTTAATGTGCTACTGGAGGTGATTTGCTAGCACTTTGTTGAGGGCTTTTGCATCAATGCTCATCAAAGATATTTGGCCTGAAGTTTATCTTTTTCGTTGTGTCTCTGCCAGGATTTGTTATCATGATGATGCTGGCCTCATAGAATGAGTTGAAGAGGAGTCCCTCCTCCTAAATTTTTTGGAATATTTTCAGTAGGAATGGTACCAGCTCTTTGTACTGCTGATGGAATTCAGCTGTGAATCCATCTGGTCCTGGGCTTTCTTTTTTTGGTTGGTAGGCTATTTATTACTGCCTCATTTCAGAACTCGTTATTGTTCTGTTTGGGAATTCAATTTCTTCCTGGTTCAGTCTTGGGAGGGTATATGTGTCCAGGAATTTACCCATTTCTTCTAGATTTTCTAGTTTATGTGCATAGAGGTGTTTATACTGTTCTCTGACGGTTGTTTGTATTTCTGTAGGGTCAGAAGTAATATCCCCCTTATTATTTTTGATTGTGTTCATTTGAATCTTCTTTCTTATTTATCAGTCTAGCTAGAAGTTTATCTACTTTTTTTTTTTTTTTTTTTTTTTCAGAAAACAAGTTCCTGAACTCCTTGATCTTTTGAATGGTTTTCCATGTCTCTATCGCCTACAGTTCAGCTCTGATTTTGGTTATTTCTTGTTTTCTGCTAGCTTTGGGATTTGTCTACTTTTGGTTCTCTATTTCTTTTAGTTGCAATGTTAGGTTGTTCACTTAAGATCTTTATCACTTTTTGATGTGGGTATTTAGTGCTAGAAATTTCCCTCTTAACACTGCCTTAGCTATTCCCCAGAGATTCTAGTACGTTGTATCTTTGTTCTCATTAGTTTCAAAGTACTTTTTGATTTCTGCCTTAATTTCACTATTTACCCAAAAGTCATTCAGGAGCGGGTTATTCAATTTCCATGTAATTGTATGGTTTTCAGTGAATTTCTTAGTCTTGAGTTCTAATTTGATTGCACTGTTGTCCGAGAGACTGTGTATTACGATTTCAATTCTTTTGCATTTGCTGAGGAGTATTTTACTTCCGATTATGTAATCAATTTTAGAGTAAGTGCCATGTGGCAATAAGAAGAAGATATATTCTGTTATTTTTGGATGAAGAGTTCTGTATATATGGCTATTAGGACCATTTGATCCAGAGCTGAGTTCAGGTCCTGAATATTTTTGTTAATTTTCTGTCTCAATGATATGCCCAATATTGTCAGTGGGATGTTAAAGTCTCCCACTATTATTTTGTGGGGGGTCTAAATCTCTTTGAAGGTATCCAAGAACTTGCTTTATGAATATGTGTGCTCCTGTGTTGGGTGAATATATATTTAAGACAGTTAGCTCTTCTTGTTGAATTGACTCCTTTACCATTAGGTAATTCCTTTCTTTGTCTTTTTTGCTTTCTGTTGGATTAAAGTCTCTTTTAACAGAAACTAGGATTGCAATCCCTGAATTTTTCTGTTTTCCATTTGCTTTGTAAATTTTCCTCCATTCTTTTAGTTTTTCTTATTTATTTATTGTTCTTATTTTTTAAGTGTATTTATTTATTTGTTATTTTATTAGTTTTGGGGGAATAGGTGGTGCTCAGTTGCATGGAATAGCTCTTTATTGGTGATTTCTGAGATTTTGGTGCACCCATCACCTGAGCAGTGTACACTGTATCCAATAAGTAGTCTTTTATCCTTCACCTCTCTCCCACCTTTCCTCCCAAGTCCCCAAAGTCCATGTTATCATTTTTAAGACTTTGAGACCTCATAGCTTAGCTCCCGCTTCTATGTAAGAATACATGATGTTTGGTTTTCCATTCCTGAGTTACTTCTCTTAGAATAATGGTCTCCAACTCCATTCAGTTTTCTGCAAATGCCATTATTTCATTCCTTTATGGCTGAGTAGTATTCCATGATATACAAAAGTCATGTACCCAAATCAATAGCACTGTTATACACCAAGTATGACCAAGCTGTGAATCAAATCAAGAACTCAACCCCTTTTACGACAGCTTAAAAAAAAAACCCAAACAAACAAAATGCCTTAGGACTATAAGGTTTGCCTATAAGGTAAAGATCTCTACAAGGAAAACTACAAAACACTGCTGAAAGATCATGGCAAATTATCTTTTTGATATGCGACTGTATTTGGTTGGCTAGTATTTCGTTGAGGATTTTTGCATGTATGTTCATCAGGGATATTGGTCTGTAGTTTTCTTTTTTTTTGTTATGTCCTTCCTGGTTTTCATATTAGGGTGATATACTGGCTTTATAGAATAACTTAAGAAGGATTCCCTTTTTCTCTATCTTTTGGAATAGTTTCACTAAGATTGCTACCAATTCTTTGGATGCCTGATAGAATTCAGCTGTGAATCTATCTGGTCCTGAACTTTTTGGTTGGCATTTTAAAAATGACTTTTTCAGTCTTGCTACTTGTTATTGGTCTGTTCAGTTCCTCTTTCTTCTTTATTTAATCTAGGAGAGTTGTATATTTCAGTAATTTGTCCATCTCCTCTAGATTTTTTAGTGTGTGCATAGAGGTGTTCAGAGTAATCTTAAATAATCTTTTATATTTATGTGGTATCAGTTATAATATCTCCTGTTTTGTTTTTAATTGAGCTTATTTGGATCTTCTCTCTTCTCTTCTTAGTTAATGTGGCTAATGGTCTATCAATTTTTTATCTTTTCAAAGAACCAGCTTTTTGTTTCATTAGCCTTTTCTATATTTTGTTTGTTTGTTTCAATTCCACTTAGTTCTGCTCTGATCTTCATTATCTCCTTTCTTCTGCTGGGTTTGAGTTTGGTTTGTTCCTGTTTCTTTAGTTCTTTGATGTATAACCTTAGATTGTGTATTTGTGCTCTTTCAGACTTTTTGATGTGGTCATTTAATGCTATAAACTTTCCTGTAAGCACTGATTTTGCTGTCTCTCAGAGGTTTTGATAAGTTGTGTCACTATTATCATTTAGTTCAAAGATGTAGGCTTTTAATGCTATGAACTTTCCTCTTAGCACTGCCTTTGCTGTACCCTAGAGGTTTTGATAGGTTGTATCACTATTATTCAGTTCAAAGAATTTTTAAATATCCATCTTGATTTCATTGTTGACCAAACGATCATTCAGGAGCAGGTTATTTAATTTCCATGTATTTGCACAGTTTTGAGGGTTCCCTTTGCAGTTGATTTCCAATTTTATTATACTGTGGTCTGACAGAGTGCTTGATATAATTTTCTTAAATAAATATTCTTAAATTTATTGAGACTCGTTTTGTGGCTTGTCGTATGGTCTGTCTTGGAGAATGTTCCATGTGCTGATGAATAGAATGTATATTCTGAGGTTGTTGGCTACAGTGTTCTGTAAATATCTGTTAAGTCCATTTGTCCTATGGCATAGTTTAAGTCCATTGTTTCTTTGTTGACTTCTGTTTGATGGATGACCTGCCTAGTGCTGTCAGTGGAGTATTGAAGTCACTCACTATTACTGTGCTGCTGTCTATCTCTTTTCATATATATATACACACACATATTTAGGATTGTGATATTTTCCTGTTGGACAAGACCTTTTATCATTATATAATGTCCCTCTTTGTTTTTTTAAACTGCTGTTGCTTTAAAGTTTTTTTGTCTGATATAAGAATAGCTACTTCTGCTTGCTTTTGGTGTCCGTTTGCATGGAATAAGTTTTTCCATTCCTTTACTTTAAGTATTTGGTATTATTGTGATAGCAGCTTCACAGAATGATTTAGGGAGGATTCCATTTTTCTCTATCTTCTGGAATAGTGTCAACAGGACTGGTACCAATTCTTCTTTGAATATCTGATAGAATTCAGCTGTGAATTTGTCTGGTTCTGGACTTTGTTGTTGGTAATTTTTTATTACTATTTCATTTTCACTGCTTGTTATTGGTCTGTTTGGAGATTCTATATCTTTCTGCTTTAATCCAGGAGTACTGTGTACTTTCAGGAATTTCTCCATCTCCTCAAGGTTTTCCAGTTTATGTGCATAAAGGTGTTCATAGTAGCCTTGAACAATCTTTTATATTTCTGTGGTATCTGTTGTAATATTTCCAGTTTCATTTCTTATTGAGCTTATTTGGATTCTCTCTCTTCTTTTCTTGGTTAATCTTGCTAATGGTCTATTGATTTTATTTATCTTGTCAAAGAACCAGCTTTTTGTTTTATTTGTCTTTTTGTTTTTGTTTCAGTTTCATTTAGTTCTGCTCTGAACTTAGTTGTTTCTTTTTTTCTGCTGGGTTTGGGTTTGGATTGTTTTTGTTTCTCCAGTTCTGTGAGGTTTGATCTTAGATTGTCTATTTGTGCTCTTTTGGACATTTAGCCTTATGAACTTTCCTCTTAGCACCGCTGCTGCTGTATCTCAGAGGTTTTGATAAGTTGTGTAACTGTTACTGTTCAATTCAAAGAATTTTTAAATTTCCATCTTGATTTCATTGTTGACCCAGAGATTACTCAGGAGCAGGTTATTTAATTTCCTTGTATTTGCATAAGTTTTGAGGGTTCACTTTTGAGTTGATTTCCAGTTTTATTCCACCGTCATCTTAGAGGGTACTTCATATAATTACAGTTAAATTTACGGGGGCTTTTTTGTGGCCTATGATATGGTCTATCTTGGAAAATGTTCCATGTGCTGATGGAAATATACATGCAGACTTCCATGTATGTTCTGCAGTTTTGGGGTAGAACGTTGTGTGTATATATCCATTAAGTTCATTTGTTCTAAGGTATAGTTTTAATCCATTGTTTCTTTATTGAGTTTCTGTCTTGATGACCTGCCTAGAGGAGTATTGAAGTCTCCCACCACTATTGTGTTGCTATCTCATTTCTTATGTCTAGTAATAATCGTTTATAAATTTGGGAGCTTCCATGTTAAGTGCATATATATTAAGGATTGTGATATTTTCCTCTTGAACTGACCCTTTTATCATTATACAATGTCCCTCTTTGTCTTTTTTAATTGTCATTGCTTTAAAGTCTGTTTTGTTTAATACAAGAATAGCTACCCTTGCTCATTTTTGGTTTCCATTTGTGTGGAATGTTTGTTTCCCTCTTTTTTTTTGTTTATGTGCATCCTTATGCATTAGATGAGTAGCTTGAAGACAGCAGATACTTGGTGGGTGGATTTTTATCCATTCTGCCATTCTGTATGTCTTAAGTGGAGCATTTAGGCCATTTACGTTCAATGTAAGTATTGAGATGTAAGCTACTGTTTTATTTATTATGCTCATTGTTGCCTAAATACCTCATTTTTCTCATTATTTTATTATTTTATAGACTCTGTGATAGTTATTCTTTAAGACAGTTCCATTTTGATGTATTTTGAGGTTTATTTAAGTGTGTCTTTTATTCCCAGAAGTTGTTATTTTTTTTCTTATGATGTCTTTTATAATATCTATTTGGAGCTTTTTAAATTCATATTCTGTATTGTTTTTTAAATTTCTTTAAGTTGGTTTTCATCTTTCTCTGGTATTTCCTTGAGTGGCTTCATAATCAACCTCCTGAATTATTTATCTGGCAATTCAGAGATTTCTTCTTGTTTTAGATCCATAGCTGGGGAGCTAGTGTGGTCTTTTTGGGATGTTATAAAATCTTGTTTTGCTATATCACCACAATTACATTTTTGATTCCTTATGATTTGGGTAGAATATTTCAGTAGAAACATCTGGAACTCAAGGGCTGCTGTTCAGATATTTTGGTCCAACAGAGTGATCACTTGATGTGCTGCACTCCCGCTTCCCAGAGGGATGGGGCTTCCTGCAAGTCAAAACGCAATGATTCTTATTGCTCTTCTGGGTATAGCCACACAGCGGGGCTATCAGGCTCTGAGCTGGTGCTAGGAAATGTCTGCAAAGAGTCCTGTAATGTGATTCATCTTTGGGTCTCCAGCTGTGGATACCAGCACCTTCTGTGATGGAGGAGGCAAGGGAGTGAAGTATTTAGTATTTCAGTATTTACTGTTACGACTTTCTTGAATGCTGATTATGCTAGCAGTGAAGTTTTCATGTAGACAGACACAGGACCACTGGTTATCCAAGATGTTGCAGGTGGTGGAACTGGCTGTAGCATTCTCCTTCCTTGGAGCAGAGTTGTTCTGTCATGAGTTGCTGTAATATCCTGAGTTGGTTGGTCCTTATCCAGAGGGTGGCACTTCTGAGAGAGCACCAGAGATTTTCCTGTCTTGTGGAATTTGCAGCAGCCTTCCAGTTCTTTCAAAGAATCTTTTATTTCTTTCCGTTTTCTCTTTTATTTATTCTCTTTTAATCTTTTATTTCTTTCCTGATACTCTCCTGTAGTGGTTCCTCAAGCAAAAGTCCACGATGTGAGTCTCCACACACTGTTCTGTCTGTCCCAGTGGGAGCTTCAGATTAGCACTATCTCCTATCTGCCGTCTTTCCCAGAATCCCACCCCTTTTATTTTAAGCCCATGTGTGTTATTGCATGTGAGATGGGTCTTTTGAAGATAATATACCAATGGGCCTCAATTCTTTATCCAGATTGCCACTTTGTGTCTTTTAATTGGGGCATTTAGTTCATTTGCATTTAAGGGTAGTATTGTTATACATGGATTTGACCGATTCTGTCATCATGATACTAGCTAGTTATTTTGCAGACGTGTTTATGTGGCTGCTTTATAGTGTCACTGGTCTGTGTAATTTAGTGTGTTTTTGTAGAGGCTGATAATGGTTTTACCTGTCCATATTTAGTGCTTCCTTCAGGAGCTCTTATAAGGCAGGTCTGGTGGTGATGAATTCCATCAGTATTTGCTTGCCTGAAAAGCTTATGAAGCTTAGTTTGGCCAGAAATGATATTCTGGGTTGAAATTTCTTTTCTTTAGAATGTTGAATATTGGTCTCTGTTCTCTTCTGGCTTGTAGGGTTTCCCATGAGAGGTCTGCTGTTAGTCTGATGAGTTTCCCTTAGTAAGGGACCTGGCCTTTCTCTCTGGCTGCCCTTAACATTTTTTATTTCATTTTAACCCTGAATTATATGATTATTATTATGTATCTTGGGGATGATCTTGTTGAGTATCTCACTGGGCTTCTCTGTGTTTCCAGAATTTGAATGTTGGCCTGTCTAGCTAGGTTGGGGTAGTTCTCATGGATGATATCTTGAAATATGTTTTCCAAATTGGTTACATTCTCCCCAGCTCTTTCAGGTACAGCAATCAGTCATAGATTTGGTCTCTTTACACAATCCCATATTTCTTGGAGGTTTTGCTTATTCCTTTTCTTTCTTTTTTCTTCATTCTTGTCTGCCTGTCTTATTTCAGAAAGACAGGCTTCAAGTTCTGAGATTCTTTCCCCTGCTTGGTCTAT
This sequence comes from Colobus angolensis palliatus, assembly GCF_000951035.1. NCBI lineage: Eukaryota > Metazoa > Chordata > Mammalia > Primates > Cercopithecidae > Colobus > Colobus angolensis. The sequence continues at coordinate 14,863,716 of NW_012113141.1, read as the reverse complement.
TCTGCTATTAATACTTGCTATTGCATTATAAAAGTTTTGTAGTGTGTTTTCAGGTCTATCACGTCAGTTAAGGTTTTAAGATAGTAGAATGAATACCTGCATCCAATTTTGCTTCCTCCAGAAAAACCACCTGACAATACAGTAAAGTGATTCTTTTTAAAAGCAAGACCTCACAAGAATAAATTAAATAAGAGAAGAGAGGAGAAGAGAGTAAAATTTTGGAAATTGGAAAGCATATGGACAACGGTACCTGTTGTGTGGCTTTTCCCTGGTTGCTGGAAAGATGATTCTCAAACCCTTAGAGCTTCCCATGTAATAGGGATGTCTTTGATATTCAGAAGCCCTTTGGTTACAACTGAGTTTATGCTAATGAGGTGACTCATGGTGGGCTCCTAGATAGCTTTAACATGGGTGCTTGTCACTAGAAAAGCCGACTATGTGATTACAGGTTTTAGATTTTGAGCCATCCTGACCTTTGAAACTCCAGTAAAACTCCAGACACTGAGCTCACTGGAGATTCATGATTGGTGAAAACATCTAGATGCATGAAGGGTGATGGTCCCTGATTCCACAGGGAAAGGGCTCAGAAGCTCTGAGCTCCGGACCTTGCAAGGTCTTTTCTGTGTATCCCTTCATTTGACTGTTCTTGAGTTTATCTTTTGTAATAAAATTGCAATAAGAAGTATAGTACTTCCTTAATTCTGTGAGTCACTAGTGAATTATAAAACTGGTAAAAATTGCAGGAATCCATCAAATTATATCTAGTTGGTCAGAAGCATGTGTATCCTAGAGACCTCTTGAACTTGTGGCTAGCTTGTGAAGTGAGGTCAATCTTGTTGTGAACCATGTCCTTTAATTCACAGGCTCTATACCAGTTCTATGTCGTAATGTCAGAATTGAATTGCAATGTACACAATTAGGATTGGTGTCAGAATGGTATCATATTTTATTGGTTCTGAGCTGCACATTTTAAAAAATGTACATTTTAAGCCTGCAGTCCCAGCTACTCGGGAGGCTGAGGTAGGAGAACGGCGTGAACTCAGGAGGTGGAGCTTGCAGTGAGTTGAGATGGCGCCACTGCACTTCAGCCTGGGTGACAGAGTAAGATTGTCAAAAAAAGAAAAAAATTTAAAAAATTACCTTTTAATATCTCTAAAATTTGAAGTGCATTTTACAATTGGTGGTATGTCATATGTTAAATGGTAGGCTTTTCTTCCTTTAGTGGTATGAAAATTGAAGGTAGACTTTACAAGCAGATATCTAAAATTTGAAGAAATATCGTAAACAATGAAGCAGAGCCTGATCTGAGAAAGTCTAGTCCCAAACTTGAAGTGAGGAAAGATAAGAAACAACTCAATTTACCCCAACAGAATTATTACAATTCACAACATTCATGTAGTTTTATTTATTTATTTATTTATTTATTTTTTGAGACGGAGTCTCGCTCTGTCGCCCAGGCTGAAGTGCAGTGGCACGATCTCGGCTCACTACAAGCTCCGCCTCCCGGGTTTACGCCATTCTCCTGCCTCAGCCTCCCGAGTAGCTGGGACTACAGGCGCCCGCCATCTCGCCCGGCTAG
>NW_012113141.1:14850478-14862087 GCF_000951035.1 Colobus angolensis palliatus | reverse complement strand
CGCCATCTCGCCCGGCTAGTTTTTTGTATTTTTTAATAGAGACGGGGTTTCACCGTGTAGGCCAGGATGGTCTCGATCTTCTGACCTCGTGATCCACCCGTCTCGGCCTCCCAAAGTGCTGGGATTAGAGGCTTGAGCCACCGCGCCCGGCATGTAGTTTTAAATTGGGAAGTAAAGGGAAAGTGGGATTAAAATAAGGATGACTGAGTAAAATATATTTGAGAAGCAGGTAGAAATGAGTTTCTTAGAAAAAAATGGGGACAGAAGATAAGTGACCTGGAGTCACTAAACTGTGAAGGTAAGATTACCACCCCCAGCCTTCTGTTTTCCCTCAGCTTCTGGAATGTTGCCAGTAGAAACTTCATATACCAAGAACATTAGAAAAACACTCTAGAATACTTGATGAGCACAAGATAGAAGACTTAAAGCTTCTGACAAAGAAGTTATCTTATAAATGGACTTTCTTGATCACCATGTGTCCTTGTTTGCTGGTGGTCCTGGCTTACATCTATTGAATTACTGTAGTAATTAATAGTTATTTTTTGCTATCGAAATAGTCCTGGTTTGCACCATAAATTATACAGTTACCCAGTTTATTAGCAGGCCTGACAATTATCAGAGGTTCCAATAAACCTTTAACTGTGAATAGCTGAATATTATAAGACAGCTGAGGAAAGACTCTAATGTGGAAGATAGAGGCAGAGTTAAATAACCAAACCATCATGGAGACAGACAGAAAACAGAGTGGAAACAATCTCCGTGTAGAAGAAAGCTCCAAAGGAAAAAACAAAAATGAACTGACCTCAGGGATCCAAGATGTTGATTCTGTGCGTCAAGTATATATTTTTACTCTAATGAGGGAGCTTCAGGAAAATTAAAAAATGGAGAAAGGGAGAGATTGGAGTGGGGGAGGAAAAAAGTAAGAAAGGAAGGAAAAAAGAAAAGGTACCTTAAAGTTTAAAAACAGTAAATGGAATGAAATATTCAGTAGAAGCCCTAGAGATAAACTTGAGCAAATCATCCAGAACATGAATGGACAAAGACTGCAAAGAGTGGAGCAAAGATGTAAAAATTGGAGAACTAGTCTGAGAGAGTACAATATTTCTGGAAAAATATGATTTTCAAACCTATAACTTTACACACACACACACAAGCCCACACACACCCCAATCAATGCAATTCAACCTGCCGTAGTGGTTTTCTCTAATATCTGGCATAATTTTCACTAGGCATTAAAGTAAGATGAGTGACATTTTGCTTGCTTGCAGTTGGTGTTAAGCAGTTACCTATTTTGGTAAATGATATTCAAGTTATCAAGGCAGAAAACTTCTATGACTATCCCCGGCCAACATTAGGAGTCTAAAGTCCTATGGCTTCATTTCATATTATATTTTATTACTTTATTTAAACTCTTAGTCTCTAAATTTGACTTTCTCTATATATTGAGTAGTTAGTGAGTGCTCACATTGTGCTTGGTACCAGCCTTACACCTTGGCACTGTGTTAGATTTGATTGATTATGCCTTTCATTGATAAATTATATATGGTGATATGTCACATTATATTTTGTTTATACTTTATACCGTGACTTATTATTGTATTGTCACAAAAGATGGACATTGAAGAAGTGTGTCATGCTTCATACCTCTTGGTTTCAATGGTAACTAATAGACTGTAGGGAAGAAGGGTCAATCAAATTAACATTTATGAATCTCCTATTGTGTCCCAAGCACCATAAAGTAGTTGTCACTAGTTACATTTTTTAGATAAGAAAAACACATTAATTATGACTAATAATATTACTGAAAGTAGAGTCTGTCTTCCCTGACTATAAAGCCTGGTCAATAAGTTCTTATTTATCTAATATATATGATCTAATTTGATGAAATATGTTTGATTAATAAAAATTTAAAATTAATGTCTCTTTCTCTATGTCAGACGATGGACTATTAATAATATTGTAGTATTAGTAAGAATGATGTATTCCACTGGGTGACATGCTGTTTCTCTGTAACCAGATAAATCATCCACTCAATTTATTTGATCTTTGAAAAATCAGTTTTAAAATTCTCAAAGGATTATTCATTTCAATTCTTTTAAGACTAAAAGAGAGTTTATTTTCCACACCCAATTAGAAGAGATACCAAAACTTCTTGGGACATTAAGCAATATTACTGAGAAATAACGGAAGTATAACTTACGTGGCATGCAGAACTTTTCTTAGATAGTTTCCATGTACTTATAATAATTATAAAACATTAAGCCTTAATAATAAATAGAAATACTTGTGACTGGAAGGAAAAGCTGCAGTTGGCTCTTTCATCCAAACTCACCTTAGGTGTTGTTTTTTTCTGTTGCCAGAATGAAATACCTTGGGGAAAAAAAATGCAAGGAAATTTCTTATTTCTGAAAATAACAAATGGTCCATCTGAACATCAGTACAATAAATAACTCATGCTAATAAATGGCATTTATTTCTTGTTTTTGTTTAAAATATTCAAAGAAGACATCTGACTTTGTAATAAAACAATGCAGTACACTTTGAGAAAAGTCATATTGTCACTATAAGCGAATGACTTTAGCAATACACTGCTATTAAGTGGAAGCACCTTTTGAATGGGCATGAGGAATATTTTCCGCTTGACAGTGCTCTCTTAGCAAAGATTACAGACCAGGGAAACCTTCCTGTTGATCAGAGAGATAAGAAAAACTCAGCCAAATAAAACTGGAAATAATCAAGAATCATGGAAATGCACAAGTTTTACCATTTGTTGCTCCTGCAGAAGCTGTGATAAGTGCTCAATCCAAAAAGAAATAAAAATACCTGGTACATTTGGTTTGTAAAGGCCTCCTGCCCCTTAAACAGCAATTGCCAAAGCATCTGAGGCCACAGAGGGCCAATCTCTAAATGTGCAGGTTGCCTCCTAGTGAGATCCATTTGCACTCAAGGGAATAAACATTTCCATTTAGCAAATTTCCTCTCACTACATTGTGTCAAAAGTGAGTATTTTGCCGTTTGTACATTGCCAACAACCAAGATTTTGCAAACCTTTGGAGACCTTGGTAACAACAACTCATGCCCTTTTTTCCCTTATGGCTATATCAGTCATGTATTGATTCACCACAGGGATGTGTTCTGAGAAATGTATCCTTAGGTTATTTGTTCTTTCTGTGAATAACATTCAATGTACTTCACGTACACAAACTAGATGGCATACCCTGTGATATATCTAGGCTATATATTATAGCCTATTTCTCCTAAGCTAAAAACTTGTACAACATGTTACTTTACTGAATACTGTAGGTAATTGTAGCACAATGATAAATATTTTGTATTTAGATACTATAATATACCTAAATATATCTAAACATAGAAGAGGTACAGTAAAAATATGGTATTATAATCTTATGGGACCACCATCATAATGTGGTCTATTGACTGAAACATCATTATGCAATGTCTGGCTGTAATTAAGATGATTCAGACTGAATTCATTTTAGTTTTCCTAGTTTACTTATTTATTCAAACTTATGGGACTTTTGATAAGTCCTATGTGACTTATTGATAAATATTAACATTATTTTTACTATAGATACTCCTAGGATGCCCAGAATCCTGATGCACTCAATTGGCTTTCCAGGAAATCATAGCCTTACACAGCTATAGACATGAAAACTTGACGTAAGAATTCTGTGCCAATTGCTATGGAAAATCGGAAGGATCCCAAAAACCACGGCTAGATAGTTCTGGGAAAATTTTACAGAAGTTTGCATTTGCTTTTAGATATATATAAGGACAAATGAAATTTTGTCCAATAAATTGTCCAATAAATTTTGTCCAATAAATACATTACTGACATAATGTATCCTCACAGTGCTAAACGCTTTGTTTAAGCTATTTCTGCTGATTTTTCACCACAGCGCAATGAGGAACCTTTGTCTTCATTTTACAATTAAGAAAACAAAAGTTCAGATGGGGTAATTAACAAGAATGTAGATAACCAATAAAGAAATGGCAAAGCAGGACATAAACTGAGATATTCTCATACCAATCGGGCTTCCTGGAAATTTCTATAGTTGAAGAAAAGGATTCCTTAATTTTAACAGAGGATATTTTTAAAGTAAATTTACTATATATAAAGTAAATTATATATCTTTAAAGTAAATTTTGGATACAAAATATTCCAAATATGGAATATTAAATAAAAGTGGGTTGTGATGTAAAGACGATCATTATTATTAAGATTTCAACTTTTAGTTTCACGAGGTACATGTACAGGTTTGTTGTAAGCGTGTATTGTATGATGTTGAAGATTGGGTTGATTGAACCTGTTACTCAGATAGTGAGCATAGTACCCAATAGGGAGTTTCTTAACCCTTGACTCCCTCCTTCTCTCCCTGCACTTGTAGTCCCTAGTGTTTACTGTTTCTGTCTTTATATCCAGGAGTATCCAGTGCTTAGTTCCCACTCATAAGTGAGAACATTTTGGATTTGTTTTTTTTGTTCCTGAATTAATTTTCTTAGGCTAATGGCCCCCAGCTGCATCCATATTGCTGCAAAGGACATGATTTCATTGATTTTTATGGCTGCATAGTATTCCATGCTGTAGATGTACCACATTTTCTTTATTCTATCCACCAGTGATAGGCACCTAGGATGATTTCATGTCTTTGCTATTGTGAAGAGTACTGCAATAAATATACAAGTACATGTGTTTTTTTGGTAGAATGATTTCTTTTTCTTTGGGTATATACTCAGTAATAGAATTGCTGGATCAAATGGTAGTTCTATTTTTTAGTTCTTTGAAAAATCTCCAAACTACTTTCTACAGTGGCTAAACTAATATACATTTTTACTAAGAGTGTATAAGCATTCATTTTTTCCTGCAGCCTCAACAATGTCTGTTATTTTTTACTTTTTAATAATAGCCATTCTGATTGGTATAAGAATGTATCTCACAGTGGTTTTGATTTGCACTTCTCTGATGATTAGTAATGTTGAGCATTTTTTCTTGTTTGTTTTCTGCTTGCAGATCTTCTTTTGAGAAGTGTTTCTTTACATCCTTTGCCCACTTTTTAATGAGGTTATTTGTTTTCAGTTTGTTGATTTAAGTTCCTTATAGATTCGGGATATTAGACCATTTTTAGATGCATAGTTTATGAATATTTTCTCTCATTTTGTAGGTTGTCTGTTTACTCTGTTGATAGTTTCTTTTGCTGTGCAGAAGCTCTAGTTTAATTAGGTCTTACACGTCAATTTTAGTTTGTGTTGCAATTGCTTTTGAGGACTTAGTCATAAATATTTTGCCAAGGCCAATGTTGAGAAGGGCATTTTCTAGGTTTTCTTCCAGGATTTTTATAGATTTAGAACTTTACATGTTAGTCTTTAATCCACTAAAGATTATCATTATATAATTATGTGTTCTTGTTTCTATGTGTAAACTATTTCAAAATAAAATTAAACCCCTTGTTAAATATATAAAAAGATATAAAAAATGTTAAAGTGTAGACTGGACTTACTGAGATACATTCAGGATCAATGAAAAAATATACTCTTTGAAATATATTTGGGTAAATTTATCATAAAAGGTTCAAGACAAGGTTCCAGAGATAAAACAAATCAATAACATTAGGATTTCATTTGAAACAAGACCTACAGAGTTAAACTATACCATCTATAGATAATTAAATAAAACGAATAGATATTTATTAATATAATGATGAGCCAAAATATTACTTCTGTGGAAGTATATAAGAACATTTTGAAATATAAGGTTTCAGAGAAGATCACTCATTTATCTAATAATACAATCAATGAATCTTTAGTTAGACATATAGAGAATATGATAATGTGATTGGAAACTTGTGTTTGATAAGAATTCTTTTTATAATAGATTGAATGGCAAAGAAAACCTTACTAATAATCTATCACCAAAGTTTTAAATTATCTCATTGTGAGAATACATAAGATTCGGAAATAAATTTGAAATTTGACAGTTCAAAAACACAAAAATAAGCAGAGAATTTGAGAAACACAGTCATCTAGCTAAATTACATAAATTACATAGATATATTGAACCATTTGCACCATTTAATTCCTATGAAGAAATAATCACATTTTTTTCTTATTCATGGAAATGGTTTTCTTTTAATTTCTATATTTATTTATGGAGAAAATCTTAATATATCTTAAATTATATTTAATTAGCAATAAACTTTGGCTTAACGAATAAAAATAGAATGAATAATTTAAAAAACAAAAGAAATTCTACATGAAAATTAATAAATGCTTAGCTGCTATCAAATCAAAGAAAAAACTTTAAATAGATATTTAAAAATGTATGTCACATACTGAAAAGGAAGACAATTCATAAGAATACATTGAGGACATAGTTAATGCTATACTTAATATTATACACTTGGATTTTTTTGCTATTATAGAACAAATACTGGAAACGTGAACCAGAAATTAGAAAAGTGAGATAAAAATAAGAAAATATATAAATTAAGAAAGAAAAGTCACAAATATTAAAGTTAAAATCTATAAAAATAAAAACTGTAAAACACTAAAAAAAAGGTCAAAACTGATTTTCTAAAACATGAATTAATAAAGTAAGCAAAGTTTTGAGATGTTCAAGTAATAATATTTTCAAGGGAGACATTGCAAAACTTATATAATATTAAAATAACATAATCATAATTTATAATCATAATTTATAATCATAATTATTGGCCAGTTTGAAACACTTGAATTTTTATATAAAACAATAAGAAAAACATTAATGCTAAGATCATTGTATTTTTTTTTTAGCAACATACAAACTACCAAACTTGACTTAAAAACAGTAACAAAATTATGCTAATAAAGAAAGCCATGATCTCATTAACAGGGCACTATAGTTTAATATAGCAGTAGTTTATTCAGTGCCATTGTTGTATATTTTTTGTAAGAGTAGATCACAATTTATTTATCCATTCTATTATAGATGGATACTTTATTTCTGTTGAGTACTGCAAATGATGCAATGATCATTCTATGTGAACTCAATTTATCAGGACTGTTTTTGATATGCTTTCTTCCTAAAATAACTCTTATCTTTTCTCTTTAAATTGTGTATATATTTCTTGGAACAATGGATAAATTGTCATTTTTTATGTATACAATAAAAGGATTATTTTGACCTAATGCTTCTGTACCTCACTCATTCCAAATAAGAAAATCAGGCATTCGAGATACCTGAGAAAAATTTTCAGTCATATTTTTAAACTATTAAATAAAACTGAAGAAATTAAAATTGTTATAGCATTTATTTTACGTAGTAGGGTGAAATGAACATAATTTTAAGCAAACACATCTCCAAAAATGTATCAATTTTACACTAGCCAGCAACTAAATTAAAGAAATGTAGAAGTTAGAGTGAGTAAATAACTTGGTAAATTGTATTGTTTTAACAATAAAAAGCAACAAAAACAATAGCAATAGGAGATGGCAATATCTATAAGGAAAATATAAAATTAATTGCAACTTTTCCAGTTGGTGGTGGTGAAGGTAAGAATGCAAGGGGCTGAAAGACATTCAAGATCCCTGTATTCTTCAGCAATGAGCTTCCATTAGTTGGTCATAAAGGTTGAAAGAACAAATATTTTCATAAGCTTAAGTTGGTAGTAACCAAAATAAAAATTAAAATATAATATATACATTTCAATTATCCACAGGGAAAAAAACTATGAAAAAAGCTATCTATTAGGGAAGTAGAGAAAAAGGCAAACTAAACAAACCAAAACATGGTAAATGGCAAAATGACATGAGATGGAAAAAAATTATTTTAAGACAGTAATTTATATAAAGTAATTAAATTACAAATTACAAATAGATAACGTTAAAATACATAAAATGTGAAATGATATATTTGTACAAGAGAATTAGTTTACAAAGGATTGAGCATAAGTGAGGAAAACATACACTACCCAAATATAAGCCAATTTGATACAATAATAAGTAACAAGGAAGAATGTTGTATTAATATTCATAAAACAAAATCAAGAAAACAAAGTCACAAAATTAGGTATAACCAAAATACAACCTTAAAATGCAAGACAGTGTCTGTAGTTTCAGGAAAACAGGAAAAATACATAAATTCACAATTCATTTGGAGATGTAATGCAATCCTTTGGGACATTAGTAGATCAAATATCATTAATTGAGTAATTTAAGCTCAACCTGCAGTGCACATATTTTTTGATAGAGAATATTTAATATTGAAATTCATTTCTGAACTACTCCACAAGAAAGTCTGAAAATATTCCATAGATGAATCATCATATGCACTATGCTCTTCAAGAATATGGCAATGAAACAGCTATGCCAGAGACCATGACCTTATAATTAACAGCGCAGTGTTGAGGTATGCATTTTGTTATTCTTTATTTCACAATGTTTTGCACATTGTAGATTCCTTTGTTTCCATTGTCTTCTGGTATTGAATGATTTTGTGGGGAAGTGTAAAACCAAGTGTTAACAAAGTCACAAAATGAAAAAGGAGTGTTCTTCACATAACTGACTCTTAGAGATAGGCACTTTGAACAATTTTTATGCAATTTCTGGAAATTTCCTGTGCATAAACACATATATGTATAGGTACGTTTGTGTATGTATATACATGGATGTATTCCTACAAAACCAAGTATCCTATACATACTGTTTTTTTCATCACCTTTTTTACTTCATCTTTGAGAATTTAGATACGAGCTTATTCTAAACTATCTCATTTCCCCTAACTACTGCATAAGATCCCATTGTGAAGATTCATAATCTAATAATTAAATCCTCTGTTGGGGGCCGTTAGGTTATTGCTGAGTTTCATCTCATTTGTTTTGTTTTTGTTACTGTAGAAAATGGTGCTTAAATCTCTTACATATAAACTATATCCACAAGGTAAAAGGATTCAGTTGGAATTTCTGAGATGAATGATATATATTTCTAAAATCTGAAAGAACTTTGCAAAATGCCTAAAATTCCATGTCTTCACAAATCATTAATATGGGATTTTTCAAAGAGTTAAGAATCTAATTCTTTAACATCTGTAATTCTACCTGCCATAATTTTCATCTTAACTCTCCTTCATTCCTCCACTGTTCCTTTCCTTCAGATGTCTCCACTGCCTCCCTATTTATTATTGATATGTCATAGGACAGTGGTTTACAGTGTGTGATGTGAGAATCATTTGTGTTACAGAAGATGGTTTCATATGTTCTTTTAAGGAATACATTTACTTAAATATATATTTATTTCAATATGCATTTGTAAAAGATAATTAGCACGACAAATTAGATTATCTTAGAAAACATTTATATAAAATGCATTTATTAAGATAAAATACTAGGCAATATGCAATCTATATGACACTCCAATTTGGAAAAAAAAAAATTAGATGTCTGGAGAATGGTCGAAGGTTTGGAAGCACTACTATAGGGTTGTGTCTGGACTTGGTTCCTTCCTGTGGGTTCATGGTCTGGCTGACATCAAGAATGAAGCCACAGACGTTTGTGGTGAGTGCTACAGCTCTTAAAGGTGGCACAGACCCAAAGATGAGCAGCAGCAAGATTTATTGTGAAAAGTGAAAGAACAAAGCTTCCACAGCATGGAAGAGGACCCAAGCAGGTTGCCACTGCTGGCTAGGATGGCCAGCTTTTATTCCCTTATTTATTCCCGCCTACATACGCTGATTGGTCCATTTTTCAGAGTGCTGATTGCTCCATTTTACAAACCTCTAGCTAACCCAGAGCACTGATTGGTGCATTTTTACAGAGCACTGATTGGCGCATTTTGCAAATTTCTAGCTAGTCACAGAGCGCTGATTGGTGCGTTTTACAGTTCTAGCTACAGAGTGCTGATTGGCACGTTTTACAATCCTCTTGTAAGACAGAAAAGTTCTCCAAGTCCCCACCCAACCCAGGAGTCCAGCTGGCTTCACACCTCAAAGTCATGTTCTGTTCATCTTCATCATCCTCATTTCCTGGACCGTCATTGCTTCTGACTAATAACAGTTACCCCATGGTATTGAAAACACTTGAGCAATGTTTGCCGTCTAGCACAATGAATAAAATTTATAACTTTTAATTACATGTTTGGAGTAGGATAAACAAAGTGATTATAGTAACCTTCCCCAGAGAGTTTTGTTTCCACAATAATTGAAAGTATCATGAACTTTGCATGAGATCCTAAAAAAATGAGAAAAAGAAAGAGATAGATAAACATAGACAGATACCCAAAAGACACAGAGAGAAAAAGATGGGAACAAGAATATATGTGAAAGACTACAAACAATGGCAAGCACAGAAGCACAGAAGAGCAAAAGAAAGAAAGAAAGGGTAACAGAGAAAGAAATAGAGGAAAACTGTGAAGCCATGTATATCTGAATGTGGGCTCTTTTATACCAAGAATCTTCTCTGAGGCTGAATATTAGCTCACTTTTAAGAAATCACAGTTGTGAGTTTCATAGGCAAGTCCCCCTTTTGGGGGACCAGCTTTGTTGGTAACAATGTGGTTTCTTATTTAAATATATGGAATATTTAAAATAAATAATGAACAGTGACTAACAAAGGGAATGATACATAATAGATGTTTTTGTCTACAATATGATAGGTACTTATGGTATAACAAAATTAAATTCCTATCTGAAGCCAGAAAACAAAAAGATACAAAATTCATTTTAAAATTATACAATCTTATATAAGTATGAAATAAACACTGTACCTACTGTGTTTTGCAAGAGCCACATTTAATAAAACACAGCTTCTTTAGGTTTGTACATCAGACTAAGAATAGCAACCAAAATGAACATGGAGAAATTCACAGGTATTTAAAAATTAAAAATTTATGTGAGCAGATAGGAAACTGCAGGGAAGGAAGTTAGGCAATATTTTGATCTGAATGAATACAAAAATGCAACATATGAAAATTTATAGAATGTAACTGAAGCAATGCTTAGATCTATAAATAATTACATTAAAAGAGAAGAAAGGCCAGGTGCAGTGGTTCATGTCCATAATCCTAGCACCGTGTGAAGCTGAGGAGGGAGGACTGCTTGATTCCAGCTGTTTGAGAACAGCCTGGACAGCAAAGTGAGACCCTGTCTCTAAAAAAAATTTTTTTAGATTAGCCAGGCATCTTGGCATGCACCTGAGATCCCAGTTATTGAGGAGGCTGAGGTGGGGGTATTGCTTGAGCCTGGGAGGTTGAGGTTGCAGTGAGCTATGATCTCACCACTGCAGTACAGCCTGGATGATGGAACTAGACCCTGTTAAAAAAAGAAAGAAAGACCTCTAAGACCTCTAATAAGGTTTCTAAGCTTCCACCTTAAGTAACTATAAAAAGAAAAGGAAGATCAGGCATGGTGGCTCGCACCTGTAATCCCAACACTGGGAGGTCAAGATGGAGGAATTGCTTTAGCCTAGGAGTTTGAGACCAGCTTTGGGAACATGGTGAGACCTCATGTGTACAAAAAGAGAGAGAGAGGAAGAGAAATAAAGAAAAGAAAGAAAGAAAGAAAGAAAGAAAGAAAGAAAGAAAGAAAGAAAGAAAGAAAGAGAGGGAGGGAGGGAGGGAGG
>NW_012113141.1:14820505-14850428 GCF_000951035.1 Colobus angolensis palliatus | reverse complement strand
AAGAAAGAAAGAAAGAAAGAAAGAGAGGGAGGGAGGGAGGGAGGGAGGGAGGAAGGAAAGGAAAGAAAGAAAGAGAGAGAGAGAAAGAGAGAGAGAAAGAGAGAAAGAAAGAAAGAGAAAGAAAAAAGAGGGAGGGAGGGAAAAGTAAGTTAAATTTAAAGAAAACAGATGGAACAATAAAAATGAGACTGGTAATCAATGAAATAGAAAATTTTAAAAAATAAAGAAAATAAGACAAAAAGTTTATATACCACAACTAAGTTTGATTTATCCCAGGAATACAAGATTAATTTAAAATTTAAAAATAATTTATTAGAGTACTCGTATTAATAGAATAAAGATCAGAAAGCACAGGATTATTGTGATACATGTATAGAATGTATTTGAAAGAATAAAGACCCATTTATGTTACAAAATATACAAAAACTCAACAAATTAATAATAGAAGGGAGCTTCCTTAACAAGATAGAGGACAAAACTAAAACTAACAGCATATTTAACAGGGAAAGACTGAGTGCTTTCTGCCAGGATCAGGAATAAGGCAGAGTTGCTGTTCCTTATCCCTTCTATCCAACATTGAACTGCAAAATCTAGTCAGTGAAGTCAGACAAAAATAAACAAATAAATAGAAGTCCTCCAGTCAAGAAAGGAAGTAAAATTGTTTTTAATCACAGATGACATAATCTTGTATGTAGGAAATCCTAAGAAGTCTACAACAAAACTTCTAGAATAAGTAAACCAAATTCAGCAAGGCCACAAGACACAAAATCAAGTTTAATATAGAAAAAGTAAGAGTATCTTTGTCTACCACCAACAAGCAGTCCAAAAATAAAGAATAAGTCTATTAACAATGGTATTTCAAAAATCAAATACTTAGGGATAAACTCAATAAGTGTAAATTTGCATACTGAAATGTAGAAGAAAATATTGTTGAAAGATATTAAAGAAATTAGAGAAGATCTAAATAAGTGGTTCCCAATCCAGGGTAAGTTCACTCCTGGGGACGTATGTCAACAGATAATTTTATCTTTCATTCCTGGAGGAGTGCTACTAGCCCAGGGATGATGAAAAGCATTCTGTAGTGCACAGGACAGTTCCCCAAAAATAATTAACTGGTCCAGAATTGTAACAGTGTCAATTGTGAGAAACCTTGATCTAAATAAAGGAATAGACAGCCTGTGTTCACGGAATGAAAGATGTAACATCATTAAGATGGCAATCTTCCCAAATTGGTCTATAGATTCAACATTATCTCTATTAAATTTCCAATAGGCTTTTCACACCTGAAAAGAAAAACGTGATTCTAAATGTTATATAGAAAAGCAAAGTCTCAGTATAAGCAAAATAATCTGGAAAACTAAGAACATGTTACTTAGGCTTCTTGATTTCAGCTTACTATAGAACTATAGTAATCAAGGGAGTGTGTTAGTGGCATAAGGATAGATAATACAGTTCAATGGAATAGAAATATAAGTCCAAAACCAAACTCGTATTTATGGTCAATTGGTTTTCAACAGCAGTACTGAGACAATTGGGCATCCACACATAGAAAGACGACTTTAGACTCCTGCTTCACAAGCCTACACAAATCTTAACTAAGAAAGCATCGCTAATCCCAGCACTTTGGGAGGCCGAGATGGGCGGATCACGAGGTCAGGAGATCGAGACCATCCTGACTAACACGGTCAAACCCCGTCTCTACTAAAAATACAAAAATTAGCCAGGCACGGTGGCGGGCGCCCGTAGTCCCAGTGACTCGGGAGGCTGAGGCAGGAGAATGGCGTGAACCCGGGAGGCGGAGCTTGCAGTAAGTGGAGATCAGGCCACTGCACTCCAGCCTGGGCGACAGAGCAAGACTCTGTCTCAAAAAGAAAAAAAAAAAAAAAAAGAAAGCATCGCAGACTTAAATGTAACATTTATACTTATGTTACTTCTAGAAGAAAACAGGAAAACATTTCTAGGGTCATATGTTTTTCAAAGATTTTTAGATACAGCACTAAAAATACTGCTGACAAAAACAAATTGAACTCTACAAAATTGAAATCTTCTGCACTTCAAAAGACACCATTAATAAAATGAAAAAAGACAAAACAAGAAAGCAAGTGAGAGACAATATTTTCAAATCACACATCTGATTATATCTGAATTGTATTCAGATTCTATAAAGGACTCCTAAAAACCAATAAGAAGGTGAAAAACAACTGAAGTGAAAAACTGGGCACAGATGTTTTACCAAAGAAGACATGTGAATGTCCAATAATAACCTAAAGAGATGCTCAACATTATTAGTTATTAGGAAAGTGTGAATGTAAGCCACAATTAACTTCCATTTCACATATACTAGACTGACTATAATAAAAAAGACACAATATCAAGTGTTGGTGAGGAGGTGGAGAAACTGAAACCCTTATCTATTGCTGGTGAGAATATAAAATAGTGCAGCCACTTTGGAAATGGAGTGACAGAATCTTCAAATGTTAATGATAAATTTCCTATATAACCTCCAAATTCTACTTCTCCATATCCATCCAAGAAAAAGGAAAAGATACACACAAAAGTGTGGACATGTATGTTCATAGCAGTTTTATTCATAGTAGCCAGATGTATTAGTCTGTTCTCACACTGCTAATGAAGACATACCCGAGACTGGGTAATTTATAAATGAAAGAGGATTAATTGACTCACAGTCCAGCATGGCTGGGTTGGCCTCAGGAAACTTATAATCATGGTGGAAGAAGATGCAAGTACATATTTCTTCACATAGTGACAGCAAGGAGAAGTGCTGAGAAAAGGCCCTTATAAAACCACCAGAACTCATGAGAACTCATTCACTATCACAAGAGCAGCATGAGGGTAATAGCCCCTATGATTCAATTACCTCCCACTGGGTCTCTCCTGTGACATGTGGGATTATGGGAACTACAATTCAAGATAAGATTTGGGTGGGGACAAAGCCAAACCATATCATTCTACGCCCCGCCCTTCCAAAATGTCATGTCTTCACGTTTCAAAACACAATCATAGCCTTCCAACAGTCCCCAAAGTCTTAACTCATTCCAGCATTAGCACAAAAGTCCAAGTCCAAAGTCTCATCTAAGGCAAGCCAAATCCCTTTTACCTATGAGCCTGTAAAATTAAAAGCAAGTTAGTTACTTCCTAGATATAATGGAGGTAAAGGAGTTGGGTGAATACACCCATTCCAAATGGGAAAAATTTGCTCAAACAAAGGGGCTACAGGTCCCATGCAAGTCCAAAATCCAATAGGGCAGTCATTAAACCTTAAAGTACCAAAATGGTCTCCTTTGACTCCATGTCTCATATCCAGGGCTTGTTGATGCAAGAGGTGGGCTTCCATGGTCTTGGGCAGCTCCACCCCTGTGGCTTTGCAGGGTACAGCTCCCTTCTGGCTACTTTCATGGGCTGTCATTGCAGTTCTTCCAGGCATATGCTGCAAGCTGTCAGTGGATCTACCATTCTGAGGTCTGGAGGATGGACACAGCTCCACTTATCACAGCTCCACTAGGCAGTGTCCCAGTGGGGACTCTGTGTGGGGGTCTCTGACCCCACATGTCCCTCCCTGGACATCCTGGACATCCAGGCATTTCCATACACCCTCTGAAATCTAGATGGAGGTTCCCAAACCTTAATTCTCGAGCTCTGTGCACCTGCAGGCCCAACACCATGTGTAAGCCACCAAGGCTAGGAGCTTGCACCCTCTGAAGCAACAGCCTGAGCTATACATTGGTGCCTTTTATCCATGGCTGGAGCTGAAGCAGCTGGAATGCAGGGCACCATGTCCCAAGGCTGCATACAGTAAGTGGACCCTGGACCTGGACCATGAAATTATTTTTCCCTCCTAGGCTTCCAGGCCTGTGATGGGAGGGGCTTCTGTGAAGGTATCTGATGTGCCCTGAAGACATTTTCCCCATTGTCTTGGTGATTAACATTTGGCATCTTCTTACTCATGCAAATTTCTGCAGCTAGCTTTAATTTCTCCTCGGAAAATGGGATTTTCTTTTCTATTGCATCATCAGGCTGCAAATTTTCCAAATTTTTATGTTGTGTTTCCTGTTGAAAGCTTTGCTGCTTAGAAATTTTTTATGCCAGACACCCTAAATCATCTCTCTCAAGTTCAAAGTTCCCCAGATTTCTAGGGTGGGGGTAAAATGCCATCAGTCTCTTTGCATAGCTAGCAAGTCACCTTTATTCCAGTTCCCAATTTCCTCATGTCCATCTGAGACCACCTCAGCCTAGAATTTATGGTCCATATCACTATCAGCATTTTGGTCAAAGCCATTTGACAAGTCTCTAGAAGTTTCAAACTTTCCTACATCTTCCTGTCTTTTTCTGAGCCCTCCAAACTGTTCCAACCTCTGCCTGTTATCCAGTTCCAAAGTCACTTCCACATTTTCAGGTATCATTACAGCAGCACCCCACCACAAGGTACCAACTGACTGTATTAGTCAGTTCTCGTGCTGCTAATAGACATATCCAAGACTGGGTAATTTATAAAGGAAGGAGGTTTAATTGACTCACAGTTAAGCATGGATGGGGAGGCCTCAGGAAACTTACACTCATGGCAGAAGGGGAAGCAAATATGTCCTTCTTCACATGGCAACAAGGAGAAGTGCCAAGCAAAAGGAGGAACAGCCCCTTATAAAACCATCAGATCTCACAAGAACTCACTCATTATCATGAGAAAAGCATGAGGGGAACCACCCCATGAGTAAATTACCTTCCAAGGGGTTCCTTCCATGACACCTGGGGATTATGGGAACTACAATTCAAGATGAGATTTGGGTAGGGACACAGCCCAACCATATCACCAAATATCCATCAATTGATGAACAGTTAAACAAAATGTTATATAATCACACAATTAGATACTATTTACCAGTAAAAATAAATTTGCAGTCCTATTATGTGCCATAAAATGGATAAACCACTATAACATTATGCTAAACAAAAGAAGCTAGTTGCAACAGGCCATACGTTATATGATTCCACTTATATAAAATGTGTAGAACAGGCAAATCTGTAAATAAAAAATTACACTCATAGTTCCCTGAGTCTTGGGAGGAAAACTGAGATTGACTCAGAATGGGTACAATGAATATCTTTGGGGTGATTAAAATATTCAAAAGTGGATTGTGATTGCACCACCCTTAAATTTATCTAAATATCATTAAATTTTTCATGTATAATGGGTAACTTTATGGTATATAAATTATACTTCAATAAAGTTGTGACACAAAAAATGAGCATTGAGCTCAGAGTTGCTCATTTGGGAAGAATAATTAATAACCCTTACTATATCAGATGTTTTCCATCCTCCCATCCATATGTTCATGGTTTTGCCACTTCTTGGCATGCTGCCTAACTTCCAGCTGTCAGCATTTGCAACCTTTTTCTGAGAGCTTTATCTGGCCATTGGATCTTGCTATGCCTGCACATGGCAGATAGAAAGTACTTTGGGTATCAATGACTCATGGGTGCAAACCTTGATCATAACTGGCAGAAACTCATGGAAGAAAACGTCATGTGTGGCCAGGCACAGAGGCTCACACCTGTAATCCCAGCACTTTGAGAGACCGAGGCAGGCAGATCACCCGAGGTCAGGAGTTCGAGACCCGCCTGGCCAACATGGTGAAACCCCGTCTCTACTAAAAATACAATATTAGGCAGGCATTGTGGTGCATGTCTGTAATACCAGTTACTCGGGAGGCTGCGGCAGGAGTATTGCTTGAACCCAGGAGGCAGAGTTTGCAGTGAGCCAAGATTGTACCATTTCACTACAGCCTGGGCAATAGAGTGAGACTCCAGCTCAGAAAACAAACAAACACAAACAAAAAAACCCCAAAACCAAGAAACATTTATCTCACCCATAAATGGGACAGTATTAAGTTTCAGTTTTCCACAGGTTGACTTGTATGATAATGTGGGCTGTTACCTTCTTTTCCATCTTTTGTATCCTTATTATTTTACATTATACTGAAATTCCTTCATCTACTGTATTTCTATCTGTTACAGACTGCCTTGCTAGTTATTCCCACAAAATCAATTTCTCCTTTCTGTCTATGTGACCTCTTAGCTACCAATTAAATGTGTCTGCCTCTCTTGCAGCTAGGTGTCTACATGTAATGTGAAAAGTGATATGTGTACCAGGTCATTTCTAAATATAAATAAACCACTTTTCCTGGATCCTAGCTCATGTTATTCTTTTCTATGGACTAGAATTATATATCTTTGACCATATAAATGAAAATACACACAGAAAAGCACAGAAATAATATAGAAGAATTCTAAATCCCTGCATGACCAAAAAGGTGTAGGATGACCTTGCTAACCTACTTGTCATACAGTTACATGAGAGCAAAATATCTGCTCTATTATTTAAGTAATAGTTTTTGGGGTCTTTTTGTCATAGCAACTAGTCCTCATCTTAATATACAACTTTCCTGCTCTGTCTTCAGTTTCTTTTCTACCACCATAGTATTGAGTGTAGTCACCTGCTTAGTAATTTATAGTAACTAATTGACTGAATCCTTTCGCCAAATTTATGCAGAACCTGGAAATTTTAGTAATTTTTTTTCTCATACTCTTTGAATTCCTAACAGTTGAAAAACACAGATTTTTGTTACCCTGTTGGTGCTCTGTAATTACACGCAATGTGCACTGTAAAACCATCAAGATCTTGGCTCATAAACCAGATGCTTTGGTCTTTCTGAGTAAGTATTAGCAGTGAGGAACCTGGCAGCAGATGGTGTTCCCCTGGCAACTATGTTTCTAACTCACTAGTTCCTGTCAGTACCTGCTTGAAGGTTTCAAACTTGTAGGCAGTTTAATTCCTTTGACAGACTTTCTGAAGAAAAGAGCTGAGAGGTACTCTGTTTGGTAGCAAACGTTTTCTATAATTGTCAATGTTCTGCATCCAGTTCATTTGGAGGACACTTAGTTTTAACAGGGGTTCAAAATTATAATCATTTCTGATGCATGTTGAGCTGAATATGACTAGCTCTTAACTCTCCATTGGCTGGCTTGCTCAGGGAGGCAGTGCTTAAAATGATACTGTAGCAAATATCAGCTTAGTCAAAGCTTAAGTTAGGTAATTGAATTCTGGTGGCAACCACAGACAACACAGACAATAAGTGCATGAGATGTCTTTGAAATGTATTGTACTGATCAGCCATTAAGATAGTAATGATCACCTTGGAACAACCTTGTCTGTTCCTGTTTGGAGAGAAACTTCAGCTACTGCAGATTGGGTTTCCCAGGAAGCAGATTCTGAGATGGGGTACAGGACGTTTATTAGGGAGTACCCTTGAGGTCAACTTCTGTGTAAGGGAAGGGAAGAAAGAATGATTGGGCAGAGGGAAAAATTGAGCTGCAATCATCAAAAGCTCCCTTAAACCCCACAAGGTGCTCTGAAGCCTGGATATGTCTTCATGGTCCACCATCATTGTGGAGAGGGAGCTGGACTTTTGAACTCTTACGTTGATTGGCCATTGTGTGCAGACTGCCTGAGGAAATGGCAGCGGCCCAGGAGAAGCAGATTTCTTCAATCATGGACAACTTCCAAAGAGCACTGATAGCTTTCAAGGGTCAGGTGACAACCTTCCCAGCAGCTTTGGGAATAAGAAGAAATAATGAGAGATTTTGAAGGAGGAAGCTGGATGACTTATTTCAGGTCCTACTATGCCAACCATCTGAGCACCTCCGTGGTGATTCCAAATTACAGTTTCTTTATTGGTTTCAGGCCGTTTTTCTTACAGCTACTAGAAGCGGTGATTTAGTCTCTGGAGTCAGCTATGAATACTTTTTTTACTATGCTACTAGTGAAAAACATGCCCCAGTCAGGAGGTAGCTGAGATTTGTAGCTGACACTAGATGTCAAATAATCCCTTTGCTTGAATGTTCTTAAATTTCACTAAAATGTGTTAGTCTGGGACTGTGTCTCTGTTTTGGTACTCTCTGTAACTATTGTTCCCTTAACATGGTTATTTATCCTGTTATTCATCACTACATGCCCTGCATTACTCCATGTGGAATAATTTTTCTCCTGGGAAAATGAAGTTTTGTGCAAAATATTATCAGCCTCTATCTGAATTTGTGAGATGTGTGTGTGTGTGTGTGTGTGTATATATATATAATAAAAGTGTGTGTGTGTATATATATGTATATACACACATATATATGTGTGTGTGTGATATATATACAGACCTATATATATGTACTTCAGAAAAAAATACATTCAAATATTTTTAAAATGTTGAATCTTATTAAAAGACTCATAGTGAAGACAGAAATATACTTTTCCTGACACCACATTCCAATTACCTTGAAACAAACACTTCTATTCATTTGTGATTTCTTTCTGATATTTTCTTGCATACATGGTTAACATGCTTATACTAATATTTCTTGAGGAATCAATTTAGGTTTAATGTACTGGCCTCTTATTATGTCTAATATAGATGCACTATACTATCTTAGTATTTCCATCTTCAAAACCCTCCTAATATAGGTTTGCAAATTTATACAAATTACCGTGAAAATTCCTTTCTCTCTATTTTTCTGAATCCTTCTCCAATTTTTGACTTTTTTGCTTATCTGTTTTAGACTCATTCCATTTATAGGCTTTCCTCAGATATTCCATTGCATTTGATTGTACAGCTTTAAGAGAGATTTGCTTAAATGTTGACTTGAAGCTGTTTGTGTGTTTGACTTGATGATGAGATACAGAGTTTCTTTTTAAAACTCTTATTTTTATTTCGGTGGTATATGCACAGGTTTGTTATATAGGTATTCATAAATTGCATGTTATGGAGGTTTGGTGTACATATTATTTCATCACCCAGGTAATAAGCATAGTATCCAATAGGTAGTATTTTGATCTTTATCCTCTTACCCTTCACCCTCAAGCAGACCCCTGTGTCTATGATTCCCTTCATTGTGTCCACATGTACTCAATATTTAGCTCCCACTTAAAGGTGAGAACATGCCGTATTTAGTTTTCTGTCCCTTGGTTGGTTTTCTTAGTATAATGGCCTCAGGCTCCATTCATGTTGCTGCAAAGGACATTATCTTATTCTTTTTTATGCCTGCATAGTATTCCGTGGTGAATATGTACCACATTTTCTTTATGAAGTCTACCATTGATGAGCATCCAGGTTAATTCCATGTCTTTGCTATTGTGAATAGTGCTGCAATGGACATACATGTGCATGTGTCTTTATGGTAGAACAATTTATATTTTGGGGGGAATATACCCAATAACGGGATTGCTGGGGCAGCTGGTGGTTCTGTTTTTAGTTCATTGAGAAATCACAAAACTGCTTTCCACAGTGGCCAAACTAACTTACATTCCCACCAGCAGTGTATAAGTGTTCCCTTTTCTCTGTAAACTCACCAGCATCTGTTATTTTTTTTACTTTTTAATAATAGCCATTCTGATGGTTGTGAAATGGCATCTCATTGTGATTTTGATTTGCATTTCTTTTATGATTAGTGATGTTGAGCATTTTCTTCATATACTTGTTGGTTGCATGTTTGTCTTCTTTTGAAAAATGTCTGTTCATGCTCTTTGTCCATTTTTAAAGGGTTTTTTGTTGTTTTAAGTTCCTTATAGATTCTGGATATTATGACTATAAGATACATAGTTTGCAAATGTTTTCTCCAATTCTTTAGGTTGACTAGTTTCTCTGTTGATAGTTTCTTTTGCTGTGCAGAAGCTCTTTAGTTTAATTAGGTCCCACTTGCCAATTTTTTTTTTTTTTTGCAGTTACTTTTGGTGTCTTCATCATAAAATCTTTGTGAGGACTTATGTCCAGAATGATATTTCCTAGATTATCTTCCAGGGTTTTTATAGTTTTACGTTGTTCATTTAAGTCTTTAATCCATCTGGAGTTGATTTTTGTATGTGGTGTAGGAAAGGGGTCCAGTTTCAGTCTTCTGCATATGGCTAGCCAGTTTTCCCAGCACCATTTACGGAATAGGGAGTCCTTTTCCCATTGCTTATTTTTGTCGATGATCAGTTGGTTGTAGGGATGTGGCTTTATTTCTAGGATATCTATTCTGTTCCATTGATCTGTGTGTCTATTTTTCTACTACTACAATGTTATTTTTGTTACTGCAGCCTTGTGGCATAGTTTGAAGAAAGGTAATGTGATTGCTTCAGCTTTGATCTTTTTGCTTAGTATTGCTTTGCCTATTCATGCTCTTGTTGTTTGGTTCCATATGAACTTTAGGATAGTTGTCTCCATTTCACAGAAACAGAAACAATGTCATTGTGATGGCAGTGACAGGCCGTCCACAGTGGGGAAACACAGGCAGTGGTAGCAGGAGTGGCAGCAGAAGTGGCAGTGGTGGCGGTGGGTCACCTGTGCACCGTGTCCACAAGGTGGCCAACTGTGCCACCTCCATCCTGATGTGACCAGGTAGAATCACCTCTCAGGCGTGGATCCTCCATAGCTCTGAACCCTGGCTATGCATTGCTGCTCTTGCTGGCCAGCACTACGGGGAGGGTGTGGGCAGGGGGAAGACAGTTCCCAGGCAGCTCCAGGGAGCCTCCTGAAACCCACTGCCCTGAGGGCTACAGTGAGGGGCCGGGCCACAACTCCTGCTGTTGGAGTAACAGCACCTTCGGGCAGAAAGAGGCCCAGGTCCGTGCTGGACTTGTATATGGAGCGTGAGGACTGGGCCTGGGGTGCAAAGTTGGGGCCATGCTTTGGGAGCCAGGAAGGAAAGTGGGAGTGGACCTGCTTCCAGAACCTGGCCAGTGGTGCAGCCACCACTCCCACTTTGCAGGGGATGCTGAGTTTTTCACCTAGGGAAGAGGCTTTGTATGGGGCTGCCCCAGGGCATGTCCCTGGGGTCTACCTCACATCAGCCTGATGATTGAGCCTGACACTCTCAACGGCTGGGCCCAGGTCTGCAATCCACTTCCAGAGGCATGCCCCTAGGCAGTGCCACGAGCCGGGTGAGGGGGAGCCCTGGGCTGCCCCTGAAGGCTGGGGCCATGGAGGAGCTCTCAATGATGTTGCTCCTGCCCCAGACACTGGCCTAGGCCCAGCGAGGACCTGGAGCCCCCACCCCAGGCTGCATAGGTTGTGGCCAGGGTTGCATGATCCACAGAGCCAGTGGGAACCAGAGACAAGCAGAAGCCTCACTCCTTGTGAGTTTGCATGGCAGGAGCTCCCTGCGTGCAGCTGCAACTGCCCTGCCCCATCACAGACTCTGGTATCCCTGCACTCCCAGGGACCCAGGAAGGTTCCTTTGTCCCCACAGGCTCAGGAGTATTTGCTGTTGCTGCCTGGCCTCTCCCCACTACCACTGCCTGTTTTGATCTCAGTGAAGGGTTGTGGCCAAGCCCAGGAGCAGTCACAGCCTGGCCTAGTGTGTGCACACACTCAGGGCAGTGCTGACATGCCAGCCCCCTGCTACTATGGCCCCTCCCAGACTTTGGGCACTGAGAGGGAGGCTGAAGTAGGGGGAAGGCAGCTCAGTGCTGGCCTGCAGGTTGCTCTTGGCAGGAGCAGCCTGGGCACCATGGACAGCAGCAGAAGACAGACAGGCACCTGGGTGGAAGGGGGCAGATCCCCAGTGAGGCCCACCTTCAGGCCAAGGAGGCCCTGAAGGCTGGTGTCCGGGCTGCCAAACCCAAGGACCAGAGTCAGAACTTATGGTGCCTTTTCGGGGCCCACCCATGGCCACCCATGGACCAATCGTTGGGAACTTCCTCTCCTCTGAGGCCCATAATATCCTCAGGCTCAGCCAGAGCAGAGGACAGAGAGATGATGGGATGACCAGCTGCACAAAGGAGCTACCCTCTCTGCTCAGAGCTGCAGAGATAACAGGACAACCTACCTGCAGAAAGAAGCTTTCCACTCCAGTGTCTACTCTCTGCTAGCAGCTGAACACTCATCAGGATAAACTGGCTGTGAAAACGAGCTACCCACTGTGGGTCCCCTCTGAGCTATTCTGTCACTCAAAGCTCCTCTTCACTTTGCTCACTCTCCACTTGTCTGTATACCTCATTCTTCCTGGTCACAATGCAAGAACTCAGGACCTCCCAAATGGCAAGGCTAAGAGAGCTGTTACACAAACAGGGATGAAACATGCCCCTTGCTCACCATGTTGTGGGCAAAGAGAAAAGCTGCAGCCATTCGAGAGACCAGTCCTGGGAGCTTCCAAGCCAAGGCTGTGACTCCTTCTTTGGGTCCCTGCAGTTCCTGACATTTCCAAGCTTCTGGGCACCACTGCATTCCCTGATGCCAGCCAGGGAAGTTGCTTGCCATGTGCCTGGTCCAGCTGCAACCTCACAGAGAGCTGGCATCTAGAGTTGCCTGCCATGCACCAGCAGCTGGCATGTCTGACCGTATAGTGACCAGACCCCATGCCATTACACACCTGACTTGCAGTCTCCCTTGGAGGCATGGGATCCAGGCTGGTGGCTTGAGCCAAACCCAGTTTACCAGGTCAAGTTGATAGAACAAACCCAGTGGCCATGAGCAAAACCCAGGCAAAAATGCCACAAGCCACAATTTTTCTGCTAGAAAAGTAGCACCCCAAAGATCCTGCAACAATTGGTAGTTTCATAAGAATGGCCTTGAATCTAAATTGCTTTGGGCTGTGTAGCAATTT
The DNA here is from genome assembly GCF_000951035.1 of Colobus angolensis palliatus. Lineage (NCBI taxonomy): Eukaryota > Metazoa > Chordata > Mammalia > Primates > Cercopithecidae > Colobus > Colobus angolensis. The sequence goes on along the minus strand of NW_012113141.1, from coordinate 14,837,786 downwards.
TAACAATATTTATTCTTTCTATCCATGAGCATGGAGTGGTTTTCCATTTGTTTGTGTTAGCTTTGATTTCTTTCAGCAGTGTTTTGTAATTCTCATTGTCTCTTTACCTCCCTGGTTAGTTGTAGTCCTAGATATTTTTGTGTGTGTGGCTATAGCGAATGGGATTTCATCCTTGATTTGGCACTCAGCTTGGATGTTGTTGGAGTATAGAAATGCTACTAAGTTTTGTACATTGATTTTGTACTTTAAAACTTTGCTGAAGTTGTTTATCAGATCTAGGAGCTTTTGGGCAGAATCTGTGGTATAAAATTATATTATCTATGGACAAAAATGGTTTGACTTTGTCTCTTATTTGGATTTATTTCTCTTACCTAATTGCTCGAGTTAGGACTTCCAGTACTATGTTGAATCAAGAGTGGTGAAAGTGGGAAATCTTATGTTGCTCTGGTTCTCAAGGGGAGTGCTTCCAGCTTTTGCCCATTCAGTATGATTTTGTCTGTGGGTTTTTCATAGATAGCTTATTATTTTGAGGTATGTTCTTTCAATGCCTAGTTTGTTGAGGGTTTTTAACATGAAGAGATGTTAAATTTTACCAAAAACCTTTTCTGCATATATTGAGATGGTCATGTGCTTCTCGTTTTTAGTTTCATTTATGTGATGAATTACATTTGTTGATTTGCATTTGTTGAACCAACCTTGCATCCCTTGGATAAAGCCTACATGATTGTACTGTATTAGCTTTTTGACATGCTGCTGGATTCGGTTTGCTAGTATTTTGCTGAGGATTTTTTGAATCTGTGTTCATCAAAAATATTGGTCTAACGTTTTCTTTTCTCATTGTGACTGTACCGGGTTTTGGTATCAGAATGTTGTTGGCCTCATATAATGAGTTAAGAGGCAGTCCCTCCTCATCAATTCTTTGGAATAGCTTTAGTAGGAATGGTGCGGGCTCTTCTAAATAGGTTTGGTAGAATTCCGCTGTAAATCTCTCTGGTGCCAGGCTTTCTGTAATTGGTAGGTCTTTTATTACTGATTCAATTTTGGAACTTCTTTTCAGTCTCTTAAGGATTTTATTTCTTCCTGCTTCAATCTTGGAAACTTATGTTTCCAGGAATTTATCCATTTCTTGTAGGTTTTCTAGTTTGTGTTCATAGAGGTGTTTGGAATAGTCTCTGAGGGTTTATTTGTATTTTTATGGGATTGGTGGTAATGTCCCCTTTGCTATTTCTGATTGTGTTTATTAGAATCATCTCTTTTTTTTTCCTTAATTAGTCTAGTCAGTAATCTTTCAATCTTATTATCCTTTCAAAACACCATCTTATATTTTTGTTGTTGATCTTTTGTATTTTTTGGTGTCTCATTTTCATTCAGTTCAGTTCTGATTCTGATTATTTCTTGTCTTCTGCTAGCTTTTGGATTGATTTGCTTTTGCTACTGCTTTCCACTGTGATTATTGTCCCTAATTCCAGAACTCCTTTGGTCTTCCTTCTCTATAGAAAAATAACCATCTGTTCCCTACAGAAGTTGGGGAGAGGAAGACACAAGATTGTGTATACATCAGCAGTAAGGATCTAGGAGTCTAATAGCCAAAGTTCTTCATAGTTTTACACAATTCTTTCATTTTCTATTCCATGTATGTCTCACATCTTTTATGGTGTCTTTTACTATGCCTCAAATTTCTGAGACTTTCTAGAGTATTCTGTAACAAATTTGTTTGCCTCTTGTCAATATCTTTAATTTTTCAATTTCAGTTGAATAATAAGAACTGCTTAAATAATGTATGATTACATTTTATGAAAAATATTGGATTTTATCTAACAAAGGCACTTCTCCATTCACTCTGCTTATCTTTTGTTCATTCATTTGGCCTAGATTAGTTGTGCTAGACTCCACCTAGGTGTCTGAAACACAGCAGTGAAGAAAACCTAAAGGTACCTATCTACATAAAACTTACTTTTTAATATGGGTTATGGAATATAAATAATATTTATGCATTGTATTTTAGATAGTAGTACTGTATTCAATTTAATACAAAACATAACATAATATATACTTGTCTTTTAGATAGATATATGTATCTTTTCCTTAGGTCATTGAAGAAAACATTATAATAGAAACTTCTCCAATTTTATCCTCCTTTATTCCTGCCACAGCTAACTACTGTTTAAAGTTAATTAACCACCTGATTTCCATAGAGATTTATAACACCCAAAAGTACATTAATTGGTTTCACCTTTTTTTTGTAATGTTTATATGAATTATAGTGTACATATTCTTCTGTGGTTTGCTTCTTTTTCTCCATATGATTTTTAGATATAAATACATTAATATGTGTAACTATGGTACATTATTCTTCATTACATTTTGTATTGCACAATTTTTAAATTCATTTTATTCTTAATGGATATTAGGGTAGTTTCCATGTTCTGGTTTTGTTTTGTTTCTTGCTATTACAAACAATAATCCTATACATATTCATGGGTGGAAGTCGCTGCTTATTTCTTTGTGCATTTTTGGAATCGGTAGGTTACTTTTCTCTATTGACTTTAAAGTGTCCCTAAAATGATGAGGTAGTAATCTGTTTAACATTTTGCAAATTGTTTTCAAGTCTGTCCCTTAACTTCCAGTTCTATTTATCATGATTTTAAAAGAAATACATAGAAATTCTTTATTTTAATGAAGTAGAATTTATCAGTCTTTTCTTTTATGATTTGACTTTGTGAGCTAAGAAGTATTTTCCTATCTCTGAGATCATAAAGATATTACTGTATGTATTTTTGAACAGTATTATAGTTTTGCCAGTTAGCATTTAAGTATTCATAAGCTTGGAATTGAATTTCATTCATAGTACAAGGTTGGCTTCTATTTATTTATTTATGCAACAACACTTATGAAAGCCATTCTTCTGTTCAAACCTGCACATGTTCTTTAATATTCAGGACAAACAAGAAACAAAATTATAAGTCAATCTCACTTACAAAAATAGATGAAAAATCCCAATACAATGATTGACAAATTGAATTCAGGATGTATAAAAAAGATAATGCATATGATCAATTTGACTGTATTTCAGGATTACAAATTTGAGTTAAAATTTAAAATAATGTAATTTAACATACACGTCAAGGGTTTAAAAAAGAACAATCATTTTATCATCCTAATAGATTTTGAAAAACATTTTGAATAAAATGCTGACATGAAGTTTATTCTAGCTTCATACAAATACCTGTAGACTGTTTATGTGCTTTACAATTTGTTTTGACAGAGGTTTGTCCAGTTTTCACAATTTCCACTAATGTAGTTTTAACCTTATTGATGCTTTTAATTGCATATTTGTTTTCTGTTTTAAAATTACTAACATTGTTTTTATTATTTCCTTTATTCTATTCTTTTGGACTTCAGTTAGCCTTTCTTCCTTTTAATTTTGAGATGGAACATTTCCTTACTAATTGTTGGTTTAATTGATTTGAATACAAGTATTTAAATTTACAAATTTTGCTGAGTACTGCTTTATATATGTTCCATAATTTTTACTACATTTTATCATTTATTTTTCTATATAAACATTTTCCTTATGGTTTTTCCTTATAACTATGTTTACTTGGATGAACCTTTTAAAATTTCTAAGCTTATTTTTTTATTGGTATCTTTCTTAATTTTCATAAGAGAACATGATACCAACTCTTTGACACGTTTGATATTATCTTTCTAGCTCAGAATGTGTGCCATTTTCATAAATGTTTCATGTATACTAGACAACATGGACTCTCTCATTGTGGATACAAAATCTTCTGTACTTCATCACATTAAAACTATTGTGGTTTTAATACCGTCTATATTTGTATTAGTATTTTTACTTGCTGTGTCTATCATTTAGTAAGAAGTTTCGAAAGTATGAATTTGTACATGTAGTTTATTGACATCTCCTTGCAATTCTGTCTAATTTTTATTCTGCATATTTTTTAATTTGTGCAAATTTATGGGGTACATGAGAAACGTTTTACGTATATATAATGCACAGTGATCAAGTCAGAGCATTTAGGGTGTCCATCACCTGAATACAATGCATTTTTTTAAGTATAGTCATTCTACTTTGCTATCAAACATTTAGTTATTACTTCTATCTTATTATATGTTTGTATTCTTTAATCTACTTCTCTTCACTACCCCCCACTTCAACCTAATCACCCTTTGCAGTCTCTGTTATCTATTTTTTCATCATTCTCTACTTCCATGTGTTCAAATTTTTAGCTCCCACCTGTAAGTGAGAGCATGCATTATATGTGTTTTTGTGACTGGTTTATTTCACTTAAGATAATGACCTCAGTTCCATCCATGTTGCTGCAAATGACATGATTTCATTCTTTCTTTATGGTGAATAGTATTCCATTGTGTACGTATCCATTACTCATTCATCTGCTGATGAACATTTAGGTTGATTCCATATCTTTGCTTTGTAAATAGTGCCACAACAAACATGCAAGTGCAAGTATCACTTGGATATACTGATTTTATTCCTTTGGATCTATACCTGCTATTGAGATTGCTGGATCAAATGGTAATTCTATTTATAGTTTTCTGAGAAATCTCCATATTATTTTCCATAGTGGCTTTACCGTTTCAGTCTACTTAGTCCCTAGTTCAGCTAGGTCTGTATTCTTGTCCTATAGCCACAAAGAATTAGGCCTGAGGAAACCAGAGAGTGAGTAGAGTAGAATTTATTAGGAGGGGTACTGAAAGCAGGCTGCCAAATACGGGCTGAATTCTAGAACTTTTATGTGGCAAAAACCAGGAAGTCTTCTGTGAAGACCAGGAAGTCTTTGGTCAAATGGGAGGGGTAAAGTTCCCCTCTTAGGGCTGTTGTATCTGTGCATGCCTAGGGTTGGCCAGAGTGACTCCCGTCTTGGTTATTACTCATGAGTGCCTAAGCGAAACCCACAGTTGTTGGGGGCGGGGGACTATAACCACAATTCTAATGTCATGTTAATGATGTTATAATGAGCTGGGTCAAGTTAAGTATATTTAGCTTGATTTATTGTGTCCATGCCTAAATTGAGACAGTCCCTTCTGAGCAACATCCTGGCACAAGGGGAAGTTCTTAACCACATTTCTTCCCATTATCTGCAGAGGCAGTATAGGTGCTGTACTGTGGTTGTTCCTGTGAACATTGCCTATCTCTGTCCTACTCCCAAGACTCTCCCTCTCTATCTGCCTAACCAGCCCCCAACTGCCTCCTCTCCCATTACTAGTTTACATCCCCACAACAGTGTACAAGTGATCCCTTTTCTCCAAATCTTCACCAGCATCTGTTATTTAATCTCTTTTTAATAATGCCATTCTGAATAAGGTAAAATGATATCTCACTGAAATTTTAATTTCCATTTCTCTGATGATTAGTGATGTTAAGTCTTTATATTCCCCCCACCCTTGAGAATTGTCTATTAATGTCTTTTACCCAATTTTTAATGAGTTTTTTTCTTTGAGTTCCATGTATATTCTGGAAGCAAGTCCCCTGTTGGGTGAATAGTTGGCAAATATTTTCCACTTCTTTTTGGTCCAAAAAGTAAATCTGTGTCTTTTAAAGATCAAATACAATGCAATGATATTTATCTTGATTAGTTCCATATTATTTTGCACTTCCTATATAAACTGTATGTCTATGTTTAGAAAAATTATCACCTATTATTGGATTGCTTGGTGTTTTATTAAAATTTTATCCTCCATCATTTTCAGTATAAAGCATTGTATTTATATTATGTTGTGTTTCCCTATAGAACATGGATCTGCACAATTAATAAAATCTAAACTTAATCATAAAGGGTGAATTTTTCTCATTAAAAATATGGTGATCTGCATGTTCTCTCTTATAAATGGGAGCTGAACGATGAGAACACATGGACACATAGGGGGAAACAACACACACTAAGCACCTGTGGAAAGGGTGAGGGAAGGGGGACCTTCAAGAAGAATAGCTAATGGATGCTGAGCTTAATACATAGGTGATGGGATGATCTGTGCAGTAAACCACCATGGCACACGTTTTACTATGCAACAAACCTGCATACCTTGCACATGTACCCCTGAACTTTAAAAGTCGAAAAAATATATGCAAATATGGTGATGTTAGTACATATATAACCCAAACACAGTGCTCCAGTATTGCCGGTATTCAGTATTATTACATGTTTTTGTTTTATTTAACTCTGTCTTCAATGAATAATTGCAACATTGTTTTATAATGAATATTTATAAATGTTTATTTAGCTTTATGTTCATCTTTTATAAATTTTTCTGCTTACCAGTCTGCAATTCATCTATATGCTATTCCTTTGTAAATAATTTGTCTTTTATTTTGGTTACTTTTTTGAAAATATTTTTCTCTTATGTGTCTGAAGTTGTGCTAAGCACAAAAATTTTTAATTTATGCCTCATATATTTAAAACACTGAGCATGTATTTCAGTGTTCTGGAGGATCCCAAGCCAATGTCTTTATTTATTCTGTCTATTTTCTTTTCTTTTTCATTTTTTGCAACTTCAGTTATATTAGACCTTCTCATTTTGTCTTCCGTATCTATTTGTTTCCCTTTTATTTTTCTATCTTTTAAAATTTGCTCTAGACTCTAAGAGTTTTTTGTTAACTCCATCTTTTGTTTAGTAAATTTCTATTTACCTGCATTTAGTGTGGCAGTTAACACTTCATTGATTGTATTTTTCACATTTATACCTGTTTATTTTCAAATCTTCTATTTTCTTCATTTTAACATTTTATTACTTACTATTTTTGATACAACTATTTCTTTCAACCATCTTTAATTTAAAGTACATATTTTATATTCTATATCCAGTTATTTCATTGCCTGGGCTATCTAAAATTCTTGTTAACTTAAATCTTCTGTTTCTTGATTTTGGTATTTCTTGCTAATTGGTATTTTTTGGTTTGATTTGCTTTGGTGTTTTACAATTTGTTATTTATTACTTTCCTTTATATTTCACACTCATCCTTGGTGAAACTTAATCTGTGGAAATCCTGCCAGCCTGTTTTGAGGATTTGTCCTATCAGAGACAATTGACTTTTACTTAAATGACACTTTAGTTTACAACTTACAATAGTGCATAGAAGTTAGAAATGCAACCATGACTAAGTTTCTGGTTAGAATACACAGCAAGGACTGGTAAAGCAACAATTGCATTAAACAATGTTAGTGTCATATTTATGGCTGCGGATATCTTCATTATTCCCTCCACCATTCTTCATGCTTTTGGGAGCTTGTATTTTATTGTTTTTGTTGCTGTTGTTTTAACCCTCTGTTTTTTCCACACTGCTACATGTTCTTTCTTTTAAGAAAATGTATCTTTTTTTCCTATCTCTTCACTAGATGCAACGTACGTAAGAAAAGATAATAAATATAGAGAAAATTGTCTACAAGAAGAAATAGGGTGAGAACAAATGGCAAGGGTCATGACTACTGGATACTGAAAGAGTTGATAGAAGGAGAGGAGCAGAAGTCTGGTGGAATGACAGCTGGAGGGCAGCAGCACTAAGATGCTACCTAGAGGAAAGGGACTTGTACAAACTATTTCCTCTCAGTTATAAATTGGAACCAATTTATGTTCCTAGATATTCACAAGAGTCTACTTACAATTTTATTGATGTGTTCATCAACTATTGACCAAGTGTGTGATTTACGGTTGGCACCTTTCAGGTTAAGGAAGATGTAGCAGTAAATGAAAGAGGCAAGGACCTCACTCTCCTTGTGTTTACAAAATATCAAAAAACAGTTTAAAAATAAATAGATAATTAAATAACACTGTAGATCACATGAGTGTTACATGGAAGTAAAACACTGTAAAGAAGCAATGAGAGAGGGAAGGAGTTGTCTTTCACGTGGGGTAATCTGGTAAAGGTTCTGTGGTTAGGTGACTTTTGAGCTGAAACCTTAATAAAGTTGCTGGACTTTGTTTCCATAAATGAAATGTTGAGCAAGGGCTGAGCTACATGGGGATCCAGGTATTGTTGGGGCAACAGCTGTCACAGAGGTAAACTTAGGGTCCTTTGGAAGGACAGATCTAGGCCATTAAACCAAGTTTAGTTTAGTGAATCTATGAAAGGAATCCAACAGTGCTAGGAAAGTCTCAAAGGTGATAAAAGAACTAGACAGTTAGAGGAGACAGAGAAAGTGTGCACTGAGAAAATAGTGTGCTTGGAGGGATTAAAGAAATTGTAGTAGTGGACTGCAAGTAATTTGTCTTTCTCCAGCCTTCAGGATTATAATTAAGGTGAGAGATGCAAGCAGAGACAAAGTCAGAACTACCTTGTGACAAGCCACATAGTCTCGATATTACTCAGGCCAACTGAGAAGTGGGGGCAGAAAATGAGTTGATTTTAAGAAGCAAGTAGTAAGGTGAATGTTACGTGTTAGAAAGACTATTCTACATGTTGGAAAGTGACCAATTTATAGAGAATGGACTGCAAGGAGTACAGTTAGAGTCCAAAAAACTAGTTAAACTGTTGTATTTAGTAAAAAATAGATATTGTTCCTAAATATGATTTACTCTACAAATGTCTACCATGTATACAGAAACTCTTTCTTGATCTTGGTGATACACAGATAATATTGCAAGTATTTTACATTTGTACCAGTAGTACTCTTCACTTATCCACTCTAGTTTTTCCCTTGATAGGACACAAGTCATTCACTCAATATAAATTTGTTGATTTTTTTTTTACTTATTATATACCAGTAATTTTTGTAGGAACTGGTCACATAGCAGAACTTTAAGGCTAGCATAATACAGTAAAATTTTATTATGAGACGTGTAATTATATTGCTATTATTTTTATCTTGATTCCTGTTTATCAATTTCCGTTCATATTTTCATCACTCCCTAATGGTGTTTGTTATTTCTATGGATATCTCATGAATATACATCATCAGTAAACATAAAGTAATCCTCTCTGGTTTCATGACAACACTGGCTTTCATTGTAGTCCACAAAATTCTATGTTCTTAAGACGGAACAAGTTGCTCCCTTCCAGACTTCACTGCATCCATCACAAGTAAACTCACTTTAATATACAGGAGTCCAATGCTTTGGTCTCTAATTGCATCAGTGTTTTCCTAGGCAATATCACAGAAAATTCTTGGTTACTGGTTATCAGAGTCATCAGCTTATGATAAAGAAATTCAACACACTGTCATACTAAAGACACTCAATAACCTAGATATTGATGGGTCATATCTCAAAATAATAAGAGCTATTTATGATAAACCCACAGCCAATAGCATACTGAATGGGCAAAGGCTGGAAGCATTCCCTTAGAAAAATGACAAAAGACAAGGATGCCCGCTCTCACCATTCCTATTCAACATAGTATTGGAAGTTCTGGCCAGAGCAATCTGGCAAGAACAAGAAATTAAGGATATTCAAATAGGAAGAGAGGAAGTCAAATTGTCTCTGTTTGCAGATGACATGATTGTATATTTAGAAAACCTCATCATCTCATCATCAAAACTTCTTGAACTGATAAGCACCTTCAGCTAATTCTCAGGATACAAAATCAATGGGCAAAAATCACAAGCATTCCTATACACCAATAATAGAGAACCAAATCATGAGTGAACTCCCATTAACAATTGCTACAAAGAGAGTAAAATACCTAGGAATACAACTTATGAGGGATGTGAAGGATCTCTTCAAAGAGAACTACAAACCACTGCTCAAGGAAATAAGAGAGGACACAAACAAATGGAAAAACATTCCATCCTCATGGAAAGGAAGAATCAATATCATAAAAATGGCCATACTGCCCAAAGTAATTTTAGATGCAATGCTATTACCATCAAGCTACCATTGTCTTTCTTCACAGAATTAGAAAAAACTACTTTAAATTTTATATGGAACCAAAAAAGAGTTTGTATAGTCAAGACAATAGTAAGCAAAAAGAACAAAGCAGGAGGCATCACTCTACTTGACTTCAAACTATACTACAAGGCTACAGTAACCAAAACAGCATGGTTGTGGTACCAAAACAGATATATAAAACAACGGAACAAAACAGAGGCCTCAGAAATAACACCACACATCTACAACCATCTGATCTTTGACAAAACTGACAAAAACAAGCAATGGGGAAAGGTTTCCCTTTTTAATAGAAGGTGTTGGGAAAACTGGCTAGCCATAAGCAGAAAACTGAAACTGGACCCCTTCCTTATACCTTATACAAACATTAACTCAAGATGGATTAAAGAATTAAATGTAAGACCTAAAACCATAAAGAGTTTAGAAGAAACCTAGGCAATACCATTCAGGACATAGGCACGGGCAAAGACTTCATTACTAAAACACCAAAAGCAATAAAAACAAAGCCAAAATTGACAAATGGGATCTAATTAAACTAAAGAGCTTCTGCACAGCAAAAGAAACTATCATCAGGGTGAACAGGCAACCTACAGAACGGGAGATTTTTGCAATATATCCATCTGATAAAGGGCTAATATTCAGAATCTACAAGGAACTTAAACAAATTTACAGGAAAAAAACAAATTCATCAACATGTGGGTGAAAGATACAAGCAGACACTTTTCAAAAGAAGACATTTATGTGGCCAACAAACATATGAAAAAAAGCTCATCATCACTTGTCATTAGAGAAGTGCAAATTAAAACCACAATGAGATTCACACCAGTTAGAATGGTGATCATTAAAAAGTCAGGAAACAACAGATGGTGAAGAGGATGTGGAGAAATAGGAATGCTTTTACACTGTTGGTGGGAGTGTAAATTAGTTCAACCATTTGGAAGACAGTGTGGCGATTCTTCAAGGATCTAGAACTAGGAATACCATTTGATCCAGCAATCCTATTACTGAGTATATACTCAAAGGAATATAAATCATTCTACTGTAAAGACACACGGACACGTATGTTTATTGCAGCACTGTTCGCAATAGTAAAGATATGGAACCAACCAAAATGCCTATCAGTGATAGACTGGATAAAGAAAACATGGCACATATACACCATGGAATACTATGCAGTCACAAAAAAGAATGAGTTCATGTCCTTTGCAGGGACACAGATAAATCTGGAAACCATCATTCTCAGTATACTAATACAGAAACAGAACACCAAACACCACATGTTCCCATTCATAACTGGGAGTTGAACAATGAGAGCATATAGGTACAGGGAGGGGAATATCACACACTGGGCCTGTCAGGGGGTGGGGAGCAGGGGGAGGGATGGCATTAGGATAAATACCTAATGTAGATGACGGGTTGATGGGTGCAGCCAACCACCATGGCACATGTATATCTATGTAACAAACCTGCACATTCTGCACCTATGTGCATGTGTGTTTGTGAGTGTGTGTGTGTGTGTGTATATATATATATATATATAAAACATGGATGAATTTCAAAATAATTAAAGTGAAAGAAGCAAAAATAAATAAATAAAAATAAAAAATAAAAAAGCTGTTGTTTCACCAACATATAGTACCTTCTTCCAAAACTTTCACTATGCCTATAATTTTCCCTTAAAAGCAAACCATCAACATGCTATTTTTCCTTTAGATTGTTTGTTAATAAATTGCATACTCTCACAAAATATTTTAACCACACACTGCACAATTTCATACCTCTAACTATTTCTTCAATGTGTAAGAACTTTGTCTTTGTCTTCAGAGCCCTTTTAATTCCGTACTTTTGGCAATTACTTTATATTGCGACTCAGAGTCAATCCTAAAACCACCACTCTTCGCTACTTTTAAATGCAGAGGATACCATCACAAAGATCTCCTTCACAAAGAGATTACCCTACACCCCACCTGTTCACTAGCTAGACAGCCAACAGCTGTCACATAAGAAGCTCTACATATTTTATTCCTTATGCTTCCTATGCTTGAAAATAAGTAACATGCATTTTATTTTCCAAGAAGAGCATCCCTAATTTTACACTACTGTGTTTACCCATGCTAGTTAATCCAAGCTTCCAAGAAAGAAAATTGCTACATATTATTAAATCTCATTGAATGCCAGCAGAAGAAGCTATGAGATAGTAAAAGGAGCATAGATTTTGGAGTTTTATAGATGTAACTTCTTACTTTGTGATTTCCTAAGTATATTAAATTTGGCAGCTTAACATCTCTAAATCAAACTTTCTGCACCTATGAAATAAGGATAGTAATATCTAATTCAAGTTGTAACTCAACCTTTTTTCAAGAATTTTGTCAATTCTCTTATATTTGTGGTCTATATGAAGTTGATAATTTATCAGATTTCAAAACAATCCCCTTGATTTGAGATTTACAATTTCACATGATTTTTACATTAATATTTTTCCTTTAATTTAGGAATAAGATTTATTTCTCTATTATTCAAGGCTTTTGTGTGTCGTCTCTGAATGTCTTGATTTTTTTGTTTGAACTGAATTCTGACCATCCCTTAAGGACATTAATAAATACAAAGGTAACCAAGTGATGACAGTGTTTTTCAACATCTGGACTATGAAATGACCTAGAGATAGAATAAATTTTCTTCTTGCTTTACATTGTTTCATCTAAACTGTTCTCTTCATGTCAGTCTAAACCAATCTACTTCTCATTCCTTCTATTCATTTAAAACATCAAAATTTAGCTCATACTCTTTTTAAAATTTGTTTTCTTGTTTATTTATTTATAAATATGCCGTAAGAAATTCTGTGGTGAAAGATAGAAAAAAAAAGGCCAAGTTCCTTTCTTCTGGAATCACACAGTTTAAATTTACGGAAACCTTAAGAATCATTTAGCTAACTATGCCCATGCCTCCAGAGTGTTGGAGGAACTCTTTTCTTTTCTTTTTTCTTTTCTTTTCTCTTCCTTTTCTTTTCTTTCTCTTCCTCTCTTTCTTTTCTTTCTCTCTCTCTCTCTCTCTCCTTCTCTTTCCTTTCCTTTTTCTTTTCTTTTCTTCCTTCTTTTTGAGACAGGGAGTTGCCCTGTTGCCCAAGCTGGAGTTTAGTGGTGCAATTACAGCTTACTGCAGGCTTGGCCTCTGGAGCCCAAGTGATCCTCCCACCTCAGCTATCTGAGTAGCTGGGACTATGGGCATGTACCACTGTGCCTGGCTAACTTTTTTATTTTTTGTAGAGACAGGGTCTCACTATGTTGTCCAGGCTTGTCTTGAACTCCTGGGCTGAAGGAATCCTCCTGCGTTGGCCTCTGAAAGTGCTGGGATTACAGGTGTGAGCCACCACACCTGACCTGGGACCATTTTTGAATCTTCATGTTTAAATATATCCATTTCAGTTTCTTAAAGGGAAAATTAGAAACACTAGGAGGGTAACTTCTGCCCTTCTCTCATCCACCTTCACTTGGTGCCTTATCTGCTTGGTGAGATTGAGAGAAGCACTGAGCGCTCGGCAGCGAGGTTCCCTATCTCTGGAAGGGACATGCCCTGAAACTGCAGGCCTCTGTCGCTGATGCAATGAAGGGCTTCCTAACAAGGGTGCTGTCTCTGCAGGGAGTAGGGTTTATGGGTGTGTGAACTGAACTCATAGCCACAGGTACTAGGAGGTGGACTGTGGCTATAGATCCAAGCTGTCTTCTCCAATCTGCTGTTGTCTGCAACACAGGTTCCATTTTTACCTCTTTTCCTCCTGACTTTGTGTTCCATTCTCGACTGAGCTCATTCCACCTCGATTTCATATGGCCATACTATGCCCAGCCCCTGGAATATGCTGCTCCTTCTATGAGGCTCAGGAAGCATAATGTATTGCCCTAGAATCTGCCCATTAGAGTGCCCACTAAATGTTTTGTGAAACATTCTTCAGAGAAGAGACCTGACAAGGTCTTCTGGAGTCCTGAATGTACTACATACATTTTTTTTTCTTTATTTCTTCTTCTAAAAAAAGTGGGGGAATACAAGTACAGAACATGCAGGTTTGTTACATAGGTGTAAGTGTGCCATAGTAGTTTGCTGTACCTTATGACCCATGCTCTAAGTTCCCTCCCGTGATTCCCCACCCCACAACGGGCCCCGGTGTGTGTTTTTCTCCTGTGTGTCCATGTGTTCTCAATGTTCAATTCTCAATTATGACTGAGAACATGTGGGGTTTGGTGTTCTGTTCCTGTGTAAGTTTGTTGAGTATGATGGCTTCCAGCTTCAGCCATGTCCCCGCAAAGGACATAATCTCATTCCTTTCTACAGCTGCATAATATTCTATGGTGTATATGTACCATATTTTCTTTATCCAGTCTATCATTGATGGGCATTTTGGTTGTTTCCAAGTCTTTGCTATTGTGAATAGTGCTGCAATAAGCATACATGTACATGTGTCTTTATAGTAGAATGATTTATATTCCTTTAGGTATATACCTAGTAATGGTATTGGGATTGCTGAGTCAAATGATATTTCTGGTTGTAGATCCTTGAGGAATCACCACACTGTCTTCTACAATGGTTGAACTAATTTACACTCCCACCAACAGTGACTTTTTAATGATCACCATTCTAACTGGCATGAGATGGTATCTCATTGTGTTTTTGATTTGCATGTCTCTGGTGATCATTGATGTCAAGCTTTTTTTCATATGTTTGTTGACTGTGTAAATGTCTTCTTTTGAGACTCGTCTGTTCATATACTTTGCCCACTTTTTGATGGGATTGTCTTTTTCTTGTAAATATGTTTAAGTTCCTTATAAATTCTGGATATTAGACCTTTGTCAGATGGGTAGATTGCAAAAATCTTCTCCCTTTCTGTAGGTTGCCTGTTCACCCTGATGATAGTTTCTTTTGCTGTGCAGAGCTCTTTAATTTAATTAGATCCCATTTTTCAATTTTGGCTTTTGTTGCCGTTGCTTTGGGCTTTTTGGTCATGAAGACTTTGCCCATGCTTATGTCCTGAATGATATTGCTAAGGTTTTCTTCTAGGATTGTTATGGTTTAGGGTTTTACATTTAAGTCTTTAATCCATCTTGAGTTAATGTTTGTATAAGGTGTAAGGAAGGGGTCCAGTTTCAGTTTTCTGCATATGGCTAGCCAATTTTCCCAGCACTGTTTTTAAATAGGGAATCCTTTCCCCATTGCTTGTTTTTGTCAGGTTTGTTGAAGGTCAGGTGATTGTAGATATTTCTGAGATCTCTGTTCTTCCCCATTGGTCTATAAGTCTGTTTTCATACCAGTACCATGCTGTTTTGGTTACTGTAACTTTGTAGTATAGTTTGAAGTTGGGTAGTGTGATGCTTCCAGCTTTGTTATTTTTGCTTAGGCTTGTCTTGGGTCTTGTTTGATTCCATACGAAATTCAAAGAAGTATTTTCCAACCCTGTGAAGAATGTCGATGGTAGTTTGATGTGAATAGCATTGAATCTATAAATTACTTTGGCCAGTATGACCATTTTCACTATATTGATTCTTCCTATCCATGAGGATGGAATGTTTTTCCATTTGTTTGTGTCCTCTCTTATTTCCTTGAGCAGTGGTTTGTAGTTCTCCTTGAAGATGTCCTTCACATCCCTTGTTAGCTGTATTCCTAGGTATTTTATTCTCTTTGAAGCAATTACTAGTGGGAATTCATTCATGATTTGGCTCTCTGCTTGCCTATTGTTGATATAAAGGAATGCTTGTGATTTTTGCCCATTGATTTTGTATCCTGAGACTTTGCTGAAGTTGCTTATCAGTTCAAGAAGTTTCTGGGATGAGATGATGGAATTTTCTAAATATAAAATCACGTCATCTGCAAACAGATACAATTTGGCTTCCTTTCTTCCTGTTTGAATACCGTTTATTGGCTTTTCTTGCCTGATTGCCCTGTCTAGAACTTTTAATACTTAATACTATGTTGAATAGGAGTGGTGAGAGAGGGCATCCTTGTCTTGTAGTGGTTTTCAGAGGGAATGCTTCCAGCTTTTGCCCATTCAATATGCTATTGGCTGTGAGTTTGTCATAAATAGTTCTTATTATTTTGAGATATGTTCCATCAATATCTAGCTTATTGAGAGTTTTTAGCATGAATGGATGTTGAATTTTATCAAACACCTTTTCTGCATCTATTGAGATAATCATGTGATTTTTGACTTTGGTTCTGTTTATGTGATGGATTACTTTTATTGATTTGCATATGTTGAACCAGCCTTGCATCCCAGGGATGAAGCCGAGTAGACCTTAGTGGATAAATTTTTTGATGTGCTGCTGGATGTGGTTTTTCAGTATTTTATTGAGGATTTTCACATCAACGTTCATCAAGGATATTGGCCTGAAGTTTTCTCGTTTTGTTATGTCTCTTCCCAGTTTTGGTATCAGGATGATGCTGGCTTCATAAAACAAGTTAGGGAGGAGTCCCTACTTTTCAATTGTTTGGAATAGTTTAAGAAGGAATGGTACCAGCTTGTCTTATTTCTGGTGGAATTCAGCTGTGAATCCATTTGGTCCTAGGGATTTTTGGTTAGTAGGCTGTTAGTCAATGCCTCAATTTCAGAGCTTGTTATTGTTCTATTCAGGGATTCGACCTCTTCCTGGCGTAGTCTTGGTAGGGTGTATGCTTCCAGGATTTCATCCATTTCTTCTATATTTTCTAGTTTATTTGTGTAGATGTTTTTATAGTATTCTCTTATGGTAGTCTGTATTTCTTTGGGGTCAATGGTGATATCCTGTTTATCATTTTTTATTGCATCTATTGATTCTTCTCTCTGTTCCTCTTTATTAGTCCAGCTAGTGATCTATCTATTTTGCTATCTTTTTCAGAAATTCAGCTCCAAGATTCATTGACTTTTTGGAGGGTTTATCATATCTCTATCTCCTTATATTCTCCTCTGATTTTTGTTATTTGTTGTTTTCTGCTAGCTTTTGGATTAGTTTTCTCTTGTCTCTCTAGCTCTTTTGATTGTGATGTTAAGTGTTTGTTTGAGATCTTTCTAGCTTTCTGATGTGGGCATTTAGTATATAAATTTCCCTCTTAACACTGCTTTAGCTATATCCCAGAGATTCTGGTATGTTGTCTTTTTGTTCTCATTGGTTTCAAAGAACTTCTTAATTTCTGCCTTAATTTCCTTATTTACCCAGTATTCATTCAGAAGCAGTCTGTTCAATTTCCATGAAATTGTGTGGTTTTGAATGAATTTCTTAATCCTGAGTTCTAATTTGATTCCACTGTGATCTGAGAGACTGTTTGCTCTGATTTCAGTTCTTTTGCATTTGCTGAGGAATGTTTTCCAATTATGTGGTTGATTTTAGAATAAGTACCATTTGGCACTTAGAAGAACATATATTCTGTAGATTTGCGGTGGAGAGTTCTGTAGATGTCTATT
>NW_012113141.1:14769902-14820175 GCF_000951035.1 Colobus angolensis palliatus | reverse complement strand
TCAATTTCCATGAAATTGTGTGGTTTTGAATGAATTTCTTAATCCTGAGTTCTAATTTGATTCCACTGTGATCTGAGAGACTGTTTGCTCTGATTACAGTTCTTTTGCATTTGCTGAGGAATGTTTTCCAATTATGTGGTTGATTTTAGAATAAGTACCATGTGTCACTGAGAAGAATGTATATTCTGTTTATTTCAGGTGGAGAGTTTTGTAGATGTCTACTTTTGTAGATGTCTACTAGGTCCACTTGATGCAGAACTGAATTCAAGTCCTGAATATCCTTGTTAATTTTCTGTCTCATTGCTCTGTCTTATACTGACAGTGTGGTGTTAAATTCTACTATTATTGTGTGTGGAAGTCTAAGTCTCTTTGTAGGTCTCTAAGAGCGTGTCCTATGAGTCTGAGTGCTCCTGTGTTGGATGAATATATATTTAAAATAGTTAGCTCTTCTCGTTGAATTGTTCCCTTTACCACTATGAATGGCCTTCTTTGTCTTTTTTGATCTTTGTTGGTTTAAAGTCTGTTTTGTAAGAGACTAGGACTGCAACCCCTGCTTCTTTTTTGCTTTCCATTTGCTTGGTAAATTTTCCTCCATCCTTTATTTTGAGCCTGTGTATGTCTTTGCACATAAGATGGGTCTCCTGAAAATAGTACACTGATGGATCTTGACTCCTTATCCAATTTGCCAGTCTATGTCTTTTAATTGGGGAAATTAGCCCATTTACATTTAAGGTTAGTATTATTGTGTGTGAATTTGATCTTGTCATCATGATGTTATTTACTTATTCTTCACATTAGTTGACGCAGTTTCTTAACAGTCTCATTGGTCTTTCAATTTTTGTGTGTTTTTTGCAGTGGCTGGTACCGGTTTTTCCTTCCCATATTTAGTGCTTCTTTCAGAAGCTCTTGCAGGGCAGGCCTGGGGGTTACAAAATCCCTCAGCATTTGCTTGTCTGGAAAGGATTTTATTTCTCCTTCACTTATGAAGCTTAGTTTAGCTGGATGTGAAATTCTGGCTTGAAAATTCTTTTCTCTAAGAATGTTGAATATTGGCACCCACTGTGTGCTGGCTTGTAGAGTTTCTGCTGAGAGGTCCATTGTTAGTCTGATGGGCTTCCCCTTGTAGGTGACCTGGCCTTTCCCTTTTGCTGCCCTTAACAGGTTTTCCTTCATTTTGATCTTAGAGAATCTGATTATTATGTGTCTTGGGGTTGATCTTCTTACAGAGTGTCTTAATGGTGTTCTCTGTATTTCCTGAATTTGCATGTTTGCCTGTCTTGCCAGGTTAAGTTCTTCCAGATAATATCATGAAGTGTTTTTTCTATCTTGTTTCAGTTCTCCTCGTCTCCTTCTGGTACTCCCATCAATCATAGATTTGGTCTTTTTATGAAGTCCCATATTTCTTGGAGGCTTTGTTCATTCCTTTTCATTATATTTTCTCTATTCTTGTCTGCATGTCTTATTTCAGTAAGGTGGTCTTCAAACTCTGATATCCTTTCTTCCCCTTGGTCGATTCAGCTATTGATACTTGTGTATGCTTCACAAAGTTCTTGTGCTGTGTTTTTCAGCTCCCATCAGGTTTTTGTTGTTGTTGTTGTTGTTGTTGTCGCTTGTTTTTTGTTTTTTTTTTTTTTGAGACAGAGTCTCGCTCTGTCGCCCGGGCTGGAGTGCAGTGGCCGGATCTCAGCTCACTGCAAGTTCCACCTCCCGGGTTCACGCCATTCTCCTGCCTCAGCCTCCCGAGTAGCTGGGACTACAGGTGCCAGCCACCTTGCCCGGCTAGCTTTTTGTATTTTTTAGTAGAGACGGGGTTTCACCGTGTTAGCCAGGATGATCTCGAACTCCTGACCTCGTGATCTGCCCGTCTTGGCCTCCCAAAGTGCTGGGATTACAGGCTTGAGCCACCGCGCCCGGCCCCATCAGGTTATTTATGCTCCTCTCTAAGCTGGTTATTCTTGTTAGCAATTTCTCTAACCTTTTATCAAGGTTCTTAGCTTATTTGCATTCAGTTAGAGCATGCTCCTTTAGCTCAGTGTAGTTTATTACCCATCTTCTGAAACCTACCGTTGTCAAATTGTCCATCTGATCCTCCATCCAGTTCTGTACCCTTGATGGAAAGACATTGAAATCATTTGGAGGAGAGGAGGCACTTTGGCCTTTTGGATTTTCAGCATTTTTTCATTGATTCTTTCTCATCTTCATGAGTTTGTCTAGTTTTGGTCTTTGAGGCTGGTGAGCCTAGGATAGGGTTTTTGTGGGGACGTTTTTCATTGTTGTTGATGATGTCATTGTCACTTTCTGCTTGTGTGTTTTTCTTTCAATAGTCAGGTCCCTCTTCTGTAGGGCTGCTGCAGTTTGCTGGAGGTTCACTTCAGGCTCTATTTATCTGATTGCCTCCCGTGCCTGGAGATGTCACTCAAGGGGGCTGGAGAGCAGCAAAGATGGATGCCTACTCCTTCTTCTAAGACCTCTGACCTTGAGGGGCACCAACCTGATGCCAGTAGGATTACTCCTGTATAGGTGTCTGACAACCCCTGCTGGAGGTTGTCACCCAGTTGGGTGGCATGGGGAGCAGGACCAGTTTAATGAAGCACTTTGTCCCTTGGTGGAGAGGGTGTGTTTCTCTGTGGCACACCCACTCCAGGCTTCCTGGATTCCTCAGAAAAACCAGGTGGAAAGGCTAAGGGTACTGTCTGCAAAGACTGCAACAACCCCTCCCCCTACGGGCTTTGGATCAGGGAGGTCCGAATTCTGTCCCTGAGCCTCTGGCTGGAGTTATTGGAGATCTTGCAGGGAAGCCCTGCCCACTGAGGAAGGATAGGTCAGGGTTGGGCCTGAAGAGGCCCTCTGGCCACAGATTGCCACAGCCTGTGTGTTGGGCTGTGGGGACACGTCTTGGGACCAAGCCATCCAGCCTCTCTGACTCCAGCAGGGGAAAAGTGCAGCCTGGAGCTATAGAAGTGGGTGCCACCCTTCCCCCACTCAGGGAGCTTAGTGTGTTAGGCAGTTGTGAGTCCTAGTGCTGGCTGCTGTCCCTCCCCAAGAGAGCTCAAGTGACTCAGACAGCAGGCAGCTGCAGCTGGTGCTGGTCACCCCTCCCTCTGGGAGTTTGGTAGACTTAAGCAGATTCCAGCTGACAGACTGTAAGAATCTGCGTATTCTGGGTTTGGGACACCAGGCCCTGTGGCGTGGGTTTGCAAATGGGATCTTCTGGTCTGTGGCATGCACAGTTCTGTGGAAAAAGCACAGTTTCCCTGGCTGGGTAGCATGCTCACTCACTGCCTCCCTTGGCTGGGGGTAGGTGTTCCCTTTCCCCTTGTTGCTCTTAGATGGGCCGCTGCACCACACTGTTCTTCCTTCGCTCTGTGGGTCACACCAGCTTTCTAGCCAATTTTGATGGGAAAACCTGGACGCCTTGGTTGCTGGTGTAGGATTCACATGCTTATTATGTTTTTTTCCAATGGGAGCCTCTGAACACCAGTGCTTGTAGTCTGCCATCTTGGCCTAGCTCATACTCTTCACTACTGTTTCTGTCATTCTTCCTGGGATAATAGCTTAATTATAAAAATGGTCTAAACAATATATTTATTTGTATTTCCAAGAGCTTTGTAAGATGGCTTTGCAGAGCCTCCTGAGGAGCTGTAGAGTCTGTTTCACTACACCTTGAACTTGGGCTAAACTTGTAACTTACTTTGGTTAATAGAATATGGTGAAAGTGACACTATGCTAATTCTGAGATTAGTTCTCAAAGGGCCTCACACATTCCCACTATCTCTTAGATCCCTTTAACAACAGAACATGCCTAGAGTCTATTGCTGAAAGAGAAAAGACCATGGAGCGGAGCCAAATGAGTAAGCTCTGTGGTCTCACCTGAGGCCTCAAACTTCTTTTTCTTTTTCTTTTTTATGACATTTTTTAAAGACCCTGAACTTCTGAGAGTACCCAGACAAGAGCATCAAAGCCAATCTGCAACTGAGCCACAGCTGACCCTGAGGTATGATTAAGCTAGGCTGACACCAGTTCAGATCAGCATAACGTCCCACATCTGATGAGCAAAAAGAAATGGTTATTAATGTATGAAACTGAGATTTGGTGACTTTTACTGAGGATTATTGTGACAATAAATAAATGATATGAAAATTAGTTCTAAGAAAGTAAAAATTTCAAGAAGTTATGGAATGCAAATATAATAAGAGTCTGATCATTCTTTTGCGCCACCATTTCTCTTAAGTCAATGAAAGCATTGATAAAAACATACAAGTCAACCTGGCCAACTCTATTTCAGAATTCTTCATTCATTACCCTAGTTCTAGACATACATCCCAGGAACTGAAAAATGTGAAAGTAAAGTTTGCTTTGGTATGAAAAATGAGAAGTGAGGGGACACTACATGATTCTTTTTAAGATGCTTGATGTCCCAGGATGTGCATTCTTGGGACACTATATGGACTTCTCTCTGAAATGTATCTCTAGACTTGATGAGCTGTACTTACTGTGCACGTCCACTCTCCTTAGCCAGTGTTACACACCAGGAATGAAAGCACCAGGTGATTTCGACAGCTACAGAAAGGATTTAAACTGAATCAGAGAAGTAACATTTTCCATTTTTAGAATTATTTTTGATTATCTTAGCAGTGACTATCCTATATTTCAAACCTCAAATCCTGAATATTCTTCATAAGGTTTGTCATCTGGGCAATCAAGGCAACACTCCTGAAACATATTCTCACAAAACTGAAAATCTGTTAGAAATCTATCTAAAATACATTGTTCCCTTGGCTTATGGCAAAGAAAGTATGTTAGAAACACAATTTGACCAGTTTGGAATGTAATGGTTGTCTTACCTGACATAAAGGACTTGAAATGTTTTTGGCATCAGAGCACAAACATGACACAAATAAAGATGAATGCATATATGTGAAGTAGGAAGGTGTCATTGTGACAGTCACTGTGCTAACTTGAGCCTGTATGCATATAACCTTGAGATGTCTCTCAGTTGGAGAGTAACGTAGGCGTAACTATGCCTCCTCTTTTCATTATAGAAATAAGAAATGAATTAATTGTATCCATTTAAAGACAGTCTGATAATGATATGAGCTTTATGACTGAACTAAGTTAAAGCCCCAACTTTTCTGCTATTTGGTCTTATGATCTTACGGCAAGTTACTGAATAACTCAGAAAGTTTGCTTGCTTGCTTGTTTTTTGTATAATAATAATAATAATGCTTGCCTCAGTGTTTGGGGTGTGCTACTATTTTTGCTTGAGTATCTAATTGCCAATTACATCTCAGTGCCTAGGAAAAGGGTTAGTGCTCATTCAGTTCCTTTCCTCTATTTTAAATATCTTAAATCCTTTCTGTGTTATTATAGACACATTTTTATTTTTTCATCTTGAAATCATTTTTCACCAAGATCTATATCAATTCCTATCTATCCTATGAACCTTGCTCAATTTTGCTTGATTGGTTTCAATTTTGATTCTAATATACATGCTGTCCAATTAAACTTTCAGCTACTGAAATTACAAATACAGTTCTCATTTTGACAAAAATTCCTTTATTGTGCCCTAAATATTTTATTTTCAACAGATATTTTTTCTTGAACTATTTGCAAAAATTTTAGGAATAAGAACTCTTTCTTAGTTCTATTACAAATTGCCTACCACAGTGTTAGCAATAGAACAGAATATAATACATTTTTCTTATTAGAGTTAGTGAATGGAGTCTCAGAATATTCTTAAAAACCTGCGAGTCTTCTGCTGTTGTGAATTGAATCTCTTTATTGTCAAATGTGAAAGACGAGCACCCCTTTTGAGTCTCTGAGGAATTTTTGCACAATTGTTTAAGAGGTTAAGTGCGCTTTTATAGTGCTACACTTTCTGTTCAGTCATCCATGCATTTTTTTATTCTTGTTTTTTTTTATTAAGGTGAAATTCACCTGACATAAAATTTACCATTTTAGTCATTTTATAGAGTTTATTTAGCAGTTTTGTAGATTTACTATATTTAGCAACCATCACCTTTAATTTCAGAATATTTTCATGACTCCAACAAGAAACCCATAACCATTAGCAGTCACTCTGCAATCTCCCTGTCCCCAACCCCACGGCAATCTGGGAATCTGCTTTCTCTCTGTGTGTATTTTCCCATTCTTGAAATTTAATATAAATGTAATTATACCATATGTGACTGTTTGTATATGACATTTTAAAAATAGCATGTTTTCACAGTTTATCCAAGTTGTAGCATTTATCAGTACTTAATTTTTTAAATTTGTATTTATGGCTGAATAATATTCTGCTATATGGCGATGTCACATTCTGTCTACTCATTTCTCTATGAATGGACATTCGGGTTGTTTCCACTTTTCAGCTGTTGGGAATAATTTTGCTATGGACATTTGTGTACAATTTTTTTGTTTAGACACCTGTTATCCACTCTGTTGAATACATACCTAGAACTGGACTTGCTGAATTATATGTTAATTTTATGACTAAATTTCTGATGCAATATTAAAGTGCTTTCCACAGGAGTTAATCTGTTTTACATTCTGACTAGCAGTGAATGCAGATTCCAACCTCTTCACATCCTCACCAATACTTATTGATATCTGACTTTTGATTCTAACCATCCTAGTGGATATGAAGTGATATTTAATTGAATATTGATTTGTACTTCCCTAATGACTAATAATGCTAAGCATCTTTCCATGTGCTTAAAGGACATTTATATATCTTCTTTGATGAAATGTCTATTTAAGTCCTTTGTCCATTTCTAAATTGGGTTATTTGTATTTTGTTGTTCAGTTTTAACTGTTATTTGTATATTTTGAATACTAAACACTTAATACACACACACACACACCCCCTACAAGTTTATTTCCAAACTGTCACTTCTATTCCACTAATCTATATGACTATCCTTATGCCAGCATCACACGTGTTTGATTACTGTCCCATACTAGAAATACAAAAATTAGCTAGGCGTGGTAGCACATGCCTGTAATCTCAGCTACTTGGGAGGCTGAGACAAGAGAATCACTTGAACCTGGGAGGCGGAGGTTGCAGTGAGCCGAGACTGTGCCATGGCACTCTAGACTGGGCAACAAGAGTGAAACTCAGTCTCAAAACAAACAAACAAACACATTGCTTTAAAGTAGTCCATTATAGGAATATATCCTGATTTACCCATCCATTCTATTGTTTATGGACATTAGGGTTGTGTCTACTTCTTAATTGTTATGTGTAATGCTGCTGTAATCAACCTTGGGCATGTGATTTCTTATGCAAATATTCTTATATCTGCTAGATATATACATAGGATAGGAATTTCTGTCAAAGGGTATGCATATATTTGATTATGTAAATTATAACCAAGGTGTTTTAATCAAGGTATACTACCACTGGTAGTGTTTGAGAGTCTGTGTTTTCAGTACTTTTAAACCTAGCAATTTTTGTGAGTGATTTATAGTACATTATTGTGGATTTAATTTGTAAATTTCTGTCAACTAATAGATTGAATGCGCT
The DNA here is from genome assembly GCF_000951035.1 of Colobus angolensis palliatus. Taxonomy (NCBI): domain Eukaryota; kingdom Metazoa; phylum Chordata; class Mammalia; order Primates; family Cercopithecidae; genus Colobus; species Colobus angolensis. The sequence continues at coordinate 14,812,650 of NW_012113141.1, read as the reverse complement.
TTCATCTGCATAACATTATTTAAAGTACCTCCAATTTTCTTGCCTATTTTTCTACTGGATTGTCAACCTTTTTCATATTTATTTGCAGGAAATTTTATATACTTGTATTTTGGACTAAGTTGTCTTAGATTTGTTTTGGAAATCATGTTTCTAATTCTGTGGATTGCTTTTTAATTCTCTAGTGTTTTATTTTTCTCATGACTATATGATTTAACTCTAAAACAGTACATTGTGTCATTTAGATTTTGTCTTTTTTAATATTTAAATATTCCTAGACTACTCTGAGCTCATAAATATACTCTCTTATGTTGTCTACCAGAACTTATTTATTTATTTATGTTTGTCTCAATAGGTTTTGGGGAAACTGGTGGTGTTTGGTTACATGAGTAAGTTCTTTAGTGATGATTTATGAGATTTTGGTGCATCCAACACTCAAGCAGTGTACCCTTTACCCAATGTGTAGTCTTTTATCCTTCGCCATCTTTTCCCCCAAGTCCCTAACGTCCAATGTATCATTCTTATGCATTTGGGTCCTCATAGCTTAGATCCCACATATGAGTGAGAACATACAATGCTTAGTTTTTCATTCCTGAATTGTTTCATTCAGAATAGTGGTCTCCAATTCCACCCAGGTTATGTAAATGCTGTAATTTCATTCTTTTTTATGGCTGAGTAGCATTCCATGGTATATTATATATATATATGTGTGTGTGTGTGTGTATATATATATATATATAATATACCAAGGAACATATATACACACACACATATCATATTTTACTTATCCATTCATTGATTGATGGACATTGGGCTTGTTTCATATTTTTTCTATTGCGAATTGTACTGCTATAAACATGGGTGTGCAAGTATCTCTTTTGTATAATGACTTCTCTTCCTCTGGGTAGATACCCAGGATTGAGACTGCTGGATCAAAAGCTAGATCTACTTTTAGTTCTTTGAGGAATCTCCACACTGTTTTCCGTGGTGGTTGTTTTAGTTAACATTTTTACCAACAGTGTAAAAGTTTTCAGTTTTCACTACATCTACATGACAATCTGTTATTTTTTGATATTTTGATTATGGTCATTCTTGCAGGAGTGAGGTGTTATCACATTGTGGATTTTATTTGCATTTCCCTGATAATTAGTGATGTTGAGAATCTTTCCATATGTTTGTTAACCATTTATATATCTTTGAGAAATGTCAGTTCATGTCATTAGCCAACTTTTTGATGGAATTGGGTTTTTTTCTTGCTGATTTGTTTGAGTTCTTTGTAGATTCTGGATATTAGTCCTTTGTTGGTTGTGCAGACTGTGACAATTTTCTCCCTCTCTGTGGGTTTTCTGTTAACTCTGCTGATTATTTCTTTTGCTGTACAGAATCTTTTCAGTTTAATTAAATCCCATCTATTTATCTTTGTTTATGTTGCCTTTGCTTTTGGATTCTTGGTCATGAAGTCTTTGTTTTACCAAAGTTATCTTCTAGAAGTTTTGTAATTTCACATCTTACTTTTAAGTCTTTGATCCATCTTGAGTTGATTTTTGTATAAGGTGAGAGATGAGGATCCAGTTTCATTCTCAAATGTGGTTTCCAATTATCCAAGCACCATTTGTTGAATAGGGTGTCCTTTCTCTATTTTATGTGTTTGTTTGTCAGATATCAGTTGGCTATAAGTATTTGGCTGTATTTTTGGGTTCTCTATTCTGTTCCATTGGTCTACATGCCTATTTTTATACCACTACCAAGCTGTTTTGGTGACTATGAACTTTACTATAGTTTGAAGTCACATAAGGGTGATGCCCTAGATTTGTTCCTTTTCCTTAGTCTTGTTTTGGCTATGCAGGCTCTTTTTTGGTTCCATATGAATTTTAGAATTGTTTTTTCTGGTTTTGTAAGGTATGATGATGGTGTTTTGATGGGAATTGCATTGAATTTATAGATTGTTTTTGGCAGTATGGTAATGTTCATAATATTGACTTTACCCATCCATGAGCATGGGATGTGTTTCCATTTGTTTGTATCATCTGTAATTTCTTCCAGCAGGTTTTGTAGTTTTCTTTGTAGAGGTCTTTCACGTCCTTGATTAGGCGTATTCCTAAGCATCTTATTTTATTTTTGCAGCTATCATAAAAGGGGTTGAGTTCTTGATTTGATTTTCAGCTTGGTCACTGTTGGTGTGTAGCAGAGCTACTGATTTTTGTATATTTTGTACATTAATTTTTTATAGTGAAACTTTGCTGAATTCATTTACCTTTTCTAAGAGCTTTTTGGATGAGTCTTTGGGGTTTTCTAGGTATACAATCATATCATTAGCAAATAGCAACATTTGACTTCCTCATTACCAATTTGGATGCCCAAGTCTATTTCTTATGGGGTATAATTAAATCCATTGTTTCTTTGCTGACTTTCTGTCTTGATGACCTGTCTAGCACTGTCAGTGGAGTATTAAAGTACCCCACTATTACTGTGTTGCTGTTTATCTCATTTCTTAGATCTAGTAGTAATTGTCTTATAAATTTTGAAGCTGCAGTGTTAAGTGCATATATATTTAGAATTGTAATATTTTCCTGTTATAAGTGTTCCTCTTAAAAGATACAGAAAGGCAGAATAGATAAGAGTTCACCAACCCAGTGTCTGTTGTTTTCAGGAGACTCACCTAACACATAAAGACTCACATAAACTTAATGTTAAGAGGTGGTAAAGATATTCCATGCAAATGGACATCAAAAGCCAGCAGAAGTAGCTAATCTTGCATTAGACAAAACAAATTTTAAAGCAACAGCAGTTTAAAAAGTCAAAGAGGGACATTATATAATGTTTTGCGTCATATATTTATGTCTACTACATGCCTAGAATCAATTTTTTTAATGTGGTAGTAGATGAGATAGGGTTTAAGTTTTCATTTTTTCTCCATATTGAAACCAAACTTACTCACTGATATATGCTGAAAAGATTATTTCCAATCTCTCAATGAATTGTAGTGAAGATAATGTCATAAAGTACAAATATTTATACATGTGGATTTGTGTTTGGAGTCTCTATCCTATTACATTTTTGTAGTTGTCTATTTTTTACCAAAAACATATTGACTTATATTTTGGTAGCTTGTCAATCATCCTAAAATCTAGTAGTGTAAGTCTGCTAATTTTGTACCTTTTCAAATTGCCTTGACTATACTATGTCTTTGCATTTGTCTAGAAAATGTAAAACCTTTCATCAATTTTTTTTTCAAAAAAGAGTTTGATGAGATTTTGACTCCTGTATATTAAGTCTATGAATCAATCCTGAGAGAACTGTCATTTTTGCATGGGTTTTTAAAAAATATGTTATAAAACAGAGATTGTCAGATTGGATGGAAAAATCAAGACCTAATTACAAACTGTCTAAGGAAAAGGAACCTCAATTAAAATATAAAGACACTGAGTGAGCAAAATGATGGAGAAAGATATTTTATGAAAATACTAAATAGAAACTACTGTAGCTTTATTAAAATCATATAAAATAGATTTCATAAGAAGAAATAGTATTATTGTTAAAGATGGACATTATGCAATAATGTGATCAATTTCCCAAGAAGACATAGCAATATAACAAGTATATGTACTTAACAACAGAATGTAAACATATCTGCAACAAGAACTCATAGAACTGAAAGAAGATATAGACAAGTTCCCAATTGTAGTTAGAGACTTCAACATGACTTTTTAAAAACCTGATAAAACAAGTCACATGGTAATCAGTAAAGATATAAATATGTAAGCCATACTATAAACAAATTTGACCAAATGGACATTTATAGAACACTGCATCTAAAAACAGTAGAATGCACATTCTTGTCAATTTCATAAAAAATGTTATAACACTGACATTGTGGTGTGTAAAATACTAATATCTTGACCGGAAAGGCTAAAAGATGAACCTATGAAAATAACTACAACAACTTTTCAAGAGATAGACAGTACAATGAGATATAAATCATAAAAATGAAAATTTAAGAAGTGAGGGGCTGAAGGTAAAGTGGAGAGTTGTTGTTAGTTTTTTCTTTGTTTCTTGGTTTGTTTATGCAATCAGTGTTAAGCTGTCATCAGTTTAAAATAATGTATTATAACCCAGTATTTGCAAGCCTCATGGTATCTAACCTAAATCAAATCTAAAAGCCTACAACAGATACAAAAAAAAAGTAAGAAATTGAAACATACCACCGGAGAAAATCACCTTTGCTAAAAGGAAGACAGAAAAAAAAAATGAAGAGAACACCATAAAATACCCAGAAAACAAATAACATGGCAGGAGTAAGTTCTTACTTATCAATCATAATATTTAATGTAAATGGACTAAACCATGGAATCAAAAGACACAGAATGTCTGACTTTATTGGTTGCTCAATGGCTGAAATTTATCAATTTGAATTTATCAAAACCAAGACCTAGTGATCTGTTGCCTACAAGAAACACATTTCATGGATAAAGACTCTTATAGACTGCAAATAAAGAGATGGAAAAGATATCCAATGCCAATGGAAATCAAAATGAAGCAGCAGTAGCTATATTTATATCAGACAACAGATTTAAGATAAATCCTATAAAAAGAGAAAAAGAACAATATAATAATAAAGAAATCAGCAGGAGGATATAATAATTGTAAATATATATACACCCAACATTGAAACACTCAGAACAATAAAGCAAATATTACTAGCACTAAAGGGAGAGACAGACCCCAATACAATAATAGTTGGAGACTTCAGAATCACAGATTCAGTACTGGACAAATCAGACAGAAAATTAGCAAAGAAATATTGGACTTAATTTGCACTATAGACCAAATAGACTTAATAGATGTTTACAAAACATTTCACCTAATGACTTTAGAATACACATCTTTCTCAGCACATGGATCTTTATCAAGAAAAGACCATATTTTAGGCCACAAACTAAGTCTTCAAACATTCAAAAAAATGGAAATTATATCAAGTATCTTCTCTAACCACAATGGAACATAATGAGAAATCCATATAAAGAGGAAAGTTGAAAACTACACAAACACATGGAAATTATACAATATGCTCTTGAATGACCAGTGGGTCAATGAAGAAATTAAGGAGGTAATTTAAAAGCTTCTTGGAACAAATGAAAATGGAAACACAACATACCAACCTATGGAATACAGCAAAAGTTGTACTAACAGGAAAGTCTACAGCAATAAGTGTTTACATAAGAAAGTAGAAAAGTTTTAAATAAACAAGCTAATGAGACATCTTAAAGAGCTAGAAAACCAAAAGCAAACCAAACCCAAAATTAGTAGGAAAAAGAAAATAATAAAAATCAGAGCAGAGACAAATAAAATTGAAATAAAAAACAAATGATCAACAATATGAAAAGTGGGATTTTTGAAGAGAGAAACAAATTCGACAAACCTTTAGCCAGACTAAGAAAAAAAAGAGATAAGACAAATTAAATCAGAGATGAAAAAAGAAAACATTACAACCAATAATCCACAAATTCAGTGAATCATTAGAGATCCATTGAATTTTGTGCAACTATACGCCAACAAATTGGAAGACCTAGAATAACTGAATAATTCATGGAAACACACAACCAAGATTGAACCATGAAGAAATCCAAAACCTGAACAGACCAATAAGAAGTATTGGCAATATTCAACTCCTAACACCTGCAGGTCTAAGAGCTTCCGTTTTTCCCTAGCTGTCAGCTGGAGGTCACCCTCAGCTCCTAGAAGCCATCTACAGTTCCTTGCCCTGTGGAGTTCCCTAACATGGCTGCTTACCAGCAAGGGAGGGAGAGGGAGTTGCAACCTTATGAAACACAATCATGTGATCACATACACAGAATCTCATACATCTGTTAACCTCTGTATATCACAGGTTCCAACCACACTCAGGAAGAAGAGATCACACAAGGATGTGGACATGAGGATGTGAGGATCACAGAGGCTACCATAACCGTTAATCCACTACAAGTGTTTGTGTGTCAAGGTAAGCTGAGAAGAGAGCCTCTGCTGGTACCCCATATCCTGTTGCCAGAGGCATCTGAAAATCTTTATGTTATCTCCAGTGCCCACCTTTATTTCTAGTCCTTAACATTCAAACTTAGGCACTCTCAGGGGTTTATCAGTGGAAGATAGTCTCTTTCTGCTTCTCAAGAAAGCCTACTCTTTTACCTGCATTGAAATAGCCAAGATTTCCATTCTTCATCAGTGCTTATTTGCCTGTCAGGCAAAAATACCTTACCATTTCTAACATGTATGGGATGCCCAGAACTTTGGATAATAAAAAGTTTTGTATTTTATATGTCCTTTAATCATTTCAGCAGTAATCAGGCGAGAAAGGTGATGTATCTTAATTATAATATTTATTGCAAATTTGAGAATATTTTAAGTTTTTATTTGTGGGAGAAAAGGGAACAATTGTGTAACAAATATCACATATCATGTGTCAACAAGGATAACTGCATCTGTTAGTCTGCTTGTATTTAAAAAATATCCCAATTAAAAAACATACACATGTTTATGTTTTATTTATAGAAAATATAGACATGTATATATGTCTATATATACACAAACACCTACACCTCCCCCCCTGCCCCCCCCCCACATATATATATATGTGGAGAAAAAAACTCAAACAAGGAAACATGACATATAAGTGTTTCTTTGATATTTTCTCCATGTTCTTTTTTGGCCGTACCTGAGGCTTTTAACTGCCCTGAGGACTTGGTGAGAGGGAGAAGGCATTCCTCTGTCGCTCAGTTTTTCTTACTCCCTGATGCCTGAGAGGGCTCTTGTCAATACTGCGACTCAGGGCTGCACTTGTGTGTGCAGCAGACAGAACTGCACTTGAAGACTCAACAGGCAATGAGGGATCTAACAATAATTTGACTCCTCTGTGGGTATTTGCTAGGTGGCTGTTAGATCAATGTACAAATGAGTACTTCCAACAGCATCTACACTCATAATGTAAAATAGGATATAGAGGCAAGTGTTTCTCTCCATTTTTTTACACTTATTACAATTGTCCATATTATAAGATGCCAAAACGTGATCTCAATTTCTAGTTTCACATTGTTTACAAATAAAATGCGCAAAATTTATGCAATGTTCCTCACACTTTTAATGTCAGAAATAATTAAATTGTACTTTCTGTTCAAGTTACCACACCATTTTATTTACACTAGAAATATTGGAGGTTTTTTATTGTTATTATTTATTTTTTTGTTATGAGTATTTCTGTGATGTCTGGAGGTACTTTGTTTCTCTCTCCTTTATCTATGTTTTTCCATTTTTCAACACTATCAGAAAGCCCACATAGTGTAAGATAACAGCCATTAATAAGAAAACACTTGTTTCAAGCAAAGGTTTTCATTACCTTTGCTATAAGAAAGCAGACGTTTATCCTTAGATTAAAACAAAGTGACTTTTCTTGAAATGAATATAATTGTTTAGTGAAACATGATATATTTGCACATGAAATCTGCTATGAATTATGAATAAATGCCACAACTGAGATAAACACAAAAATACCTAACTTGATTAGGTATTCAAGCATATGTATATATAATTATATACATATACCTAAATGTATAATATATACATATACACACAATTATACGTTCCAAATTTACCAGTATTTATTCTTTACCATTTTCTCAAGCTTTCCATTGTTATGTGCTGATGGCAAAAAAGAAAAGTAAACCTATTGATTGGTGTGTTTGTCCAAGATCTGAAGCCCTCAATTTAGAGTATTCACCTTATGTTGACAGCTGTTTACATTTAGTTCAGAATATTGAGTGTGCCACATAGAATTTTGAAGTAAGACTCATAGCAAAGGAAAACCTCTATAATATATTTAAGACATTGATTCTTTATCTCTGTGCACCATGAGCACAGTGTTACATGTCTGTAGTTACACCATATATAATTTATAGGGTCTTAGACAAGTTAATTAAAATCTTGAAGCTTTACATTCTTTGTGAATAAAATAAGAGATAATTACAAAACTTTCTTAAAGAGTTTGAGAATTTAATCTATGTAAAGCACCTATATACAGCCTGGTGCATGCTAACCACTTAATAAATATTATCTATGATTTGTTACATATTTAAAAAGGCTTAAAGCACTTGTTTATATATAATCATATTTGATTCACAAACAGCTCTAGGATACAGGAATTGCCTTTTGAATTTTACATATAAGGTAACTGAATACTGGAGATACTAAGTACCTTGCTTCCACAGAGAGAGTAGTGGAGCCTGGCCTTGAAGCAAGACAATTTGGCTCCAACCCTGCAAACTTCATATTCTCCCACAGCTACCAGGAGGCATAGAAAGGAGATATTTCTATGTGCCAATCCATCAGCTGACCTTGACAGCACTGTTTTCAAAGCATCAAAACTCCAAACCCTCAACAATTTTGTATGACTTCCACTTCACCATGCTGATCTAAGAAACATTCTTTTTCTGTTGGGTTGTTGTATTGATCTCTTATTCCTTTGTTGCCACCTTTGCCAGCTCCCACCCCAACACACACAGACCCTATCATCAACACACTGCATTATAGGATGCTTTTAATCATCAGTGAGATCATGCCACTCCTCAACTTAAAGTCTTTCATTGGAATTGCATCAGTCTCATTTACCAGGATATTTTGTGAAAGTTAAATGGATATAAATGGATGCATGGTTAAGTGGATATAAGCACCCTAAACATGACATGTAGCATGAAGCCTGTATAGAATAAATATTATTTATTCTTAACAGTTCATACCCATAATTTAGAGACTGCACTGGGACTCATGCAAAAGTGTTTACCTCATATTACATGGATAAACTGACTGAGGCAAGGAAAGCCTGAAGATGTTGTGATTCTTGAACCAAAACCTCTCCATTAACCAAGTCACTTCTTTAGAAGCTATATTTCTCCTTAGCTATGTTCCTTGGGAGTTGAACTTTGCACATACGCTGTTGCAATAGGGATAATGTGTGTTTTTTTGTGCGTTTTGGTTTGGTTTGGCTTTTTTCATGATCTAATGTTACTGTAATTGGCCAGGTCTAGGCCACTTGCACACAGTAAGTCAATCATCATGACATGGATTTTGCAAAAAAGAAAAGATTTATTCACAAAGGCACTGAGCGAGAAAGCAAAACAGCTCTCAAATCTACCTATCCAAAGATGAGGCTTAGGGTTGTTAATGAGTTATGAAAATTGGGTGGTATAAGGCATGGGAAAAGGTAATCGGTCGTGGGGAAAAAAAATACAGTTACAGGTTCATTCCGCACAAGTGTGGATGTCATTCATGGCATTTCATAGGTCATATGTACAGAAAATGGCAACAGTTGCATAATGTGACAGTGGAGTTTTTGGTTTTCTGGTGTCAAAAGGCTACCTCTTGGGCATTTGCACAGACCCAGTTGAAGGGTCCGAGATTTCAACCAGTTTGAAATGAACAGAAGCTGGTCCGACATTCTGAAAAACAACTGAAGCTATTACCATGGATGACCTATGCTATTTATACAGCAACCAGTGAAGGTTAAGTTTCAGTGTTCTGCAGTAAGGACTTCAGCTACTTCAGCTTTCAGCTTCATTGAAAAAGGAGGAAAAATATAACAAAAAGCAAGCAACTAAAAGCAAGCAGTGCAGGCAGACCTGACCTAATTAACCCCTCAGTTTCAACCCTCCTAATTTTTTCCCATTCCTCATTCTTTTTTCTTTTTTCTTTTTTGTTTTGAGACGGAGTCTCACTCTGTTGTCAGGCTGGAGTGCAATGGTGCGATCTCAGCTCACTGCAACCTCTACCTCCTAGGTTCAAGCAGTTCTCCTGCCTTAGCCTCCAGAGTAGCTGGGACTACAAGCACGCACCACCACGCCCAGCTACTTTTTGTATTTTTAGTAGAGACGGGGTTTCACCATGTTGGCCAGGATGGTCCCAATCTCCTGACCTTGTGATCTGCCCACCTTGGCCTCCCAAAATGCTGAGATTACAGACTTGAGCCACCACACCCAGCCCCATTCTTCATTCTTAAAGAAACAGAGGTGACACTCATTCTATTGGGGCATAGATCTGGATTAAAGGAATGCAATTGTCTGGCACGCATTTGAAAATATTTTCTTGTCTCTGGTTTTAGTTTAACATTTTGCATTGTCAGAACTTTGGTACTTTGGCAGTTTAAGTACAACATTTGAAAGCATACAAGTAAATATTCTATAAAAGGATAAAAAAAGAGATCTCTTTTATTGGGTAGCAATGGAAAAGTTTGTTTCATTTGCCATTATTCTTAGAGTTTTTGATAATATGTTCATATGATCTAGTTCCCCATTATAGGAAGAGTATTCTACCAAACATACATCAGCATCCATCTTCTTTATACGTAGGCAGATAAATGGTTCTTTTTATTCTGGAGAACAAATTTAGAAATATAGTCCAATGCTGGGTCTCACTGGAGTTATGGACTGAAAAAGGAGTAATCAACTACCCCGATACATATGTGTCCCCTAATTATTGATATATTCATAAACCCATGGGGTTCCTTGATGTCTTCCACAAACAAATAGGCATTCTAGGGGGAGGGACACAAAATGACAGATAGGTTGTGGTCATCTGGAAAGGATTTATGTAGGATAACTGTACAAATAAGGTCAAACCAAGGTTCTCTTTTGGACATCTTCTGTGGGTCAGGGGCCTGTGTCCATTCTTGTGGGCCGAGATAGGAAACTAAAGTGGTATTTTGTAAGCATAATTTTAAAGGGGCATATAAGAGGGAATGAGGGTCCTGATCATTCAAGGAAGCAAAGCCCAAACAGGTTTATAAAGGAAAGTGTCTTATTTTGTCCATTACAGAGCATTAGAAGGTAGCCTGAGGAGGCAGGGTCACAGAGGGTGTGGAGTTCTTTTAAGCAATGTAGCCCATCATTTTCTAAGTTGGACATGCTGAGTAGCTGGATATAGTTGGACACCCTGGGGTATGGCAGAGGGTAGCTGTGGACAAGTGGGTGGTCAAGAAAAAATAAGGAATAGGGGATGAAGGTACAGATTGATAAATCTGAACTCAATAAGTGACACAGGGGGGCCTAGTATGGTCAAGAGTGAAGTTGGGGACATTGGAAAAATTGTAAACAGGCAGAATAATGGGATCGCAGTGATCATGTGTAGAATAGGGCTTTGGATGACATATCTGACATTTAGAGAGATTATCTGCCTTTGCCAGCATCTTAGAAATCCTTGTCATTGAGTTGTTTCTCCCAGCTTGGGGGCTAAAGATCAATAAGGAGGGACAACAGAAAAGGAAGAACGTGATTATGTATATAATTGAAGGAAGGGCCTATTAGCCCTGCTTGCCGAGGAAGTGGACAAAGCCTTTGTTCATGCAATACACAGCAAATCACAGGTAGGTAAAGAAGTAGACAAAAACAAGTAAACCAAAAAATAAAGCAAGAACCTGAGAGTTGTTCATTACTTATTTTTAGGGGGCTGTCTCTTATACAGTAGTTCACTTGAGGTCAGTCAGAGGTTCGCAGGTCCATTTGGAAAAGTCAGTGTCTGATGTGTACTGCTGATCCAGACTCAGGTGATCTCAGCGGTTTGTTTCTCTGTCACAGGGTTTCCATTCCCAGAGGCGTTTCTGTATAGAGGGCACAGTGAATCCAACGACTCTGGGACCAGCTTCACTTGGGTATGATGAACCTATGGTTTGACTCCTTTTAATTTGACTATGAAGAATGGGTCAACAGTAGCACATGATAAGGCCAGTTTAATAAGAATAAAGCTGGTCTTCTGGATGTTTATTCTTCCAAGACTTTAATAGAATCCAGTCTCAGGACACAGGTGGTACAAAGCAACATCTGTCGGAAACATTTAACCTCTAAGAAGTGAATTCATATATAGCAATTAAAGAGATTCCCAACGATTGTACATACCTGGCAGTCATTAACTATTTTTGGCTTCCCTCCGGGTACCCCAGTACCTCCCACCCTTTGGGCATAGGAAGGGTCTCCCATGTAACACTTTATAGGGATTCCACTGGAACTTGCTTCTAGGGACCACTTTTTCTAGAAGCAGGGCAACTGGTAAGGCCTTATCCCAAGATAAATCAGTCTCTTGACAAATCTTTTCCAAAGTCTTTTAAAGAGTATGATTCATCTTTTCTATCTTGCCAGTAGATTGTAGCCGCCAAGAAGTGTGTAATTTCCAGCAAATGTCTAAGGTACCAGAAATTTCTCGAGCTATTTTTGCTATAAAGGTTCCTCCATGGTTGCTTTGGATAGATACGGGTAGCCCAAACACAGGACTTATTTTTTTAATGGAGTTTTTACATCCTGAGAAGCCTTTTCATACCACCAGGGAGAGACCTCCATCCACACAGTAAAAATGTCCGTAAATATTAATAAGTACCTGACATTCCTGGTGGATCTCCGTGTCATGGTAAAAGTTAATCTGGCTGTTTCCCCTGGGTATGGTGCCTCTGTACAGGGTCCCCTTTTATTATTGGTGGAGGTCCTGTTTGGATTGTCTAATTGCGCTTCTTGGTAATTGCCTCCTCTTGGAAGTAAGCCAATATCTTCTTTGTTCTGACAGAGGGAGGAATTACACAGTGGGGAGTGTGTACAGTGGTGGGCTGGCCAAAGGTAAACTTTTCTGGTTGGTGTAGTAAATTACAGGTGGCTGCTACTGCACACTGGCATACAGGATGTTTCTTAGTCATTATGTCTAGCTGTTTTGAGAAATAGATAATGGGTTTTCTCATATTACCTAGATTTTGGGTTAATGTTAAAAGACTAATCTTTTGTCTTTCATGGACAAACAGGTCAAAAAACTTCTGAATGTCCAGGAGACTTAAAGAGCTTCATAGAAGGGCTTGGCTATCAGTCCTAAATTGAGGATCCAAATATGACAAAACTCTGCCATAGCTAGGAATCCATACAGCTGTCTCCTGGTGGCGGGTACTGCTACCTTTGCTAGAGCCTCTTTCCTTTCAGGGAGCAAGCTCCTCTGTCTCTGTGACAACTCAAAGCTTAGGTATTTAAAAGGTTTGGAAAGCTGGGCCCTTTTTTTTTTTTTTTTTTTTGAGATTTTTATAGCCCTGTTCAACTAGGAAATTTAAGGTTAAAATGTTTTGGTCTGAGGCTTCTTTAGCCTTGCTGGTAATCAAGATGTCATCTACATACTAGAGAAGTTCTCCTTCTTTTAACTGGAGATCCTTTAAATCTGTGGCTAAGATTTCACCAAAAGGGCTGGAAGAGTTTTCAAAACCTTGAGGGAGTACAATCTAACAATATTGTTGCTTGATCCTAGTCTCAAGATCTTCTTATTCAAAAGTAAAGAGTTCCTGTGGGTTCGGGTTCAGAGGTGTGCAAAAATAATCCATAAGTTTCAAAGCAGTAAATCAACCAAAGTCTTCAGACACAGTGGCAAAGTTTAAGGGTTAGGCACCATTGGGTGGATATCTTCTACAATCTGCTTAATGTCTCTTAAGTGCTGCACAAAAAGATGTTCCTGTGTGCCTGGCTTCCATACCAGCAAAATTGGAGTGTTATATGCGGATTTGCATGGACAGATGAGGTCATACTCAAGAAAGGCAGCTACAGATAGATTGAAAACCTTGTCTAGCATGTTCTTTTAGTGGATACTATCTCAAATTTGGAACTCTCAACCAGTAGGAACTTTAACAGATATAGGTGCTGATCTCTTTATCTGTCCTGGCCTCTCATCTTCCCATAAATCCAGTCTTAGCTTTTTAAATATCTCTTCAAGGACCTTTGCTGGGGGTCCCTTGACTTTTTTTTATAGTGCCACTTGAAGGGCACATGCTTGTTCTGGTGGTACCTTCACATCCATCCAGAGGGGGAAAATGTCACTAGCATTCAGCTTGGTTAGTAGGTCCCATTGCAGCAGCAGGATGGGGCATTGAGGCATATATAGGAAACTTTGTTTTAGGTGTGATTTGCCCATTTGGCAGTCTGAGGATTGAAGAAACAATTTTTTCAAGGTTTATCCAGAGACCCTTGTCATCAGCATAGCATTGTTTTCTCAGATAACTTGAAAAGTTGAATGTTTAGGACTAAGTCAGTAGCCCCAGTATCAATCAGAAAATCCAGAAGTCTATTTCCCACCATGTGGGATGTGGGAAATCATCAGGATCAGTAAAGTGAAAAGAAGCCCTTGGCCTTGTCATTCTGTTCACCACTGGTGATCTTAGGCATTTGTTGCACTGCCTGCTTGCTATCTTCTTCAAGAGTCTTATTTTAGTCTGGGCACTCTTTCTTCCAATAGTCCTCTTGTTTTCAGTAGATACATTGGTGGGGTCCCACTGTGCAGTATCCTTTAGAGTTTGAATTCTGGGATGGGGGCTCCTTACCTTTAATCAAGGTCTTCCTGGATTATGGACTGCAGGACTGCAGGTTTGATATGGGTCAGTGCTGCCACCAGCAGAGTGGGTTGTTTTATTTTCTGTTGCCCCTTTTCTTCTTGGACATCCTCCCTGCCACTGGAAACGTTACAGGCAATTTCAACCAGTTAAGACATTGGCACATCTTTGTTTTCTGTAGTTTCTTCTGAATATCTGGAGCACTTTGGCTGACATAGGTCATACTAACCATTGTAAATTTTTCAGGGATATTCAGGTCTACGTCTGTATATTGCCTATATGCTTCAAAAATTCCTTCCAGAAACTCTGAAGTTTATGTTTTATCTCCTACACTTTATTTAGACTCCTTTCTTTTGAGACCACTTTGTGGAGCCCTGCTGAAGTGCAATTTCAGGAATGTTCAAGTCTAATGCTGTCTCTTGCAAGTATTTTCCAGTGAGGGTCAGCTGTGGGGATGGCCACAGCTGCATCAGCCCTTACAGAATTTTATGGGGTCTATGCATACAAGTGATTGGCTTTTTCTCTAGCCTTTTCTAAATCCATACAGTATTCCTCAGCAGTGAGAAAGGTATTTAATAAATTTGCTGCATCAATTCTAGTGACATTATGAGTAGCAAAAACTGATGAAAAATGGTTTTCTATTCTCTTGGGATCATCCTTATAAGTGGGCATGTTGTTCTTCCAATTAAACAGATCCCATGTAGAAATGAGAGACCAGACTCAAGTCAGTCTCACTGGCTGTCCAGTGGACATGTCCATGTCTCCAGTAGGAACTTGTCTTAGTGAGTATTCCCCTACCTGGATTTGGGTAGTCCCCTGACAAATTGAGTACTCTGATGGGTGTGAGAAAGAGACACGATTTTATCTCCTGGCCCTTGGGGACAGAAGGAGCTGAAATCTGGCTCAGGTAGTAGTAGTAATGGGACAATGTCACTATAAGGGGGTAATCCTTTTCATTAGAATCAGACAAAGTAGGTTTCTTTGTCTCTCCTGTTGAACTATAATCATACTATTTGTTTTTCATACAGGCGTATTCTGATATAGTAACGTAAAATAATGAACTGACAGAAAAATCTCATTTTTCTTCCAAAGACATAAGCTTACAGACATATTAAGCAAATATCAAAAATATTAAAGAAGCAACAGCTTTATGACCTTAAAATATCTAAATGTTGAAGATGCTTTTATTTCATTTTTTTCAATAATTAAAAAAAAATTTTTTGCCAAAGATTCTTGAAGTCTCATGAACTTAAAAATCATTTGGGCTTATTTATTTAATTTATGAGTATTTATTTATTTATAATCCAATTTGGTACCATGTAAACACAACAGATAACATAATGCATGTGTATACATAAACAAGACAATTGGATCCAACTTATTTTTCTGACAAAACTGGAATCTGTTCACATGGCTAAGCTTTATATGCCCCAGTAGGTAAAAAAAAAATGCACTTTCCATGTCAATTTGATTTTAAAAGACCTCTTTCACCTTTTTAAAATCTTTTAGCCAAGTGACCATGATTTAGTAGTAGCATGAACAGTAAGCTTTATCGCAATACCAGTAGAAAAGTCAGCAGATTCAAAATAGACCAAAAAAAATGGGAGATAGGCAGATAACTTTAGAAGACTACATGTTAATTCATTAGTTACAGGTTTTTGAATAATAACTATTTGAGCTCTGAATTTTCTTTGATGTAATTAGGCCATCAGTTTTAAAATGTGTGCTAGAATGAACAATAATATGTAGCCGGCTGCAGTCCCAGAAAACCTGGCATTCCTTAATGATTGAGAAGCCCATTTCAGCCATTTCTCTCTGAAATCTAAAGGACACTGTGGCCACACAGTGTTACAGAAAAACACCATCTTTTCTTTTCTCATGGATTCATAGCTGAAAGTTGCCCAGTTTTAGAGAACACAACCTAATGGGCTGCAGGTGGGGATAGAATTAGCATTTCCTATTGTTTCAAACTCTAAACATGATCAGTCAAAAGATATTTATATTGTCTATGCTGCAGCTAGAACCAGATCTCAGAAACTGGAAACCAGACAGAACCAGGAGAACTACTGCAAGTGGAGATTCCCTAATCCTTCCCTAATATCAAGTTGTCCCCAAACCAGGACCCTTACAGTGTAAGTCAAACTAGGGCTTCCTTTCAGAAGTCAAGCCAGAGGGAAAGAGAAATAACAATCCAGTCACTTGTATCAAAGTTACCCAAAAAGACATCTTCCAGGCCAGAAACTATTTCTCTATTGCAAAAATATAAAGTATGCACCAAAGGCCAGTGGTGAATGCTGAAGGATCCTGAAAAATAAAAAACAAACAACCAAAGCTGCTTACATTTACTGCAGAGAACCTTTACATTTTTTCCGTGTTCTTTCTTCTTTACAAACATATCCTAGTTAATGTTTCCCAGTATGGGCTATACATCATACTTGGAATCATACCCAGTGAGAACATTTCAGCTCTCTTTATATGAGACCTACCCCATGAAATTTGCTGCTTTGTTTTTTTTTTTTTTACCACTGACAACCCTAAATAAAGTCTATCTTACTCTTCCCTTCTTGGCTGCAAATTTAGTTTACATAAGTCATAGAATCTGTGTAAGGGAAAAAAGTTTTAAGGTTGCTTGGTCCAAATGTCTAAATATTGCTCATGATCTGTTGGTTTCTTCAAAAAAATCTTAACTTGTTTAAAGTTTGAAATATTTCAACTCATTCTAATTTCCAAATTAAATGTTTTAAAATGGAATATGTGACAAATTAGGATTCAACTTCTGCTAGTCTCTCCAACATCTTCTCCACCACTCATCTCCATGAACCTGATGCTTGATAGTGAATCCAGAACTCACAATGCATTTTCTTTACCTTGTAAATGGGATGATGAGTCCTTTCATTAAAGAAGACACACTGAACCTTCTCTCTTTCTTGTCTCTTTTCCCTAACTTTATTTCATATTTTATACTATGTGTCTGTGTAAATAGGGTGATACTCCTGATCTCTTTTATTATATTCTAAGTTCCAGGAGGTTGGGTAACGTGTCTGTATTGCTCCTCAATTATATTCATCATACGTTATACTCCCTGACAACAGTGCCATGTGCTTCTGTTTGTATCCTTAGCTGTGTTTGTTAAAAGGGTGCATGTATATTAAAATGTTTCAGTTTTCAAAATTCAGCAGAATAATTCTTTCTATAGTACAGTCTTTTATTTGTTTTTCTCTACCCCTTCACAGCCCCTGTCAAAACAATTAACTCCCTCCTGTGTACAGTGGGGATATTAGTCATAAGCCTGTTTAGTACATTTTGTGTGCATGGAAAATATTGGTTTAGGAAAGTGTTTTGTCTAATTTTTATTTTGCCAACCCCAGTGCCTGCATACAGTCATTCACTCGGCAAATATTTCTTGAGCAGCTAAATATGAACCAAGTAAGTATAATCAGAAAATAGTTTACCCATCTTTATAAACCAGTATTTAGCTCTGTTTCTGACTTATAGACAATATAAGTGTGGTGCGCCAGAGAAAGAATGGACGAATCACTGAACTCACCACTCTGTGCTGGCACATTTCTGAACATAAAGCTAAATAATTAAGAGAAGTTAAATAATCACTCATGAAAGGCTGAGACTTTTGCAAACCTTAAGAGGCTTATGGTCCTTTTCGTTAAAAATAAGCTAAATGACTCAGGTTTTTTGTATCCGAAAAAAAAGTTAGGATTTAAATTTTCCTCTTTATGTGCTTGAACTATGGTCCAATACACATATGTTCATCATAAAAAATTTGGAAAATGAAAACATTATAGTGACTTCCTTAGCTACAATGTAACTACTCTTTTCAGAGATATCTCACACAAACATATTAGTAAAGAGTTTAAGTCTTGTTCTAAAGAAAAATATTTGTATTCTAAACCAACTTAATCTAAAACATACTGATGTATACTTGATTCATATCATAACTACTAAGGCAGAATCATCGTTTTACAGTAAATTATCTACAGCACACCTGTTAGTAAGCAATGTTATAAGTATGAAACAATTCGGTCTTTTTCCTCTGATTTTTAGATATTTTATTTTTAAATTCATATTTTGTTTGAATATATTATTTTTGATGGTTTTATTTGTATTTATCCTTCTAAGGGGTCTCTGAGCTTCTTGGTTTTGTGGTTTGATATCATTCAATAATTTTGGAAAATTAGTACAGGTTATTTTTTCAAAGGATTTCCTCTTCCTCATTTTCTCTCACTTCTTTGGAAAACACACACATTTAAATACACATATGTACGTAAAAAGTATTGTTCCACAGATCTCTGATACTTTGTTCCATTTTTTTCCACTACTGACCTGTTTTTCAGGTTTATAGTTCTTTCCTTTGCTATGTCCAATCTACTGATTAGCCTATCAGAAAGCAAAACAAACAAACAAAAAAAACCTCTATTTCCTTGTATTTTCATTTCTGGTATTTCTATTGTTTTCTACACTTTTTGTATCTCTGCTAAAATTACCCACATTTGTCCAGAAATTTTTTCTACTGTCTCCACTCTGTCTTATATATATTCATCATTATTTTAATTTCCCTGTGTGTTAGTAAATCAATACCTGGGCCATCTCTATCTGAGTCTACTAACTTATTCCTTTCTTAATGATAACATATTTTCTTGGATTACTTTTTTATGTGTCTTAAAGTATTTATTGAATTGCTAAATATTGTATATTAAAAAGTGGCAGACATTGAGGTAAATAATACTTATGCGCAGAAAAAAAAAGCATGCTTCTTTTTCTATGAGACAATAGTGTGTGGCTTGCATGGGGGAGTAAGAAAAATTTAATATGCAGTTAAGGTGAACTTGGGCTTTGTTGTTGATTCAACTATATTCAGTTCATCACAGCCTTCTAATTACTTGACACTTCCCTTTGGAAAGCTTGACATCTCAGTGTCTAAAGGGTGAGTTTTAGCTCTCTAGCCTACCCTCACACTTCAGTCTCCCATTCACCTATGCCTTAGGGAAGTCTCAGCTCTTTTCTCCCAGAAGCAGATGGGCATGGCCTCATCCAGTGTGGTGTGCTTGGAAGCATCCCATAGTTCTCCTTTGCATCCTAAAACCACAGAGGCCTGGAGCAGATGGGCATGGCCTCATCCAGTGTGGTGTGCTTGGAAGCATCCCATAGTTCTCCTTTGCATCCTAAAACCACAGAGGCCTGGAGCAGCTGGGCTTCAGAGCCATTGCCGCACAGTTCTTTCTTTCCCTCTCCACTCTCAAGGTATCTGCTGCCTGAAACTTGATGTAAAGCCAAACAGTAGCTGGTTTCTCTCTGTTCTCTCACTCTCCCCTCAGGCTATGGAAGGCCTGGAATCTTAGTCAGTTTGGACTGCCCTAACAAAGTACCATAGACTGGATGGTTTATAAACAGCAGAAAGTAATTTCTCACAATTCCAGAGGTTCAAGTTCAAAATCAAGGTGCCAGTATGATCGGTTCTGTTAAAGGCCTTCTTCCAGGTTGCAAACTGTTGATTTATCATTGTGTTCTGACATGGAAGAAAGAGGGCTTGCTAGTTCTCTGGCCTCTTCTTATGAGCACACTAATGGCATGTATGAGGGCTCCACCCTTGTGAACTAAATCACCTCCCAAAACCCCATCTCCTAATACCATCACATTGGGGTTAGAATTTCAACACACAAATCTGGGGAGACAGGAAACTTCAGTCCATAATACCCCGTCCTTATCAGAAGGGCCTCTATCAGACCTCCTGCTGCTCCCCGAGAAGCAGATGACTACTGCCTCCTCCTCGGTGGAAGTCCCCATGTGTAGGAGAGTTTTCTCTGGGTCTTCAGCTGTGCACTTGTGCTTCAAGGGGATCTTTCTCAGCTCTCCTTTCCTAAATCCAATCTTTCTCATGAGTACTAGATGAAAGCTCAAGAGAAAGAGTCAATGGATGGATACAAGGATTCCTTTTGCCTGGAACTCCTGTAACTTCTAAACTCCCATGCCCACATCCAGCCTTTAAAAATCTGTCATAATTTCAGCAGTTTTTTACTTGCCTGAGTCTATGGCATCTGTCTCCTCTTTCTGCTGCTCTGCCAAAGATGGAAGCAGCTGTGCAGCCTGCCTGACTCTCTCTATTAGTCTCATCCTCTCTTGGATTTTAGGCTATTCTGTGACCATGGCTCTCTGATGAGTGTGAAATAAGAGTAACTTTTTAGATGATCCACTTGTTTTCATAATTAGACTGGGAGTGCTGTTTCCTTGCTACATTTTACATCCTAAGTGGAAGCAGAAATCCATCAAATTTTTTGAGTTGAAACTTTTGCTCATTGTTTTTCATTTATTATTTTGAATATAACTTTATACAGCAGAAAGTGCTGTCTCGCATGCATTTCTCCCCAAGGATGTGGTTCTCTGTATTTTATTAGGGCATATCTGATCTAATTCTAAAAGGTTTAGATATCTTCTCTTCGTAAGTAGCAAACATTTAAGTCATGCTTATTAGGCTGGTATCACAACAGTTTAAACCAAGTTAGATGACTAAATGAAGACTGAATCTTTTTCTTTTATCTATAGGTTTTTGGGGAACAGGTGGTATTTGGTTACATAAGTAAGCTCTTTAGTGGTGATTTGTAAGATTTTGGTGCACCCATCACCTGACCAGTATACACTGAAACCAGTTTGTAGCCTTTTATCCCTCACCCCACCCCCACATTTTCCCTCCTAGGCCCCAGAGTCCATTGTATCATTCTTATGTCTGCATTCTCGTAGCTTAGCTCGTCGTTACAAGTGAGAACATATGATGTTTGGTTTTCCATTCCTGAGTTACTTCATTTAGAATAATAGTCTCCAGTCACATCCATGTTGCTGTGAATGCCATTAATTCATTCATTTTTATGAATTCATTCATTTTTATGGATTCATTCATCCATTGTATATGTGTGTGTATATATATATATACGCATAGATATACACACACACACACACACACACACACACACACACACACATATATAGATTCCTCTGGCAATCTACCCAGAGGAATGCCAAAACTTTTGATTTTGATCCCCTATTTTAAAGCCCTACAAACATCTATATTGTCTCTTTTCCATATATCTTTCACTCTTTCTGAATTTTTATTTCCCTCTTAATTCCTACTTGCCTCTCTTCCCATCTGAACTAATTATTCTTTTTCTCTTATTGGAAACTCCATCAGAAATTAAAATTCCCTCACATCTAGCAAGTTTTTGGTGGATTATGCTAAGCTTGACAATCTTGAATGATTTTTCCCTCTTAAATATTTGTACCTAAGTTATAATAGAATAAAAGAGTAAATATGTAAGTTAAATTATACTTTGCTTTTTTGTTTTGTTTTTGTTTTAATAGGTAAATTGAACTTAATTTGATAAGGCATATGATTAGGATATCTAATAGATATCCTAATCTATTTCAAATATGAAAATTTTCATATTTGTTGAATGAAAATTCAACAAATATGCAAAGAAGTGATTCACTTTAAAAAAAATAAAATAAAACGACTTCCAGCATGAGAAGGGTAAAGCCATGGTATTCTGACTTGTCTATTTCTTTAATTCATTTGTCACTTCAACAAACAGAAAGAGGGTTTGTTTTTTGAGCACCTCTTAATAGACTGAATTTTATTCAAGGTATTTCAGACATAGTAGTAAACACATCAATTTTTTTGCCACCATCAAATTTATGGACTAATAAGGCTTGGATCTATCAATAGCTCCCAAAGTCATGCAAGTACTGTTGTTGATTTCATGAGTGTATAGGCATACATAGACACATATGTTCAGTATGCATATTCTAAAGAAAGAAGCATAAGAGGAATTAATCAAATGTTCTAATTTGGTAGTAATAAATATACCACTAGTATTTGAAAATTAAATGCAAGACCAAACAAACGGAAAGATATTGACCTTTTCTAGCCATCAGAAAATACAAGTGAAAATATTATGATAAAACATTAATCTAACAAAAGGAAAGATTAAAAAAACTCGACAGAATAACACAGTCTTAGGGAAAGTGATGCAATTTAACATATTTTTAATTGTAAACTGCAGTAAGCAATTTGAAAAATGATTTAACAATATATTTGAAGAACTACAAAGTGTTTTTATTTTTACTTAACACTATTCCTTGAAATGTATAACAGAACAATTTAGTAGAAAATAGTAATATTTTTGAATTAAAACATTAATACTACTTTGGCCTCTAATAAAATATAGTACTACTATGGAATATTTTTCAATATAGAAAAATGTTTAAATTACTTTTTTTTCTCTCTTATACTCTGCTAGTACTCTCTTTTACAAAGGTCAAAACCTTAGAATAGCTATCTGTAATCTTAGACGTTTGAATTAAATGCCTATCCATAAATTTTTCCAAACAGTTGTAAATTCTTGCAGTTTTCATTTGTTTTTAGAAAGGAATCTAAAAAAGGTTGAGCTTCCTCCTGCAAAATGAGGCAATGAAAATATTCTTTTTTAAAGAAAAATGTGTAAGTGAAGATTTGAATACTACATTTTTTAAAAATTAAGAGGGAAAGTCTTAAATGGCTGAACAGATTTCCAACAGAGTCAACTCTAACCCAGAGTTTCAAGAGTGAACCTCTAACAAGGTTCCAACAGAGTCAATTCTAACCCAAATGATTTTTTAGAAATTTTTATTATTAGGTTTAATTATCCAATTTAACAACCAAAAACTAGAGAAAATAATAGAACTTGATCTTATTCTCCCTCCCAGAAACAAAATCCATTCTAATGTTAGGATTGGTTTTTATCTAAGAATCCATGATGTAAAATGGGATGAACAATCTTTTCTTTTTCTTTTCACATTTTATGTCTTCTGTTTATCTAAAAATACAAATAAAGAAAGCTGATTCTACCATCTGCTAATAAGCTACTTCTACAAAATTCTACTTCACATGCATTTGAAAGTCTCTATAGCATTTGCAGTATTTAAAATGTTGAAGTAGTTGCTTGTTTTCCATGGGATTTGAAAGCCATAGATCTCATGCTCACTGCAATGCTTAATGACAGTCAGCTTTTGTGGACCAAGTGATTATGAAATTGGAGAAAGAAGATATGAGACAAATATAACTGTCAAGTCTTTATGTTGCTTTAATACATCAAACTGCTTAACCAATTCAAAAAATAAGTAATATATATATTTCTATACAAAACTTCAGTTCTGCTTTTATGATTTGAGTATAATTTAATAGAAAATCACAATGATTGTTAGATAAACAGGGTGGAAAATTGACGTGGATGCAGTAAGTGCTTGAGTTTTGCTGTTGTTTTATTTTTAATGGGTGGGCGCTACCTATTGGGTAACACGCTTTACCCTCTTTCTAAATATGTTGCTAGCATTGATTAAATAGCATTCAGTTTAATTCACCAATGCAGGAAGCAGCAGCCTACTGTTTAAAGAATCTAGATCTACTTTCTCTCTCAGTTAAATTTCTCCTTGTACTAGGATATGTGTAATTTCTGCAAGTAATTATTTTCCGTTTTCCATTTTGAATAAGCACTTAAGACAATTTTTCTGTAAAATAAAAATTGTATTAATGCTTATCAAATTCCTATAGATTGTTAGTAATATTTTAACATTTTATGACAATTCACAAATTTTTTAAAAACCCATAAATACACATATTGTTAAAGGATACAATGGTATTCACACTAGAATAGAATATTGTGTTAAAAAATGAATTACTAAATTTAAAAAGCTCAGCACTCAACATAAAAGGCTCTCAGTAAATATTACATTTCTATCTTTTTTCATGGACATTATATAGCTACAGTCACTTAGAACATAAAACGTGAAATAAAACAGAAAAATAAAACATTAAATGACAACATAATATAATAGAAATTAATCTTAGGTTTTATTCCATTCAGTTTTATGACATTTTCATAATATGAAATTGTCTAATTGTTGCTATGTTATGTATAGATTTCCTAAGATATGAGTAATATCTTTAGTGTGTTTGTTATGATTACTAAGAATTATTCTATTCTGGTATAAACTGTATAAAGCAGAATTTTTCTTAAATATTTGGTAGGAATCTTCAGTTAAATTTTCCAGTCCCTGTGTGTTTGTGTGTGTGCATTGTGTTTGAAATACTAATTAAATCCATTTAAATCACAATGAGCTATTCCTGTTTCTAATTTTTCTGTATTATATTTAAATAAGCTGTATATGTCTAGATATTTCTTCCATTCATATACATTTTAGATTTGAACTGCCATTTCTACATCTGTGAATTAGACAATGTCTACATCATACAAGTTTTTAAAGGGTGATTGTTAATTTAGTTCATATAAAGAACCTGAATTTAGTAAAGATTCAGAAAAATAATAGTTCATACTCTTATCAATTAAATAATAAAGATAATGACCTTGTAGCCCTCTTATTAACAAAACTACATATTTATCACTAAACAAGGGGATATAAATATTACATCAAATTTAGATGTACCAGAAAGCATATGTTTTATGGAAATCATTTCTCACACACTAGCTCATTTGACTGCCTCAGATTCTTAAAAATTTAACTGTTTTAGAGAAGAAAAGACCCTTATTCAAAGTCACACAAGCAGTAAATATTCAGCTCATGTCAGAACCCTATCTGTTTATTACATGTCTACTATCTTTCCACTCCCCATACCCAATTTCTATCTTTGCATTATCCAAATGGTATGCTTAATGTAAAGAGCTAGATACTTGATAGTACATGATCAGTAAAAGCATTGTACAAATACAGAGACTTGGTTTTCCTCACTAAGAAGTCAAGTCAGAAGAACACAAGGCTGGGGATGGAGGAGTTCAGTATCAAGGGATACATTTGAAGAAGTATGAATGAGTTCATTGTTTTGTTTGAATGATATGCATTACCCCATTCTATATTATGCTACACATAATGGTTACCACACCTAGAACATGGTATTTGCTCCCATTTTTTGTGGTCTGCTTCCATAAAACAGGCACAGTTCAAGAGTAAAAAGAGCAATGAATGGTTTAGGTATTGAAAGACTCGAGTTCTGTTCTTTGCCTTCATGTTTTGTTTTGTTGGATTGACCCAAACAAACATTTCTGCTCTCTGAGTCACTAGCTCTTCAATTTTTAACTTAGGAAGTTGAACAAGATGACTTCTAATGCCCTTTTAAATTCACAATTTTGTTTGACCTGATGACATCACCAAACCCTCCTATATATCTATTTTTTATCATTGGAAGTAATTGTATTATCATAAAATACCAACCAACAGATTGCTTGATTGTCAAAGGAGAAAAAGCATTTGCAAGAAGATGAGAAACCACTATATCTTTAGAAGCATAATAGAATGTAAACTCTCCATCTGATATTTAAAAGGCAGAAATCATATTCCCCAAAATAATACTGGCAAAGTATAGAAAGGAAACCTTCAGAAACTAAAACAAAAAACATCACCTTGGCTCTTCATGTCTCCCTGCTGTGAGAGTTTTAGCAAATCTCAAAAGCATCAAGTTAGACTGAATATTTAGTCATTATTTGGAACATAACTACATTTAAGTACAAGAGAAATTTAATTTTATGTGTTAAAAATGTTTTAATGTGCAAATGTAGAGAGATCGCAAAACCGTCCAGTGAATGGGTTTTAACGAAAGTAATTAAGATGTTTTATCTTAGAAATATTTGGGAGAAAAATATCTTAGTGTTAAGCCTTTTCACTGACTATCAGAGGAACTAAATCAGTAAATATGAATAGGAAAAGAGGTCTGTTACATTTTTCATTACTGAAAACAAAGAGAACTATCTTGATCAGGGAGTAGAGATAAAAATTCATAAATTTTCTTCAAGATCAGTGGACTTAACTGATAAATTTTAATAATTCAGCAATATTTTCCTATTAACTCTTTTTAAATATAGTTTTTAGGGATTGGGTGTAGGAAGAAAGATAGATATCAATTCTTTATCTTGATTCATTTTTCTCTTGTTTTCTGTAATGACGTAGTTTCTATTTAACTTAGTGAAACTTCACCAGAAAAAAATTCAGTAGTGTTTTATTTTTAAAGTGGTTGATTTCATAAAGATTCTTATAGTCATTTATTGATTGATACGTCTTGTTTTATTTGTGTCTTCTATTTTTTGATAATAAATATTTTAGCTGAAAGATGGGAAAGTTTATACAAGATACTTCTAACCACATATTTAACCATAAATATTTCTGTTGGAGTGAAACAATTTTAAAAAGACTGTCAGTTTTATATAAATAATCAAACACATTAAATAAGGCATTCCCTAGCATTCTGCTAATGTTGAAATAAAAGAAATAATCTAATTTAATTCAGGAATAAGTGTAATAAGAGAAATAATCTAATTTAATTCAGGAATAAGAAAAGTTATATTATATTTAGCTGAGTGACTTTACTGGTGGGGCATTAGAACTTAAGAATTTGGGGCATCATATAGGAACCAATAAGTCAGAGTCTCTGGGGTTGTGGTTTGTACATCACTATTTTTGTCAAAGATAAAAGAAAATTTTAATACATTAACTGTAGATCTCTTATTCTGCTGTTCAAAAATGAAACTAAGATATGTTTAAAATTATAATTTTTAAATACAGTGACTCTGTTTATTATATATGTGATATAATTATAATGTATATATAAAACATAATTACATATATTATGCATATAACATTATATATAATGTCATATATATGAAATACAAAAATATAGTAAGTTGAGATTCCTGTAGAAATTGTTATGCAATTTTTCATGGTAATGTTTTAAAATACATTGGAAAGTCAATAGGTTTTATATAATCTGATATAAAAGCATTTAAGATTATTCTGGAAGATGCTTTTGCTAAAAGCAAGATTATTTTATTTAAAACAAAAATATATGCTATATAGTTATAATGTAATAAGAAATATATGGAAACTATAAGAAGAAAATTATTTTAAAAGATTTTTTAAAGTCTTGCAAAAAATGAAGTAGCACATACTTAATTCATCACATCACGACAAGCACAACTAAACATTAGAGGAAAAATAAAAACTATTAAGATAACATTGATCAATCTTACTACTTTAATTTTCAAAATAATCTGCATTTCAAAACTTACCTTGGACACATTTAAAATGAAAAAAAAAACCTAAATAAAGAAAACAGATGATGGGGTATTTATAAGGTACTCTTAAAATGACTAATCAGAAGGTGAAAACACAACTGGAATTATTAACAAAGCCTGTAATAAGCCATTTACTAAAATAAATAGAAATGGCAAGTGGACATAGGCATAAATATTCAAACTCACTAGCAATCAAAAAATGCAATTTTAGCATGAATGCAAACCAATTTTTTGCCTATTGAATTTGAAAAGAATTTCTAAAGTCTAATTCACTAGGTGGAAGGTGAGAAAAAATGAGCACATTCAATCACTGCTGACAGGCATGTTAATTACTAGAAACTTACTTTAGTTCAATTTAGAAATATTTATCAGAAGCTCTGAAAATGTTCATGCCATTTTACTTAGAAAAAATTACCCTAAAAGACTAATAAAAAATATGTGCAACAATTTGATGTAATAGGAAATGGTATATAATACAAAAACAATAGAATGAAACTTGCAAATGTTTACCAAGAAGAGAGGTTAAATGATTTATAGGTACAGATACAGAATTCCAATACAAAATATATTTTAATTTCCATAGATATAAACTAATAAAATGAGAAATGCATGGGTAATAGTAAAAAAAGGACTCAATAATTAATACACATTTTAATTATCTAATCCTGTCCACCATAATGAAAAAAATAATTATTTACACCTTGTGTTATTAAGAAAGTAAAGAAAGTAGATGACTTGCATACTTTCAATATACTAAAAGCTAATATCTATATCTATTAAACCATAGTAATAGATTACACCATAATAAGTAACACTGCTAATTTACTCCCTGTGACAGCCCTCTGAAATCACAATGCTTTTTATCTCTGCTGATAAATGAGGAAATTACCCACTGAAATCATTCATGAAACTGAGATTAAAAACTTGGTGAATAGTTTCCTATATATGACTGCATTCGTGAGCAAAAGGACTATCTGTTGCACTAAAAAAAAAAAAATTATCTAAACAGAGAAAAAAAGCAAATATTCTTTAAAAGCACAAATGGTCAATCACAGAATTTGACCATATATTAGCTAACAAACTATGCCTGAATAAATTCCAAGGAATTAACACCATAAGACTATGTTCTAAGCTGATAATAAAATACAAATATCACATATAAAGGAACGTCTTTTACAATTCTGTATATTTGGAAAGTAAACAATGATCTGCTAAATTACCCTTAAATAATTGAGAATAAATAATAAATATCTTAAAATTTTAAAATATTCACCATGAATGAAAATTATATAAATGCACATATATTTAAATTTGCAAAATACATACATTAAAACAGTATTTACAGAGAAAATGGAATACACAATCAAGAAATGTGAAGGATTAATTACAAACTAGATGAGAATTTAAATCTAGCATAGAAAAGAAGTTCAATAAAATTCAGAAAATACAGAACAGATTAACAGAAACAAAGAGAATAAATTTCCGACACAAAGGAAAAAAACAAAACAAGAAAATTTAACTACAAACTGTTTTTATTTTTAATATTAGTAAGATTGACTCTAGCAGAAAAGATAAAATTTTAAAATGAAAGAAAAGCGATAAATTATATCATTAAAAGGCATAC
This sequence comes from Colobus angolensis palliatus, assembly GCF_000951035.1. Lineage (NCBI taxonomy): Eukaryota > Metazoa > Chordata > Mammalia > Primates > Cercopithecidae > Colobus > Colobus angolensis. The sequence goes on along the minus strand of NW_012113141.1, from coordinate 14,783,531 downwards.
TGATAAAGGAATATTATGATGATTATACTATATAATGCTATATACTGACTATATACATGCCATATATATATTATATATATATAGTAAAAAAATGCCCAAGTCGACAGTGTAAACTTACATTCGCTTCTACATTTGCCTATAAATTTTAAAGATGGTTTAGTGGTAACAACAGTTTTCCTAAAGTTTTGGACAATGTTGATTCCATAGATGAATTCCTTTCAACTTATTCTAAAAAGAAACACACCAAAATGTTGTCCAACTGACTAAATAATATTAACATAACTTTACGTTCAAAATTAGGTGAAGATAGCATGAAAAAGAAAATGAACTCTCATTCATTGCTGGTGGGAATGCAAAATTATATAGACACCTTGGAAGACAGTTTGGTAGTTTCTTATAAAATGAAACATAATTTTACCATATTGTTACTGAAACACCAGGGGTTTGGTCTAGGTCCTGCTGCTTACTGCACAGAAAGCCAATTACTGAGACAAGGAGTACTGCCAGAGAAGAAGTCTTTATTTGGGTGCTGCAGCTGAAGCTGGGAGTCTCAAATCCCTATCCCTGAACAAATTACAATTGGCAGTTTATGCAAAAGGGAACAAATGTAACCAGGTGTGGGAAAATAGGAGTTAGGGACCTGTAAGAAAGAGGAGTTGGTTAACAGGAAGCAGTGATCTGGGGAGTTTCTGTTCCTTGTTACTTTCTAAGAGGCCTAACAGTTGGTTTCCTGAGAAAGGAACTCAGGTAAGACTAATTTAACTTTCTCAAATTTTAAGACCGGGAGGATCAATTTCTGTGTTTATTCAAAGAAATCGGCCAGGCGCAGTGGCTCATGCCTGTAATCCCAGCACTTTGGGAGGCCAAGGCAGGAGGATCACAAGGTCAGGAGATCGAGACCATCCTGGCTAACACTGTGAAACCCCATCTCTACTAAAGATACAGAAACAAAATTAGCCAGGCATGGTGGCAGGCTTCTATAGTCCCAGTTACTCAGGAGGCTGAGGTGAGAGAATGGCCTGAACCTGGGAGGCGGAGCTTGCAGTGATCTGAGATGGGGCCACTGTACTCCACTCTGGGAAACAGAGTGAGATTCTGTCTTAAAAAAAAAAATAATAATGGGCTGGATGCGGTTGCTCAGGCCTGTAATCCCAGCACTTTGGGAAACCGAGGCGGGTGGATCATGAGGTCAGGAGATCAAGACCATCCTGGCTAACACAGTGAAACCCCGTCTCTACTAAAAATACAAAAAAATTAGCCGGGCGTGGTGGCGGGTGCCTGTAGTCCCAGCTACTCGGGAGGCTGAGGCAGGAGAATGGCGTGAATCCGGGAGGTGGAGCTTGCAGTGAGCCCAGATCGCGCCACTGCACTCCAGCCTGGGGCAGAGCTAGACTCTGTTCCCCCAAAAATTAATAAATTAATTAATTAATTAATAATAATAAACATCAGCTCTATAGGATAACTGGGTCTGCTTCAATATGATCCAGCAATTGCATACCTTAGTATTTACCTAAGTGATTTTAAAGCATATGTCCACACAAACCCTAAACATGGATGTTTACAGCACCTTTTTTCATAATTCCTAAAACTTAAAAGCCACCAAGGTGTCCTTCAGTATGTGAAAAGATGAATATATTTTGGTATTCCAGAAAAAGGAATGTTATTCAGCAATAAGAAATGAGCTATCAAGCCACGAAAAGCCATGGAGGAATCATAAATGCTTATTAGGTAGTGAAATAAGCTGATCTGAATGGCAGCTTATTGCCTTTTCAGTGTTGCCATAACTTTTAGCAGTATTGCCATTACTTTTGCACCAACCTAATAATAGGGGAAACGCAGAGGATTTTTAGGGCAGTGAAAATACTCTGTGTGATACTGTAAGAATGGGTACATTTTATTATACATTTGTCAATACTCAGAATGCACAAGACCATGAGTGAACCCTAATGTAAACTATGAACATTGGGTGATAATATATCAGTGTAGACTTACTGATTGTAACAAATGTACCACTCTGGTTAGGATGTTTATAGAGGCAAATGTGCATATATCTGAGCAGAGGTTATTTGAGAACTCTGCATTTTCCACTGAATTTGTTGTGAAACTAAAACTGCTATAAAACATAAAAGTTACATTTAATTTATCAACAAAAATATAAAGATCTTAATGTAAGCATTGAATATTTATTGTATGAGAGAAAATGTTCTAGGATCTGGGTATAGAGTACTGTCAAATTATGTTTAACATGGATCTTGCAATCTAATGAGAGAAAACAGATAATAAAACCATCATTATGTATGCATCTGTAGGAATTAAAATTTTATAGTGAAAATACATCAAAATAAGCATACAGGGTTTTTCTGTTTATTTATGAGATGATAAGGAAAGGCCTATCTGATTCGATGATGAAGTCAGTGCTATCAGTGCTACACACTAATCCTCATTCTAGTAAATAAATAGGAAGGAGAAAAAAGATGATAAATACAGGTCATGGCCTGCAATAAGGGCTGTAGCTCATCCCACTAACCCTGCTTTTATATGTCTTCCTAGAAGATTTGACCAGCCATGTAATTTCACCCCTTCCCGACGTTCTTTGATGTGAATAGGAAGTATAAAAGAGCAGTGCAAAGAGTGGACTGGACCAGATACTGTCAGAGACTTCCAAAGATTTCTTTTTTAACTGGCACATACCTCCCCCAGATGTTGTCAGTGTTGTATATTAAAAAATCATAGCTTCCCTATTTTCTAGAAAATTGTTCTTGGACAAACAAGTCTTAGTCTGGGAATCAACCCTTACCCCGCCCCCACCAATTCCGCCAAAAAAAAACAAAAAAACAAAAAAAAAACACAACTTTGCCATTGACTAACTGTGGTGGAGAGCTTTACTTTTGAAGGTGGGATTAAATCTGTGGGGTAATTTGTGGGACAGAGCTTTTTGGTGAGAACTGAATACTGTAGGGTTCTGCCTCAATTTAGGACAGATCTGAAGGGCTAGCTCCACACAGGACTGGCCTGAGGGTTACTGAATTCACAGTGTAGGTCACCTTTTCTCTGTCTGCCCAAACCTGAATTTCCCACTTTCATAGAAGTCTATTTCCTGAGAGTATGTCTGATAAATCTTCTTCAACTTTTTAGCTCCAAGTCTGCTTCCAAGAAACCAAAACACTCTTGAGATCAAACTGAAACTAATCTCAGGCTTATACCGTATATATTTTTTAGCTTTTGCCTTGCTTTTCTGCCTTCCTTCACTTCCCTTTTTCTGAAGTATACCCCCAATAGATAACACAAGCAAGGTTATCTTGGCTGCCACGTCTAAGAACTGGCATAAAAAAGATGATATTTGAGTAATGATATGAATAAAGTAAAAATTAAAAAAATAATTTTGTGTGTATAAAGTATATAAGACACAAAAACAACGACAATGGGTAGCAGAACTTGTGCTTCAAAGAACAGCAGAGGGATAGTGTGGCTACAGCAGAGTTAGTAACGTGGAAAATAGGAGGATTTTAAAAAATGGCGTTATAGGTATTTGGAAATGATGTAGGGAAACACTGGAAGGTATAGAGGTAAGGAGCTGGTTTATGCTTTATATTTTGAAAGGATTATCCTGGGTGTTCTAGGCTACTAGATTTTAGGAGGTCCAAAGGTAGAATACAAACTCTATCTGTGTGTGTCTGCAAATTCTTCTGTGTATTAAAAAATTAGCCTTCTCATCTAGCATTATCCTGTGAATGCAAGGATGATCAGTCAACATCAGAAAATCTATGAATCTAATTTACAATATTTAGAAAAGTCTAAGAAGAAAAAATATTATGTTTATCTCCTTAGATCCAAAAAGCAGGACAAAACTTATCAGATGTTTATGATAATAATTTTAGCTAGCTAATATAAAATGAAATACCAAATTTAATTTGTGTTACATTTTAAAAATATGTAACAAATATTATATTAAGTGCTCTAAATCAGGGTTTTTTAAGCTATCTGGTAATCAGATATCTCCAAATTCCAAGGGCCTAACAAAAGTCTGTTTGTTGCTCATATTACACAATAATGCAAGTTAGGCAGTTCTCCTGAGTGATTATTCTAATGCCTAGATCCTATCAGAGATCCAGAATTCTCTCACCCTGTGATTCCAGGACCCTAACTGGAAAGACTTTCTTTTGTTTTTTGACATGGAGTTTCACTCTTGCTGCCCAGGCTGGAGTGCAATGGCACGATCTCGGCTGACCATCTGCTTCCCAGGTTCAAGTGATTCTCCTGCCTCAGCCTCCCAAGTAGCTAGAAATACAGGCATGCACCACCACACCCGCTTAATTTTGTATTTTTAGTAGAGATGGGGTTTCTCCTCTAGTCTGGTCTCGAACTCCTGACCTCAGGTGATCTGCCCAACTCAGCCTCCCAAAGTTCTGGGATTACAGGCATGAGCCACCGCGCCCGGCCTGTAAAGAATTTCTCAGAGTATTTCTCTCAGATTATTTGCGTAAAGACATTCAGCAGAGAAGACAGAGTAGAAGACTGCAGGGAGCATTTTATGGTTAGTCCAGGAAGAGATAAATATATTACATTGGCCACAACCTCTGGATACAAAGCCCTATTGTAAGGTAGGTTAGGTGAATAATATAATCTGAAAAATAATTCTTGTGTGCCTAAGAAAAAGAAATAGATTAATGAATATCTAACTAGTTTAGTCAGGAGTGACAAAACCATAGCCAGTTGGACAGAAGTTAGGGTGGCCCTGGGGACTCCTGAACTTGTGATTGGTGTCTGAAGTGAGAGCACACTGGTGGAGGACTGTTGACCCTTCACCTGTGTAATTTGGCCTAACACCACGTAAGTTGGCATTATAATTTTGACATATTTTATAATCTTGTCAGTCAGATATTCCATTGTGGATTTATTTTTGTATAAAATAATATATCTTCTTCAAATGCTTGCAGGTGTGATTTTTGGTTTTTTTTTAACCATTGTGCTGTCTATTCTCAACCTACTTTTACTAGGTTTTCTGTTCTGTTTTTTTTTTTTTCATCTTTTGTAAGACTTTTTATAAATTCTATATATCATTCGTCTGCCATCTCTCATTAGCTTTGTCTATGTTGGCCTTGGTTGAAAAGAAATACTCAATTTTGATATATTAAAAAAAAACTAACAGAGGCCTCATTTGCAAAGTTCTTTTCCACCACAAAGTCACAAAAATATTCTCCTGCATCAGTTGTATTCAATTTATAGTTATGTATTTTATATTTTGATGTTTAATCCACCTTTGTTTCTGCTGTTTTTCACTTTATTATTCTTCATGTAATGAGTTATTTTATTGAAAACTACCCTCCAAAGAGTCCTCTTATCACACATGAATTTCTGATGGAAACTTTATTGTATATAAGTTTACAACATATATTGCTTTCTCTAAGTCTTTAATCTCTTTCCGTAAGTCTAGGTGTCTGTTCCTGTGCTAAGGATCTGTTGTTTTCACTCCTGTGGCTGAGATGGAGCAGGGACCCATTTTAGGGGTCTGCCAAGCCCACTTCTAGCATGACAATAAAGGAAAATCTTGAGTTCCTTCAAGAGAAATTTCAGGCATCTGGCTAGCCTCGAGAAGTAAATGAACAACTTGATAAGCAAGAACAACCTCTAATCTAAATCTCTCTCTACTATGCCAACAAGATCTACAGCTTGGATATCACATACGTGGATTCCGGAGAGCCTGTAAAAAGGATTCATGGCTCAGTTCCATTTTGTCTATGCTATCCATGAAGGAGTCCATCAGTGGACTTATCCCGGGAGGGTATTACCTATGCACCCAAGGGGTATACCTTTTTGTGGCATAGGGTCAAATCCTCCTTAACAAGCATGGGCTCATTCTTGTCTCAACAGTCTTTTATGGACTTATGGAGTTACAGAGTCATGGAGTATATGCCATCAGAGACATTATTTTATAGTTATGGAGTATATGCCCTCAGAGACATTATTATATAGTTATGGAGTATATGCCATCAGAGACATTATTAGAAACCTGTCTTCTACCTTAGGGATAATTGTTTTAGGGCTCGGCAAAGTTCCCTTAACTTATTAGTCCAGGTAGTCCTAGACAATTGGGACATGCTAGATTTCCTCTTGGCTAAACAGGAGGGAGTCTGTGCATTGTTAACACCACTTGCTTCACCTGTTTGCCTCAGGAAAAGTTAAAACCTGTGTAGAAAAAATATCACAGCAAGTTACATGGTTATCTCCACTAACAGCCCCATGTCTGATTTTTTGGGGGGTTATTAACCTGGATTCCTCAAGCTATAGATCATTTTTACAGGGATTTCTGAAACTCAGATTTTCATTCCTTTCATTGCAGCTTATTATTTACCTTAGAGTCTGCTATTCTCTTAGGTGTTATGCTAAAACTGTGGATGAAAGTAGTAATGTCTTGTTATGCAAACCTTGGGAACCCAACCAGATACCTGTGAGTACATGCAGACAACTGATGTTTCATTCCTCAAATGGGTACAATCACAACCTCAACTGTGTTGTTAGCAAGAAGATGCCAGAGAGATCATTAACCCTGTTTCATCTCATTAGCCCATACTTCAGGAATGAGACGTGCTCAAGCCCAAAGAGGGGACAGGGAGCTGAAACCACCTTAGCAGAACGGTAATTCATGAGAGAAATCTAACATGACTGACACCATTTTGCTTCTAACTCCACAGGCTAACTTGATTTTCGCTTATTCTAGCTGGAGGTCAAGTTAACTATTAGAACAACTTATAGTTAAACTTTGAGGAAAGAAAAACTAACCTCCCTCTTTTTTTGAAAAAAAAATAAGGCTCATTCATAAGAAAATGATAGAATCATGTTAGGGGCTTGAGGTTTGCTAAAGAAGAGGCATAGTTAGGTAATACCCCACTCTTGTTTAGTTTGCTTTTCTATAAGTTGCTTACTGCCCCAGAGTCATGTAAACAAAGATTGCAAGATTTATAACTTCCCCAACTATTCCTAAAGATACCATCACTATTGTGAAACCTAAAGAACTGTTCTTTGAGATATTTTTCGGACTTAGCATTTTTTTAAACCGTGAGATGCTACCTGGTCCTGAGACTCCATGCCCATGAACTGACTCAGCTACATGATTTCATTTCCAGCCAATCAATTGCTTCAGTTCCCTAGCCCCCTGACCACCAAAGTACCCTTAAAGAACCTGAAATTCCCTGGGAGGCAGTGTTGACAAATACCTCCTGTCCTTCCACTGGGTTGGCCTGCAATTATAAAACTTGCTTTGCTGCAATGCCTGCTGTTCTCCGTGTATTAGCCTTTCTGGGCAGTGGGCAAGACTAAACCATCAGGCTGTAACAATAATACCAATTGCACTTTTTAAAATTGCTCATTTCTTTATTGCTTGAGGACAAACATCTAGTTTGTGTTGATTGTTGTGGTTTCATGAGTGTTTCACACAAAGTGGAGGATCTAGTGGGTGCTCCATACACATTTATAAAGTAAGCAAGTAGATGAATGTCTCCTGGTTACAATTTCAGAAGTGCTATTTCATTTCTTTATGATTTATTTTCAGAAAATTCAACATAAGATCCTTGGCTGACATTACAAAGAAATGCTGACATTCCTCATTTTCAATAAACTAATAATGTCTATGAAACTACAAGTAAATATTTTTGCCACTATCCCCATATGTAAAAATTCTAAATTTAACCAATGCATTTTAATGTTGTTATTCAGTTGAATGCCCACTCGGAGTCAAGCATGGCTTTAGTTTCTGAAGATTGAAAGATGAGATGATTACATTCTCTTTCCTTAAGGAGCTCACAGTCTACCTACAGTGATGTGCACATGAATTAATTCCAAGAATTCAGGAACACAGAAAGTGGTGCAGGAACACAGAGAAGGAAATAACATTTGCTATAATGTTGAAGAAGCTAAGAGCAACTCACAGGAAAGATGAGGCCTGAGAGCTAGATCTTAAAGAAAAGGAGGAGTTTACATCTGGACAATTAGGAAAAGACATCTAGTTAGTATAAACAATATATTTAGAAGAAAAAACCAAAGACAAAATCAGGAGTGGCTAAAAAATAGAGAGTTTTTTGTTTGTCTGTTTTTTTTTTTTTTTTTTTTTTTTTGGTTGGGGGGTTGGATTTCTGTGTGTGTGTGTAACCGAATAAGGATGAGTCTGCAAAAACAGTTTGGGCGCTGATTATGGACAGTGGAATTTCCATTTTATTCAGTGGGCAATAGGAAGTGATTACTAGTCTTAAACTTACATCATTTATTTTCGTTCTAGAGTTGTAGTTTCTTGACTCATGAACTTTTTGGTGTATGGAAAAGCATCATTCAAACTTGATTGAAAAAGTGACTGAGAAGTCATACATCAACATTTTTCAATGAAATGTTAACGCTTGGATTTGGCTTATAGATATAATTTATTCTAAAGCACTATTTGGAAGTTATATTCTTGGTTGGGGTTAAACATACCAGAGCCACGGTATTTGCTGAATCAGGAATATAACTAAACTATCAATACCTCAACTTGACAAAATCCATATCTACCAACTCCTATTCTGCTGCAGACATTAAAATTCTCTGTTGAAAATGGAAATTTGTTGCACACGTATACAGTAGAGTAAATTAAATAAGAAAGAGTAATGTAAGGCTGCAGACTCAGATAAATGGTGCATAAATCCAGGTATTAAATTAAATGTTTCACTGGGCAATGATGAAATGTTATACATTTGCTCTCTCTTGATGTATAAAAAATTGATTAGCTAAATTTAAAATCCACAACATAACTGAATGTTACTCATTTTGCATAATCCCTGAAATGGTGCTTAAGATACATGACAAAAGTCAGCCATGCTCCTAACTCAAAAAGTAATTTCTCATCTGTGTATTTTACACATGAGCTGTGAGGATGTAAGATGTATGGAAAGGCAGCAAGAACATTTCCAATGCCGTAACTGTTTCAATAATGATGTGCTTATTTTCATTATTATGCCAGCTCTGTCAACATGCATGTTATAGGCAATATGAGTCTGGGAAGTCAGTAGTTTTTGGTATATTTTTATTTTACAGGAAATATGTGGTAATGAGGGGGTATCCAATATCTCTTACTGTAAATCTCTAGGAGCTCCCCTTAAGTAAGATGCTGACACTAGAGTTAGTACCACAGAACAAAGAACTTGGAGACTTTGGTGGGGTGAAGACATAGGCAACCATGGGTCTTCTTGCTCTCCTAGCAACAGGGATCTAAAGTTTGGGTATAGATAGGACATTTACTTCCTTTCAGTAAAGGAATTTGAGCTCATTTATTTAACTGGGTTTTTTTTTCTTCAAGTTTCTTGTGAAATGAGTAAAAAATATATTAAATAAACATGGAGACAGATATACTTCTAATAATAAAGGGTTTCAGATATCAAAAAATATAATCCAAACTCCAGAATTAAGTGTTAAGTGTTATTCCACTACACTACATAACAGAACAAGACCATGCAGATAGGAAATTAACAAGTCTGCATGGGTCTATATTCATTCACAGGAACATACTTAAAGCAGGACATCAGAGGTAGCAGGGATTGAGAATCATAGGAAAGAGGAGTGATGACCTGAGAGTAACTTGAGTACCTCGAACAGTTCCTGGCTGTGCCATATCAACAGAAAACTCATTTACCTTGACACATGTACCAATCTTTTTTTTTTTTTTAACACAGATAACTAGGTAATAAATCTTGAAGATTGCTGTAATCCACATTGAAGGAAGGCTTCAAGAATCAGGAGCAGGTCCTCAACTAACTCAGGCATGGTTAGCAAAGCAGTTACTTCCCAGTTGTATGTACCACCTTCTGTGTTCTTCACAGCCACCTAGAATAACCACAGACTAGCCAAATAAAACTACGAGAAATACCAGATTTTCCTGTGTCCATTTACAATGGGGCAAGCTGAGTAAAAGCATCAAATGTATAAGGTAATTTAGGAGAAAAGGGGAGAACCTTATGACTATTTAAAGGAAATATCCCATTGTAAAATGGTTTTAGTCTGAAGAACAGAATAAAGCATAAACAACTCTAATTGTATTTTTATTAAGATTGACACATACTTGGCATTTTTAAGCACAGTATGACAAAATCAGCAAAGAAATCTTACAGACCAAAAATGTGATTTCAAATTCTAAAACTTTAAGGATTAGAAATAAGGAGAAACTAAAAATATGTTATGGAAACCCTGTGGACTCTGTGACATCTTCACTTCCTTCAGATGTGAGCTCCAAGATCATCTCACCTGTGTGGCCTTCCCAAACTCCTTCATAAACCTGGACTCAAGTCTGAAGCTGCTTTTTTGTTTTTCACATCACTTTCTAACATGCAATATATGTATTTGTTTACTTGCATATTGTCTGTCTTCCCCAAAAGAAAGCAGAGCCTTTTGTGGTCTGCTTACCATTTTTTTTACTCCACCATCAGAACCCTCCATCACGCACTACTGCTGCTCAAAAATTATCTGTAGAATAAAGAAATGAGGGCTAGTGAGAGAGAGCCTCTGACCACAGAGGCATTCCTAACTAAAACCACTGGATCTGCAAAGGGGCTAATCTCTCCTTCCAGAAATAAAATAACTTTGCTTGTTTTAAGAAGTCTATTTCAAGAAAGACTGGATTGCGAACAGTCATCTCCCTTACCTCAGTTCTTTAGGAATTATATTTTCCTATTAAATTATCTTGAGTCTCTCATGGGCAATCACATAAACCACACTGAGTTTTTAGTGCATAAAGCCCTAAACTTCATGTTCTTCCAGTGCCTCTAGGTTTGCTTTTAGAATCTTTACCATAGTAGTCTTTACCCTGAATGTACAGCATAATCACATATGAATATCCGACAAAATTACAAAAACCTAGAACCACCTTATACCAACTGAAACTAAATCTCTAGGATAGGAACTGGCTATTTGTAAGCCTTTAAGAGTTTTAAAATTTTTTATCTTAGTTGACACACAAAAATTGCACATATTTATAGCATACAATGTAATCTTTTGATGCTTGTATACATTGTATAATGAACAAATCCGGTAATTAGCATATCCATAACCTAAAACATTTATCATTTATTTGTAGTGAAAACATTCAAAATCCTCTTTTCTAGCTATTTTGAAATATTCATTGCATTATTTTTAACAATAGTCAGCCTAGGATGCAATAGGACACCAGGCTTTATTCCTCCTATCTAAGTATAATTTTGTATCAATTGACTAATCTCTCCCCTTTGTCCCCTACACCCTCCTCCCCAGTCCCTGGTAACTACTGTTCTATTCTCTAATTCTATAATATCAGCTTTTTATATTCCACATACAAGTAAGATCATGCACTATTTGTCTTTCTATGTCTGGCTTATTTCAACTAACATTATGCCTTCCAGGTTCCTCCACTGTAACTTTTCAAAGATCCACTGGAGCTCCTAATACGAAGTTAGTGTTGGAATCCATTGCCTACCATTTTCTCTCTCCCTCAAAACGGCTCATATTTTTCTGTACTACTCACAAAAGATGGGTTGATCTCCATTCCCTTGTACAGATTTTCCATTATCAGTTTTCTAGCAAAGTTGCTAGGTGGCAATAGAGATATGATTGGCTATACCCCAGAAATCTTATTACATTCATGAAACATCTGGCTTATACAGAGATGCTATTTAAACAATCTCTGACCTTTCTAACAAGTTTAGAGTGATTCCATATGTTCTAATCTCTCTCCAAAAACAGTAGCAATTAAGGTTCTCTTTCACACCAGGTAAAGCGCTCAGTGGAAAGCTTACAACCTGGCTGAGCATTTTAATGAAGCTGACATCTCAGGCTATGGCTAGATGACTAGCGGGCAAGGACAGAGAAGATCACATTTCCGTGGATACTGAAAGATATATTTGGCATAGTATGGGCACTATGCCAAAGCTGGGAAAGGCAATGGCCCTGCTCATCTGGAGGCCATATAGGGGGTGAAATCCCTCAGGTGAGGACTCACTCTGTGTGAGGTGGTGAGCTCTGCTCCTGCATGGGGCCTCTCTTGCCGCCAATGTATTCCACTCCACTGAAACCTAGTGAGGCTATCATAGGTAACCACAGATGTCAAACTTCTCAGTTCTCCCTTCTTATTTTCTCTTTAGGACCCTAGCATGCTCCCCTCAACATGGAAAATATAAAATGATCCCTTCATTTCTTTTCTTCAATAACAGAATCTCATGGTGGATATGTCCTAGATCATCTGAGACACTCGAACTACCCACTTCCCATTTCTACCCCGGTGGAAGGGAAGGGGTAGGGAGCAAATTTGAGTGTCCTCATTTTACTCCTGAAAAGCCCCTATACACGTCATGTTAAATTCTCAGAGAGTCAAGCTTTGGGCAGTCTATCCTGCTAAGTGTCCAATAATTTTATTTTGCAATTCAGTCCTATGTTGGCTTACATATTTTGTTTCTTAAGGAGGAATGCCCTTATCAGGAAATTCAATAATGCTCTTTAAATCCTTGCCTCCTAAAAATGCAGATTCTTGGGCCCAAAATTCAGACAAATTGGAATATCTGGGGGTAGAGGCTAAGATTCTCCACCTGTATGAATTCTAATGCACATAAATCTGAACTTCACTGAACTAAGGAAACAGACAAGTGAGACAGCAGAGTATAAGTACACATACAGGTAGCTTTTTAAATCTACAAATTCAATGCAATTCGCATCAAAATACCACCATCATTCCGCACAGAACTATAAAAAAAATCCTAAAATTCATATGGAACCAAAAAAGAGCCCACATAGCCAAAACAAGACTAAGCAAAAGGAACAAATCTGGAGGCATCACATTACCTGACTTCAAACAACAGTATAAGACCATAGTCACCAAAATAGCATGGTACTCGAATAAAAATAGGCACATAGACCAATAGAACAGCATTAATAGCTCAGAAATAAAGCCAAATACATACTGTCAACTGATCTGCAAAGCAAACAAAAACATAAAGTGGGGAAAGGATACCCTATTCAACAAATGGTGCTGGGATAATTGGCTAGCCACATTTAGAAGAGTGAAACTGGATCTTCATCTCTCACCTTATACAAAACTCAACTCAATATAGAGAAAAGACTTAAATTTAAGACCTGAAACCATAAAAATTCTAGAAGATAGCATTGGAAAAACCCTTCTAGACATTGATTCTGGCAAAGACTTAATGACCAAGAACTCAAAAGCAAATGGAACTAAAACAAAGATAAATAGATGGGACTTAATTAAACTGAAAAGCTTCTGTGCAAAAGAAAATTTGTGGGGGAAAATCTTCACAATCTACATATCCAGAAAAGAACCAATATCCGTAATGTACAAAGATTTCAAACAATCAGCAAGACAAAAAAAAAATCCCATCAAAAAGTGAGCTAAGGGCCAGGTGTGGTGATTCATACTTGTAATCCTAGCACTGTAGGAGGCCAAGGAGGGTGGATCTTTTAAGGTCAGGAGTTCAAGACGAGCCTGGCCAAAATGGCAAAACCCCATCTCTACAAAAACACAAAAGTTAACTGGGCGTGACAGTGGGTGCCTGTAATCCCAGCTACTCAAGGGGCTGAGGCAGGAGAATCACTTGACCCCAGGAGGGGGAGGTTTCAGTGAGTTGAGAT
>NW_012113141.1:14736237-14769852 GCF_000951035.1 Colobus angolensis palliatus | reverse complement strand
AAAAAAAAAAAAAAAAAGTGGGCTAATGACATCAAAAGACAATTCTCAAAATAATATATACAAATGACCAACAAGCATATGGAAAAATACTCTACATCACTAATGATCAGGGAAATGCAAATCAAAACCACAATGCAATACCACTTTACTCCAGCAAGAATGGCCATAATCAAAAAATTAATAGATGTTGGTATAGATGTGGTGAAAGAGAACACTTTCACACTGCTGGCAGGAACGTAAACTAGTAAAACCACTATGGAAAACAGTGTGGTGATTCCTTAAAGAACTAAGGAATCTCCATTTGATCCAGCAATCCCACTAATAGGCATCTTCCCAGAGGAAAATAAGTCATTATACAAAAAAATACTTGCACACGCATGTTTATAGCAGCACAATTCACAATTGTAAAACTATGGGACCAGCCCAAATGCCTATCAATTGATGAGTGCATAAAGAAAATGTTCTGTGCATATATATATATACACACCATGGAATACTACTTAGTCATGAAAAGGAACAAAATAATAGCATTCACAGCAACCGGGATGGGATTGGAGACTATTTTTCTAAGTGAAATAACTCAGGAATGAAAACCAAATATTGTATATTCTCACTTATAATTGGGAGTTAAGCTGTGAGGATGCAAAGGCATAAGAATGATACTGCGTCCAGAGTTGGTTCCTTCTGGTGAGTTCTTGGTCTCACTGACTTCAAGAATGAAGCTGCGGACCTTTGTGGTGAGTGTTACAGCTCTTAAAGGTGGCACAGACCCAAAGAGTGGGCAGCAGCAAGATTTATTGTGAAGAATGAAAGAACAAAGCTTCCACAGCATGGAAGGGGACCCAAGTGGGTTGCCACTGCTGGCTGGGGTGGCCAGCTGTTATTCCCTTATTTGTTCTCACTCATATCCTGCTGATTGGTCCATTTTACAGAGTACTGATTGGTCCACTTTACAGAGTGCTGATTGGTGCATTTATAATCCTTTAGCTAGACACAGAGCACTGATTGGTGCATTTTTCCAGAGTCCTGATTGGTGCATTTACAATCTTTTAGCTAGACAGAAAAGTTCTCCAAGTCCCCACTTGAACCAGGAAGTCCAGCTGGCTTCGCTTCTCAATACAATGTACTTTGGGGACTTGGGGGAAAGGGTGGGAAGGGGGTGAGGGATAAAAGACTACACAATGGGCACAGGGTATGCTGCTTGGGTGATGGGTGCTCCCAAATCTCAGAAATCACCACTAAAGAACTTATTCATGTAATCAAACACCACCTGTTCCACAAAACTCTATTTAAACAAAAAATAATAATAATGTGCTTTTCATAATTGTTGGCAGGACTAACTATTTGACTTGTGGGCCCAGTGAAAAATTAAAATGTGGAGCCACTTGCTCAAAAACTAAGAATTTCAACACAGTGATGCTAGAGCATTAAAACAAGTATGCAGCCCTTCTAGGAATGGGGCTTAGTGTGACTGCACAGATCACACAGCCATGAGTTGGCCCTAATTGTTCTACACTTGCCATTTAGGTCAATTTTGTTAACTGTCTTGTTCAAATCCTTAACATCCTTACCACATGTTTTGCTGCTTGTTTTATCAGTTGTTAAGAGATGTACGCTTCTTCCGTCAAAATTAGATTGTCTATTCCACCATTTAATTCATTAGTTATCCTATTAGAGTTTATTAGGTGCAAACAAATTTAAAATTGTTATAAATTTCTTGTGTATTGACCATTTTATCATTATGAAATGTTCCTCTTTATCTCTTGTAATATGTTTTGCATTTCATGCAGATATACCTCTGAGATTATTGTCAGTTCAGTTCTAGACCACTGCAATAAAGTGATTATTGCACTAAAGGAAGTCACACATTTTCTTTTCCCGGTGCATATAAAAGTAATAATTAAATAATACTATAGTATATTCAGTGTGCAATAGCACCACATCTGAAACAACAATCCACATACCTTAATTTTAAAAGTATTTCATTACTAAAAAATGCTAATAATCATCTGAGCCTTAGGAGAGTAATAATGTATTTTGCTAGTGGAGAGTCTTACTTTAAGATGTTGATGACTGCTGACTGATTAGGGTGGTGGTTGCTGAAGGTGGTGGTGGCTGCAGCAATTTCTTAAAATAGAACAAAAATGAAGACTGCCACATCAGTTGACTTTTCTTTTCACAGAAGATTTTTCTGTAGCACGTGATGCTCTGTGATAGCATTTTACCCACAGTAAATTTTGTTGCAAAATTGATTCACTCCCCTCATATTCTGCTGCTCCTTTATCTTAGTATATGTATTACTGTAATTTTTTTTATCATTTCAGCAATGTTTACAGCATCTTTGTTAGTAGATTCCTTCTCAAGAAACCACTTTCTTTGCTCCTTCATGAAAAGTAACTCCTCATCCATTTCAGTTTTATTATGATATTGTAGCAATTCAGTCACATGTTCAGGCTCCACTTGTAGTTCTCTTGTTATTTCCACCACATCTGCAGTTAATTCCTCCATCAAAGGCTTGAACCTCTCAAAGTCATCCACGAGAGTGGGAATCAACTTCTTCCAAATGTGTGTTAATGTTGATATTTTGACCTCTTTCTCTAAACCATACATGTTCTTAACAGCATCTGGAATGGTAAGTCTTTCCAGAAGATTTTTAATTTGCTTTACCCAGATCCACAAGAGGAATTACTACATATGGTAACTATAGCCTTATGAAATGTAATTTCTTAAATATTAAGTCTTGACAGTTCAAATTGCCCCTTGATTCACAGGCCATAGAATGGATGTTAGCCAGCATGAAAACAATAACTTTCCTGTACGTCTCCATCAGAGCTCTTGGAAGACCATGTGCATTATCAATGAGCAGTAATACTTCAAAAGAAATCTTTTTTTTCTGAGCTGTAGATCTCTCAACTGTGGGTTTAAAATATTCAGTAAGCCATGCTATAAACAGACATACTGTCATTCAGACTTTGTTATTCTATTTATAGAGCACAGGCAAAGTAGATTTTGCATAAATCTTAAGAGCTCCAAGATTTTATGGCAAATGAGCATTGGTTTAGATGTAAAGTCACCTACTGCATTAGCCCCTAACAAGAGAGTCAGGTTAAGCTTTGATGTTTTGAAGCCAGGTATTGACTTTTTCACTCCAGCTACGCAAGTCCAAGATGAGCTCCCCTTCCAATAGAAGGCTGTTTCATCTACATTGAAAATCTGTTGTTTAGATTTCATCAATTATCTTAGCAAGATCTTCTGGATAGCTTGCTACAAATTCTACAAAAGCACTGGCTGCTTTACCTTACACTTTTACGTTATGGTGACGGCTTCTTTACTTAAACCTCCTGAACCAACCTCTGCCTGTTAGCTTCAAACTTTTATTCTGCTGCTTTCTCGGCTGTCTTAACCTTCATAGAACTGAAGAAATTTGAAGGCTTGCTCTGGATTAGGTTTTGGCTTAAGAAAATATTTTGCCTGGTTTGATGTTCTTTCTACCTAGACCACTGAAACTTTCTCCATATTAGCAATAAGGCTGTTTTGTTTTCTCTTCACTGGAGTAGCACTTTTAATTTCCTTTAAAAACTTTTCCTTTGTATTCATGCTTCGGTAATTAGTTGGCAAAAGAGGCCTGGCTTTGGGCCTATCTTGCCTTTCAACATGCCTTCCTCACAAGCTTTATCATTTCTAGCTTTTGATTTAAAGTGAGAGACATGCAACTCTTCCTTTTACTTAGACAGGTAGAGCCAATTGGAGGGCTGTTAATTGGCCTAATTTTAACATTGTAGTGTGTCAGGGAATAGGGAAGTCTAAGCGGGGAGGGTGAGACACAGAGATGTGGAATGGTTGGTGGGTGGAGTAGTCAGAACACACACAACATTATAGATTAAGTTTACCATCTTATATGGTCATGGTTCACGGTACCCCAGAACAATTCCAATAGGCAACATCAAAGATCGCTGATCATAGATCATCATAACAGATGTAAAATAATGAAAAGACTTGAAATATTGTGAGAATCACCAAAATGTGATACAGAGACATGAAGTTAGTATATGTTGTTGGAAAAATAGCACCAATAGATTTGCTGGGCTCTGAGTTACTATAAATCTTCAATTTGTAAAAAATAATAATAATAATATAATAAAAATTTTAAAATGCAGTATCTGTGAAGTACAGTAAAGTGAAGCATCTGTGAAGCACAATAAAGTGAGGTATGCCTATACTGGTGATATGGTTTGCATTTGTGTTCCCACCAAATCTCATATTGAATTGTAATCCCCAATGCTGGAGGTGGGGCTTGGTGGTAGGTGATTGGATCACGGGGGCAGTTTCTCATGAATTGTTTAGCACCATCCCCTTGGTGCTATTCTTGTGATGGTGAATGAGTTCTGGTGCGATCTGGTCATTTAAACGTGTGTAGCACCTCCCTCTTCTCTCTTTCTTCCTCCTGCTCTGGCCATGTGTAGTGTGTGCTCTTGCTTTGCCTTCCACCATTATTGGACGCTTCCTGAGGCCTCCTAGAAGGAGAAGCTGCTGTTTTCTGTATAGCCTGCAGATCTATGAGCCAATTAAGCATGTTTTCTTTATAAATTACCCAGTCTCAGGCATTTCTTTATAACAATAGGAATGGCAAAATACAACTGATTTTACTTTGGGCTGCATTTTCATGAAAAATGTTTTCTATGCCTTATCTTCAACCAGTCTATTACCTTATATTTAAAGTGTGTCTACTTGGGAACACATAAATTTATTTTACATAAACACACAGACACCCACCCCACCTCCCCTATATATATATATATATATATATATGTATATCTCCAGTCTGACTATACTTGTTCTTAATTGTAGTATTTAGTTTATCCACATCAGATGCAATTATTGATGAATTTGGTTAAAAAAATCTAATAGTTTATCATGCATTCCATATTTTGTTACATGTTCTATGCTTCTTTTCTCGCCTTTCATGAGGTAAATTAAGTACAGTCATTTCCATTTATCCCTCCTATTGGCCTGTTGATTTACTAATTTGTTTTGCTCAGTGTCCCCCATCCCATATATTAACCATATATTAACCCATATATTTTAACCCTATACTCAGTCTTCCCTGGGAAGTTGTATATGCTCACCCTTCCCTATCTGACTGTTACATCTGGAAGAATAATTTGTCAGCCTGATTTATCTGTCATGGTTCTTTCTGAGTATACAGTATATTTAGAAAGTATAGAAGTTGAGTAAACACAAGTTCTCCTCTTGTTCTCCAGACTTTTATTTGTCTAGGAGCCTCTTCTTTCCTGATGGGGAAACCCTGCCCAGTCACTGGTGGAATTCTTTGGAGAGTAAATTGAATAATAGATTTCTGTGTTAAGATATTATTAACAAGAATATTTAACCTTGTCTTCCAGCTTACATTTTGTCAGTAATAAAGTTCATAGTTTTGACTCATTTAAAAAATATGTTTCAAATTATGTGCAATCCAGCTTGGGAAGACTAATGATACTGAGAGACAGACACCTCCATAAAGACTGAATTTACTGTGATCTTCATATGAGCCATTGAATCCAGATTTCAGAAGAAAAGCAAAAAAGGTAGAAGGAATTCCACGGCAATTTGGAAGTCTGATAACAGTGACTCTTTGACTCTTCCTCAGGAAGAGCAGCTGTGAATTTAAGTTTTATTGAGGTGGTGTCAATGCTCCACGGTGCTATTGCATCTTGTTAGATTTAGACATCACTTCTATGGAAAGAATAGTGTTTATCCTGTCAAACCCAGGTGAATCATATAGTGGAAACCTCTTGAGTTATTTTTTCACATTGCCTGTTTCTCCTATATAGACGGCTCATCTCGGTCATGTTATTCCTGCATAATACTTCAAGGAGACCACAGCCTTTACCTCCCCACAAAATTTTGAATGATGAAAGGACAGAGCAACTGTTAGTTTTTGAGAGCTGAGTTAAGTCAGTGAAAATTCTAGAGGGAAAATGACCTAGTTCTAAATGTTGGTGATCATTGTTCTAATATTCTTTCAGACATTCTTTCCCATTTTTATTTGTATTACGATAGTCTTTATATGGCATTCATTCCTCTCTCCCCACTTTTCCCCAGGCTAGCTCAGGTTAACAGCCAATAATGTAGAAATATTGGAAAGTTTTATATCTAACGTCGTTTTCAGCTGTGATGTGAAGCATGCTGTACCAACTACAGTGTATCATATATAACTTTCGCACAGACTTAGGACACACCGGATACTTACGAACACTGCCTAGGATATTAAAACATCTGATTTTACATTATGCCTGTGAATACATTACTTTATAAAGAAAAATGGCATATTTTAAAGGGTTCTGGGGTCTACGTTTTTTCATTGGATGAATTTTTCAAATAAGTTAAATTATAGTAACTTCCAATTGATACATACTCAAATATACCTGTCTTTTACCATGTATCTATATCTATTTCATTAGCTCTCTCTCCCTGTCTCTCTGTATGTTTGCCTGTGTGTATATGTCACAGTTTGTGTTTACGTGTGTGTATACACACATGATGCATATATAATCCAACAACTAATGTGAGAAATAGGGGAATGTTAAATAAGAAACAGATTTTATATATTAGGTATGTGCATAATCCCTCAAGAATGAAGCAGCCACTTGTATGCAGGTATGATACCCATAGTATCATCAGATGTTACTATCAATTGTTTAAATAATGAGAATTGCTTTTCTAGATTTTGAATATATATTTACAGATACTGAAAGTAGATGAAGACAAGTAATTAACAGCACTCTGAGAGTTTTAATGATAGAAACAGATGTTCACATTTAAGGCATCAAATCTGAGTGGTTATCATTGAACTGCTGTTTGTGATGGTGTCATGGTCGTCTTTTTCATAGGAAAGAATATTGTAATGCAGATTATTGTGATTGTCTGAAATTATCTCCATGGCTGACAATAGTTATTTTTTTTCCTTTTTCTACTCTCTTATTTGACAGTTAAATGGAGACTGCATTTAACAAGCACAATTATGTCCTCTCTTGTCTATTATGCAGGATTTAATCAGAATTGCTTAAAGAAAGCCTACAGAGGCATATTCAAGCTCAAGTTCCTCATTTCCTCCAAAACCAAAGGAAAACATTCTACCTAACATGTTTCTTAACATTTCATGGCTAAAAGGTGAGCTGTATGATCACTCTATGAAATGCAATTAGGATTAAGTTTTGTAAAAATGGAATGAAGGAACTTAATCTGAACATTCTGACTCATGCCTAGTTTGATTATTTTTTTCCCAAAGAAAACCCAAAAATCCACTCCATAACATAGCTTGCTTACTTTTAGGAAATAATAATTTGGTTATATCCAATCTTACACATTTTCAATTTTCACTGGGCCAAAGTATCCCTTCTATAAGTGACTTAAGCATTTCTATCCGTTCCTGAGTTCATGTTTCTAGCAACAATGAATTTGGGGACTCTATTATGTGACAGTTCGATTTTAATTGTTAAGCTTTGAATATACATATACATATATGTTTTTGGAAATGCAGAAAACAAAAACACATAATAAATTTACCATAATTTACATTTTGAAGTATTTTTTCATATTAATTATTCATCAACAACCTGTTGGTTAAAGTTTCATATTATATCTGTATAAACATTGTAAAATTTGTTTAGACACTTTCCCCCCTTGCTAGGCATTCAATTTGTTTCCAATTTTTCTCTATTATTAATTACACTAAGATTTAATTTTATGTAGAATTTTTCTCTAGCCTTGATTATTCCTTAAGAGGGGAATTTTAGCATTGTTTTAATGAACTAAAGATTAATAATTCTAAAATGTTATAATATATACTAAAAATTGTTCGAAGTTTTTGAACTCTAGTCTTCCAAATTGTGGGGAGGGGTGCAGAATCCACAATTTAAAACAGAGGAGATATCTCATTATTTGAATGTACATTTCCATTCAGTATACTCAATACATTAATTAGCTATTTAAATTTTTCTCTCAGTTCTTGTTTTCTTTCTTTTTTTCTTTTGACCATTGATTATTTCCCATTATAGGTAAAAGGACTTATTTTATAAAAAATATTGACACTACTAATTATGAGATATTTGCAAATATTTCTCACTGGCAAGTTTGTCTTTTTATTGTACCTTAATATGTTTATTTATATTTATGGATATTTTCCATTTTTAGGTAGCCAATTCTACTAAATTTGTATTATGTATCTATTCCATGTTTTCCATCATTAAGTATTCATGCTTTACTGTGTTTTCATATAAACATTAAAAATGTTACACTTCATTCATTAAAAAATTTTAAACCGAGACAAAGATTTCTGACTACTCTTCCAACCTATTAAAAACAAGCTTTTTATCATAAGAATGAAAATACTGTCACCCAATCTGACTTTGGTAGTTTCAGAAAACACCCCTGACAATATTTCTAATAGTAGATATTTTTTAAATTTCACCATTCAATATTGTCTGTTGTCTGTTACAGATTTAACCACCCATATTGTAAGTCTATAAGCCCCAATGTTTCTATTATAATAGTAAAATACATTGTTGTTCCCTACTTAGTTATCTAGGTTTAGAAAGAGATACCACTTTGTGTGAAAAACAAATGCACCAAACAAATAGATTTTATTCAAGCTATTGCAATAAGGTAAATGTTCATTAATGAGAATATCTGAGAGAAAAGAAAGGGGAGCCTGGAGATTAATCGAGGCAGGTATATAAGGGAGGCATTCACCAATCTTATAGAAGGCATGAGATAAGATGGAAACAGGTTTTATCTTGAACAATATTAGGGCATGGTGGTCCTTTGCAGTGACTAGTTGGTTTCTAAGCACAAAAGGATTGGGCGAAGGGCAATTTTTTTTTAACTGTTTCTGTTTTCCAAGAACATGGAACTCAGGCAGTTACTATATCATGTCATGTGTATAAAAGATGCTTTTAATTTTTGACTGCTGAATTCTGTAATCACTTGTTTTGTTGAGGTAGAGACATAGACAAACCTGATGATTAATTACAAACAACCCATTTTGATATTTTCATAATCAAAAGATTCACTATTTTTTCTACCCACAAGATGATAGCCCGAAGAAGTTGTTTTTCAATGAAGTATAGCTATTCATAACACATCTAAAAATCTTCAAACATGGGGAAACTATTTCCATTGCACTAGTCCAAGAAATTCCCTAGGGGATGCTAAATGCTTTGTTGAAGTACTCATGTGAAGAAAGTACGTGCAGGAGACAGGTTCATTAGTAGGCAGATCATAAAAGGAGCAGCTAACACACATTTTTTGTTTGTTTGTTTCTCATCATAATGAAATCGTGCCTGAAAAAATATCGCCAAGTGACTAATTGTGGCTGAAATTGGGCAATTACTTCTCAAATTAGCCAAATGTAGGTATAATTACTATTTTAATAATACTAATTCTCAGTGGTAATTTCCAAAGGAGGATCTACATTTGGTGGAGACACAAGAATTCCAGCTACCTAACTTATAGCAAATATAATTTGACGTGTATACATGTGTATATGTAGAGACATGCACATAGTATATATATATATGTGTGTGTATATAGAGAGAGACATGAACATAGTATATATGTATGTGTGTGTGTATATATATGTAGTACATATATATAGAGAGAGAGAGAGTGAAAGACAAACAGAAAGAGAAAGAGAGAGGGAGAATAGAAAAATAATGGTGTAAAGGGAAGATAATATGTATATGGGATAGGGAAACAATGAAGTAAAGACAAGATCAAGTGCTAACATTAAAACAGTAAATTTTCTATGAAAATGCCAATGGAAATTGTCAAATAGCAGAAAATAACACTTAAACTTAAAACAAGTAGTAATCAGCATATATGAGAACCCAAGTGGATTTCTGAAACCAATCGCACCTCTAACTAATTATGTTAAAAAGTCACATCAATGCAAAATTACTACTCTACTTTCTTATAACTTTTTATGCTTCTAAGTCATCATTATCTCTCACTAGATTATTAAAATAGCGTTCTCTCTATTTTCTTATAACTTCTTATGCTTCTAAATTATCATTATCTCTCACCTAAAGTATTAAAATAGTTTTCTAATTAGTCTGCTTTTCCTGTATTTTTGCCCCACAGTAGCCAACATGATTTTTAAAAACTGTACATCAGAGCAGATCACTTCCTTGTTCAATACTTTGAGAGTATCCTACCATACCATACTTAGAAAAAACATAAAGACCTTTACATAACTTATGAGGTCCTCCAAATTGATCCTCGTTGATCTCATTATGGACCACACCACAGTACCTGTAAGTCTCATAACTCCTTGACTTGTTCCTTTTAACCAGATTAGCCTGCTCTCCCCGTAATCACACAAAGAAATTTTCTACCCCAGAAATCTGGCAATCACTATTTGTTTTATAGATAACCTAATGATTTTCTTCCCTCTTTTATTCAAATGTCATCCTACAATAGAAGCAGAACCTAAAGAGGATATGTTCATGTTCTGAAGATCTCCTTAACGATCTTTTTAGATCAGGGCTCAGTAATTTCAAAACCCTTCCAATGGCTCCCCATCACTTATTACAGGACAAATGCTAAATTCAGCATAATACCAAAGGTCTTCCATTCACTTTTGCAACTTCTATGTTTTACCACTCTGTGCTTTGTGCTATTGGTTATGGATGATATAGAATTACTTTTACTTTATACTTTCACCCACAGCCTTGTCCCACCTTCCTCCCAATGCCCCATCATTCTATGGTTCAGTGCCTGTTTTTGTAAGGCTGGCAAGCTAAATGTCCACACAAAAAAAGTTTTATTGGGACAACAGACAAGCTCATTCACTTACTATTATCTATGACTGCTTTTGCAATACAACAGCAGAGTCCAGCAGTTGCTGCAGAGACTGTATGGTTCACAAACCCTAAACTATTTACTGTCTGGCCCTTGGCAGACAAATTTATTGATATCTGCTTTAGGTTAGATACAAGGGCCCTCACAGCCAAGTTAACACATAACATAAATTACAGCAAATTTATTTAGCAATAATAGCACTTATTGCATACATCACAGGCATCTTGTAAATGTTGTACATGCATTTTTTTCATTTAACTGAGATAGCAACCCTCTTGGTTAAATATAATTATTTTTATTTTAGAAATTAGGTAACTGAGTTTTAGAAAGGTTATTGTTTTAGTGAACTAAAGATTAAGAATTCTAAATCTTTTTTTAAAATTATACTTTATGTTCTAGGGTACATGTGCACAACGTGCAGGTTTGTTACATATGTATACATGTGCCATGTTGGTGTGCTGCACCCATTTACTCATCATTTACATTAGGTATATCTCCTAATGCCATCCCTCCTCCTGCCCCCAACCCCACAACAGGCCCTGGTGTATGATGTTTCCCTTCCTGTGTCCAAGTGATCTCATTGTTCAGTTCCCACCTATGAGTGAGAACATGTGGTGTTTGGTTTTCTGTTCTTGTGATAGTTTGCTGAGAATGATGGTTTCCAGCTGCATCCATGTCCCTACAAAGGACACAAACTCATCCTTTTTTATGGCTGCATAGTATTCCATGGTGTATATGTGCCACATTTCCTTAATCCAGTCTGTCATTGATGGACATTTGGGTTGATTCCAAGTCTTTGCTATTGTGAAGAGTGATGCAATAAACATACATGTGCATGTGTCTTTATAGCAGCATGATTTATAATCCTTTGGGTATATACCCGATAATGGGATGGCTGGGTCAAATGGTATTTCTAGTTCTAGATCCTTGAGGAATCGCCACACTGTCTTCCACAATGGTTGAACTAGTTTACAGTCCCACCAACAGTGTAAAAGTGTTCCTATTTCTCCACATCCTCTCCAGCACTTGTTGTTTCCTGACTTTTTAATGATCACCATTCTCACTGGTGTGAGATGGTATATCATTGTGGTTTTGATTTGCATTTCTCTGATGGCTAGTGATGATGAACTTGTTTTCATGTGTCAAAAATTGTTCTTGAAGTTGAAATCTAGTCTTGAATAACTAGATTGTGGTCTAAGCAGCAGCTTTCCCATCCCCTGCCCCAAATTAGAATCTAGCTTTGTCTGATTAAAACTCTTAACATTATCACATAAGATACTTTATTCAGGAAAGTGCACTTTTGTTTTCATATTAGATTTTTATTTTGAAATAATTATTGAGTCACAGGACATTATACAGTGATATACAGCAGGATATAATTGGATGTACAGTAAGGTCACATGGATTCACACCTTCCTCAATATAACTCTGAACCTTAAAACTATGCTACAGATACTTTCGAGATTTCAAGATGCCTAGGTTAAAGAGGAAAGCAAAGCCGTATGTCTGGATAATGGGACATTCTGGAGGCCATGTGCTCTTGGCTACCACTCTCCTCGTGGGCAAACCTGGTACATACAGACCTAACAGATCATTTTAGTGTCTGCCACATTTGTTAAATGAGTGTTGAATGAAAATTACTAGGGTCAGGAATATTTCATGTTATGTAATCTGCCATTACTATAGCACTATAAATACATATTAAGGCCATTGATAGACTCAGGTGCACTATGTTAAGTGAAAACTAAGGTTCTGACACCTAATACCTGACACTTTCTACAGGAAAATTCATTCATTTTTCTTAAATTATTTTACATGCTCCCCAGAAAACTAATGTTTAATTTTTATTTTGAAATAATTATTTATCCATAAGACATTGCAGAAAATGTATAGGGAAGTCCCATGTCAACTTCATTCAGTCTTCCCCAAAGTTAATACTTTCTACAACTATACTGTACAATATCAAAGCCAATAAGACAATATTAGTGTAATCCATAGTACTTATTCAGATTTTACCAGTACACAGGCATCCCTGTCTCTGGGGGTGTGTACAATTTATCATATGTGCAGCCTTGTGTCCCACCAACAAAATCAAGATACTCAACTGTATATTGCCACAAAGCTTTCTTGTTTTACCCCTTTGTATACACACCTATCCCGTCCCACCTCACTCCTATCACTTGGCAGCCACTGATCAGTTTTTCTTCTCTATAATTATGTCATTATATTTCACAAATATCACAAAAATGGATCCATGCAGTATGCATGTTTTTAAGACTGGCTTCTTTTATTCTCTAAGCATAATTGCCTTTAGGTTTACGCAAGTTCTTAGGTGTGTGAATAGCTCATTCCTGGTTTATTGCTGAGTAATGTTTCATGGTATGTATGAATGTATCATTGTTTAGCCATTCATCCACTGAAGGACATTTGGGTAGTTTCCTGTTTACAGATATTATAAATGAAGCTACTAAGAACATTTGTTTACAAGACCCTGGGTGAAAATTATTTGTCGTTTCTCTGTGACAGATGCCCCAGAATGCCAGGTTGTATGGTAAGTCCATGTTTACTTTAAAAAAAAAAACTGGCCGTCTGTTTCCCGAAGTGACTGTGCTATTTATATTCCCCAAAGCAATGTATGAGTGACCCACTTGCTCCAAATCCTCACCACTATTTGATATTTTTTATTTTTGCCATTCTGAAAAAGTTTTAGTAATATTTCATTGTGGTTTTAATTTGCATTTCTTTAATTGCTAAGCAAGTTAAATGTCTCTCATATTTTTTATTTGCCATATAATCTTCAGTAAAGTGTCTGTGCGTGTATTTTACTCACCTTCTGCCTGGATTATTTTGTTTGTTTCACTGAGTTTTAAGAGTGTTTCGCATTTTATATCTATTGTCAGATATGTGACTTGAAAATATTTCTTCCACCATGCAGCTTATCTTTACATCTTTTTCTCAAGGTAAAAGGTTTTAATTTTGTTAAGTTCCAATTTATCAATCATTCCACTTATGGTACTTGCTTTTGATGCTGAGTCTAGGAACTCCTTGCTAAGTTCTAGTTCCCAAATATTTTCCACTATATTATTTTCTTAGAAGTTTTATAGTTTTACACTTTAATCTACAATCCATTTTTGCTTAGCACCATTTATTAAAATTAAAATTGTTTTGGCTATTTTTGAGTTTTGCCTTTCTACATAAATTTTAGGATAAGCTTTTCTATGTATACAATAAATATGCTGAGATATTGTACTTGTGTAATTCATAAATTAATTTAGGGAAAATTGACAACTTTACTATGTTGAGTGTTCCAAATCACATCCATCATGTCTCTTCAAGTAGTTCTTTAATTTCTTCCATCAGCATTTTATTATTTTTCTCATACAGAATCTGTACATGCCATGTTAGGCTTATATCTAATATAACATTGTTTGGAAAAACTATAAATGGTATTGTGGGTTTAATTTCTGTTTACACTTGTTCATTTTTGCTATCTAAAAATATGATTGATTTTTGTTGATCATATGTCTTGTGACTTTATTTAACTCACATAAATCCATTTGGTTTCTACTTGTGTAGATTCCTTGGGGTTTCCTATATAGAAAATCATGTTGTCTGCCAAGAGAGACCGTTTTACTTCTTTCTTTCAAATCTGCCATGCATTTTATTTTTTTTCTGTCTTATTGTAGTGCCTGAAATTCCAGTACTATGCCAAAAAGAGTGGAGAGAGAGAATAACCATGCCTTGTTCCTGATTTTCAAGAAATGTATTCAGTCTTTCACCATTAAATTCCTCTCTATTCCAGTATAATGAAAATTTTTAATCATAAATGAGTATCGAACTTTGTGAAATGCCTTTTTGGTTTCAGTTGATATGATCATGTGACTTTTCTACTTTTACCTGTTGTAATGGTGGATTGCAATGATTGATTTTTGAATATAGAACCAGCTTTGCATATCGGGAATAAATAACCCAATATAGTTATGGTATATTATTGTTTTTATACATTGTTGGACTCAGTTTGCTAAAATTTTGTTAAGGCTTTGTGTATGCATGTTCATGAGTGATTTTGTTTGCTTGTTTTTTATGCTGAGGTTTTTTTTTAATTAGAGAACCACTGGCCTCATAAAATGGATTGGAAGTTTTCTCTTTTTCTATATTCTAGAAAAGGTTGTAGACATTTGTGTTAATTTCTTTCCTAAAGGTTTGCTAAATTGAGCTACTAAAACCATCTGAGCATAAAGATTTCCTTTTTTGGAACTCTTTAATTAAAAATTCAATTTTTAAATGGTTATACAGCTACTCACATTATATTACCTTGGGTGAGTTTTGATATATTTTTTCAAAGAATTCTAAGTTGTTGAATATTAAAATGTTATTTTCATGTAGTATTTCTTTAGTATCTTTGTGATGGTTGCAGGCTCTGTTTGGATATTCCTCACATTGTTGAGTTGTATCTCTTTTTTCACCCTTATTGATTTTTCTAGATTTCATGAGGAGCCCTATCTGATGCAAGCAGCCAGTTGGTGTGCCTGTTAGCATCACCTAAAACAGGATTTTAGCCTTCTATGAAGATGGTTCTATATAGTTTTGTATCCTATCTGACTGAAAATATGTTATATATGTATGTGTGCTTGCGTGCGTGTGCGTGTGTGTGTGTTTATGCTGCTAGCTTGAATAGGGTTCTTATTTTTCCTTTGAAATTTTTTATTGTGTTTGAATGACTGTATAATGAACACATGTTAATTTCACAACAGTAATAAAGTAATGCTTATTAAAAATAATAGGAATTTTTATTACCTCGAAATGATATATGGTCAGAACTTTTAAAACTAAATGTTCTAAAATAAGGGCTTTAAAAATGTTGCATGCATTGTAGTTTAAGCTGGCATAGACTTCAATTTCAAAAACACTCTGGCTAACATTTGGGACCTTTTAGCAATCAGGCAGTATGTAATTTGGAAGTGAAATCCTGCTGTATTAAATTCTGATCCTTTTTAATAAGATGCTTCTAGATGAGCTCAATTGTAAACTGTCAAGAAGGTCAGTATTTATTATGTAAGAGAAATATGTGATGTGGTTCAAGGAAGCCAAAGGCCAACCTGACCAAGAATCTATTTACCAGTCAAAACCTTAAATCCCTAACATGAGAGTCTCTCTGAAGAATTAAGACTTTCTCCCCCAGATGAGATGCCTTCAGGCAAAGCATGAATCAATGATGTGGACTGAATTAAAACTTGTCTATGTGACACTTACGAGCATTAGCTAACACAAAAATGCAAGGTCTTTTAATTACTGTGCAGGGCAGTACCAACCTTGCAACTGCCGCATCCATTGACATTAAATAGCAGATATTTGCCCAAAGATCTTCTTTGTCTCTAAAAAAACTTATAAAACCTCACAATTGTGTGAGATTTACACTCTGACTGACTTTTCTCTTTTTTCAGATTGGTGGGGATGATACCACTCCTGTAAGTTTTAACGCAGTTGCAGATTACCATCATTCACCACCACAATTAGCATAAAAATTTTCCATCACCCCCAAAAATCTATGTTATGAGAACATTTTGTAATCACAAACTCCCCAACCCTTAGCAATCACTGATATGTTCACACTATAATTTGTCTATTTGAAAATGTCATACAAATGGAATCACACAGTAATTTTTTTTAATTTCTAACTTTTGTGGGTATTACAAATAGTATGTGCATATATATATATAGGTTACATGAGATATTTTGATACAGGCATGCAATGCATAATGAGGGTAAATGGAGTATCCTTCACCTCAAGCATTTATTCTTTATGTTACAAACAATCCAATTATACTGTGTTAGCTATTTTAAAATGTACAATTAAACTATTTTTAACTATAGTCACCCTGTTGTGCTAGCAAATGCTAGGTTTTATTCATTCTTTCAATTTTTTGTACCCACTAACTATCACCACTACTCACCCCACACTCCTTTCAGCCTCTGGTAATCTTCCTTCATTCTCTGTCTCAATGATTTCAACTATTTTAATTTTTAGCTTCCACAAATGAGAACATACAAAATTTGTCTTTCTGTGCCTGACTTATTTCACTTAACATAATGACCCCCGGTTTTATCCATGTTGCTGCAAATGACAGGCTCTCACTCTTTTTTATGGATGAGTAGTACTCCTTTGTGTATATACACCACATTTGTTTTATTTATTCTTCTGTTCATGGGCACTTCAGTTGCTAATATATAGAAACATAATTGATTTTCATGTGTTGTCTTTACATTCCTAAACCCACTCATTAGTTCAAGTAATTTAAGGATTCCTGGAGAATTTCTCAATAGGTAATCATGCCATCTGCAAATAAGTGTGGTTTTCTTTTTTTCTGATCTATATATTTTGTAGTTATTTTTCTCTTTAATCCACTGGATAAACTTTCCTCTACAAAGTTAAATAGGAGTGGTGACAATGACATTCTTGTTTTTTTCCCTATCTTAGGGGGAAAATATTCAGTCTTTCACCATTAAGTACAATACTAGTGACATAAGATCCTAAGGGTGTTGCTTCAGCAGCCAGAAACCTCTGTGACCAGTGGTGCCTTTGTCCAAGTTTTGCTTGGACCCGCTGGGCTTGTTCTGCCCACTCATCCTGGCAGGCTGCACTAGGCTGACGCTACCAGCACTAATTTTATGATTGTCAAGGGTGAGCCAGATGCGAAGCAGTGAGGGGTGGATGAGTGAGCAAGCACAGGGTCTGACCACTATGCACAGCCAGGTATGTATACCGGCTGCAGTGGGGCAAGAAGCTCCAGGCACTGACATGGATGTGAGCTCCCTGTGAGTCTGCAGATAGACCAGGCATACTGCAAGCAATTTCTGTTGTTGGTACCAAGGAATGCAAGGCCACCTGTAAACTTGATGATGCCAGGAACTACAGAGACCCAGAGAGGGTGTTGCAGCTTGGGGAGCTCCTAAGTCCTCAAAGGGACACAGCTCTTCTCTCCTTCTTGTCACCCTCAATGTGGCTAGCATGGGGGCATGTTGTAGTCCTGGTTGTGTTACAGCACTTTCAGTCTCACCATTTGGTGGGTCCTGAGTTCTTGTCCCACATCCAGGAAGAATTAGGTAGGCAGACAACTGGAGGGTGCAGAAGGCCAAGAGGTGCTTTATTGAGCTATAGACGGCACAGTTCTCAGGAGACAAGAAGTGGGTAGATCCTCCTGCAGGCAGGTCATCCCATCTGCCCGAATCTGGCTGAGTCAGGGTTTTTAATGGACTTCAGAAGATAAGAAGTATATGCTGATTGGTCCATGAGCGGCCATGGGTGGGCCTGGAAATAAAGCATCTAAGTTCTATCTCCAGGCCACAGAACTGGCAGTCTGGCCAACAGGATTCAGCCTTCCCTGGCTTGAAGGTGGTGCTTCACTATGGACATGTCCCTTTCTGCCCAGAGCCTGTCTGCCTCCTTCTCTTCTCTAAATGTCATCCATGGCCCCTAGGTTTTTGTGCCAAGGGACACCTGCAGGTCCATGCAGAGCTGCCCTTAGCCCCTCCTTGGCCTCCATTGCATGCTCATCAGTGCCCAAAGTCCAGAGGGAGCTGAGGCAGCAGGGTATTGGCATGTCAGTGCCACCCAGAGCACATGCACACCCAGCTGGGTTGTGACAGTGCCTGGGATCAGCCTCAACTTTGCTCTAAAATTCAAACGTGCACTGGGAGCATGGGGAGACCAGGCAACCGGAGCAGGCACTTTCAAGCTTTCAGGGCCGTGGGTCCACACCCACCTCTGGGTGGCTGCAGCTGTGCCTGGGAGCACGGGCTCCCACCCCACCAACTTGGAAGGGGGCAGGGCATCCACCTGTTCCTGGTTCCCTCTGGCTCCAAGGAACATGTAGCAGCCCGGGCTTTGTCTCCCCTGCAGCAGCAGCTCCAGATGGGCTGCTGCTGCATCACTAGCTGTAGATATTTTTTATGAACATTGTTTTTCAACTTGATCAAGTTGTCTTCCATTCCCAGTTTGATATTTCCCAGTTTTATCAGAAATGCATGTTGAATTTTGGCAAGTTATTTTTCTGATCAATTAACATAATCTTTTTTTTTTTAATTTTTAGACTGTTAATATGGCAGATAGAATTAGTTGATTTTCAAATACAGAACCAGGCTTACATTCCCAGAATAATCTCTATTTGTCCTTTAAAAATATATTTCTGGAATTGAGTTGTTTCTAGTACTATGTCGTTTTGGTATCAAGGCAATAGAAGACTCATAAATGAGTTGAGAAGTATTTTTGTCTTCTATTTTCTGGATGAGATTTTATAAAGTTTGCTTTTTCAATAGGCAAAGAGATTTCTCTTTTTGGATGTTTCTACTACAAATGTAATTTCCTTAATAGTTACAGAATGGTTCCGGTTTTTAATTTTATTATTCATGAGTTATGCTAGTTTTGGTTTTTAGCAAATGGCTCCTTTCATCTAAGTTGATGAAATATATGCTTACTTTTGTCTGTTGTATTGTGTTATTACTCTTTAATGTTTCCAAAGTATGTAGTGTATCCTTCCTTTAATACTAATATTTGTTTATCAATTTTGGGACTGCTTTTAATGACAGCTAATTTACAACATCCCTAGGTTATAATCTTCCTGCATTTTGTAAGAGAATCAATATAGAACATTTTGGTAGTATACAATACAACTTCACCCTGTGAGAATACAGCCAACTGTTATAAACCAGACTTTGGGGGCAATGAATATTACCACAGCCTAAATATTTTTCTCTAATAGTGTAAGGTACAAACCAGTGCCAACTGTAAAACTGTCACTGGTACACAAGAAGGTCAGGACAGAAGATGGGAATAATAATCTGGAAAGCAATTATAGCAATATGATGGTAATTTTATGTATTTTGAATAAATAATAAAATTAGGTCATACTTTAAATGCCTTTTCATATTTTTAGTAATTTTTAAGTATTTTATAAAAGTATCTGTTCAATGCAAAACATGTTTCATAAAAATAAAGTTTCAATATATATTCTTTGAGACGATCACTCCAAAGAAATTGTCCACCAATGTATCACTGTCTTTCTTTTTAAAAAAACACAGAAAATTTTCCTGTCTGTTCCTCTGTTAGGGAGTCATTTCCATAGTCATAATGGAAACGCTATCTCTCAGTATCTATAATTTATTCAAAATATTTTTTTCTTTCTTATAGTGGCATACTCCAAATATATTAATTTCTGTCTAAACATATCTTTGTATTGTTAAGCAGGTAATGAGGTCTCTGTGACATATGCTTATCGATTTTTAGGAACTGAGCTTCAGTTTAACCATTTTTCTCTTCTTTCACTCATGTTACATCATTTCTGCATCTACCAAATTTTCCTCATATTGGTGTTTAGGTCATTGACAATCTTTGCAAATACTAGCAGTGATGCTTTCTTTTTATTTAACTTTAGTATTTTTAAATTATAAGCCTGAAATGTGAATATTTGATGCTTCTGCTACCATCTCACTAACTCTTCTAATGCTTGTGTGTGTGTGTGTGTAATCATTGACAATTATTAATTGATTTTTTCATTGCCTTCTGAATTTTTATACTTATGAGAGATTAAAATAAGAGTATGGTATCTCTAAGCCAAACAACTTCCAATTTAGAAAAGTTTTAAAGCATGCAGTAAACAGGGAGGCATAGAGGCACGTAATCAGAAATATTAAGCAGAATTGAGAACTTTTCTAGAAAAGAATAGTGAGTATGATTAATGGTACATAGAATTGATAGGGAGTAAATAGGTAAGAAGCCTGTTGAGATTTTGAGGGAATTTCAGTACCAAAGAAACAATAAACCTTGTCTAACAAGCTTCTGACTATTTGATGAGCTTCAAAAGAGAAGCAATATAGAAAAACTGAGCAAACTGTAAGGATGGCATAGCCAGGCATGACTCTTTAGATGTGACTGACAAAGATGATAGACCTGGAAGAGTATCCCAGAAGTTGAAGCCATAGTCATAAAGAATAATGTACAAGAAGAAAAAGAATCCAAGTCTTTAAACCAACAAAGATCAAAAAAGAAAAAGAAGGATATACTGTAATGGTAAAGGGTTCAATTCAACAAGAAGACCCAGCTATCCTAAACATATGTGCATCCAACATAGGAGCACCCAGATGCATGAAGCAAGTTCTTAGAGACCTTCACAGAGATTTAGACTCCCACACAATAATAGTGAGAGACTTCAACACCCCATGGACAGTATTAAACAGATGATTAAGGCAGGAAATTAACAAATATATTTAGGACCTGAACTCATATTGGACCAAATGGATCTCATAAATACCTACAGAACTCTTTGCCCCAAAACAACAGCATATACGTTCTTCTCACTGCCACATACTCTAAAATGGACTACACACTCAGACATAAAATAATCCTCAGCAAATGCAAAAGAGCCAAAATCATACCAGCCACTCCCTTGGGCCATAGTGGAATAAAAATAGAATTCCCAACTAAAAATTGCTTCAAAACATACAATTACATGGAAATTAAACTTGCTCCTAAATGACTTTTGAGTAAATAATGAAATTAAAGCAGAAATCAAGAAGTTTTTGAAACTAATGAGAGCAAATATGCAATGTATCAGAATTTCTGGGACACAGCTAAGGGAGTATTAAGAGGGAAACTAAACACATACATTAAAAAGTTAGAACGGTATCAAGCTAACAAACTAACATAAAAACAAAAATGACTAGAGAAATAAGAGTAAATCAACCCGAAAGCTGGCAAAAGACAAGAAATAAGCAAAATCAAAACTGAATGGAAGGAGATGGAGACATGAAAAACCATTCAAAAGGTCAATGAATTCAGGAGTTTGCTTTTTTGAAAAAAATTAATAAAAAAGAACACTAGTTAGAATAATCATGAAGCCAAGAAAGAAGATCCAAATACAATTAGAAATAACAAAGAGGATGTTACCACTGACCCCACAGAAATAAAAATAACCATCAGTGACTATGACGCACACCTCTATGTATACACACTGGAAAACCTAGAAGATATAAATGATTCCTGGACACATACACCACTCCAAGACTGAAACAGAAAAAATTGAATTCCTGAGCAGATTAATAACAAGCTTTGAAATTGAATCAGTAATAAATAGCCTATTAAACTAAAAAAAAAAGTTCTGTACCAGATGGATTTGTAGCTGAATTCTAACTGATGTCCAAAGAAGAGCTAGTGCCATTCCTAGTGAAAATATTCCAAAAAATTGAGGAGTAGGGATTTATTTCTAACTCATTCTATGAGGCCAGCATCACCCTCATAACAAAATCTGTCAGAGACACAACAACAAGAACAAAACAAAAAGAACTTCAGGCCAATATTCTTGATGAACATTGATGCGAAAATCCTCCACAAAGTACTAGCAAACTGAATCCAGCAGCATATCAAAAAGTTTACCCACCATGATCATTGGCTTTATCCCTGGGAGGCAAGGTTGGTCCAACATATGCAAATTTATAAATGTGATCCATCACATAAACAGAACTAATTACAAAAACCACATGATTATCTCAATAGATGCAGAAAAGGCTTTCAATAAAATTTAACACATTTTGCATTAAAACTGTCAATTGGAAAAACGTACCTCCAAATAATAAGAGCTATCTCTGACAAATCCACAGCCAACATCATACTAAACAGGCAAAAGCCAGAAGCATTCCTGTTGGAAACCCACACAAGACAAGGACACTCCCTCTCATCTATCTTGCTCAGCATCATATTGGAATCCTGGCCAGAGCAATCAGGCAAGAGAAATAAACAAAGGGCATCCACATAGGAAGAGAGGAAGTAAAACTATCCCTGTTTGAAGATGACATGATTCTATATCTAGAAAATCCCATAGTCTCAGCCCAAAAGCTCCTTAAGTTGATGCACAACTTCAGCAAAGTTTCAGGATACAAACTCAACGTACAAATACCACTAACATTCCCATATATGACACATTCAAGCCAACAGCCAAATTAGGAAGGCAATCTCACAATTGCCACAAAGAGAAAAAAATGCCTAGGAATACATTTAACCAGGGAGATGAAATATCTCTACCATAAGAATTACAAAACATTGCTCAAAGAAACCAGAGGTGACACAAACAAATGGAAAACCATCCTATGCTCATGGATAGGAAGAATCAACATTAAAATGGCCATACAGCCCAAAGCAATTTATAGAATCAGTGCTATTCCTATCAAACTGCCAATGACATTCTTTATAAAACTAGAAAAAAAATTATTTAAAAATGTATATGGAACCAAAAAAGAGCCTAAATAGTTAAGGCAATCCTAAGCAAAAAAATAGACCAGGAGCCACCATGCTACCTGAATTCATAGTATACTACAGTGCTACAGTAACCAAAACAGCATGGCACTGGTGAATAAAAAACCAGACACATAGACCAATGGAACAGAATAGAGAGTTCAAAAATAAGACTGCACACAGAGAACTATCTGATCTTTGAAAAAGTAAACAAAAACAATGGGGAAAGGACTCCCTATTCAATAAAGGTTAAATGGTACTGAAATAACTGCCTTACCAAATACAGAAGATCAAAACTGGACCTCTTCCTTACACCATACACAAAAATCAACTCAAAATGGATTAAAGACATAAATGTAAAACCCAAAACTATAAGAACCCTGGAAGACAACTTAGGCAATAGCATTCTGAATGTAGAAACTGGCAAAGATTTTATGTTGAAAATGCCAAAAGCAACTGCAACAAAAGCAAAAATTGTCAAATGGGATCTAATTAAACTAAAGATCTGCTACATAGCAAAAGAAACTATCATCAGAGTAAACAAAAAACCTACAAATTAGGAGAAAATATTTGTAAACTATGCATCTGACAAAAGTCAACATCTAGCATCTATAAGGAACATATACAAATTTACACACAAAAAAAATAACCTCTTTAAAAAGTAGCCAAAGGACATGGATAGTCACTTTTCTTTTTTTTTTTTTTTTTTTGAGACGGAGTTTCGCTCTGCCGCCCAGGCTGGAGTGCAGTGGCCGGATCTCAGCTCACTGCAAGCTCCGCCTCCCGGGTTCACGCCATTCTCCTGCCTCAGCCTCCCGAGTAGCTGGGACTACAGGTGCCCGCCACGTCGCCCGGCTAGTTTTTTGTATTTTTAGTAGAGACGGGGTTTCACCATGTTAGCCAGGATGGCCTCGAACTCCTGACCTCGTGATCCGCCCGTCTCGGCCTCCCAAAGTGCTGGGATTACAGGCTTGAGCCACCGCGCCCAGCCGGATAGTCACTTTTCAAAAGAAGTCATACATGTGACCAACAAGCATATGAAAAAAAACTCAGTAACACTGATCATTAGAGACATGCAAATCAAAACCTTAATGAGATACCATCTCACACCATTCAGTATGTCTGTTACTAAAAAGTTAAAAAATAACATACTGGAGAGGTTGCTGAGAAAAGAGAATGCTTATACACTGTTGGTGGAAGTATAAATTAGTTTAATCATTCTGAAAGACAGTGTGGCAATTCCTCAAAGAGCTAAAACCGGAACTACCATTCGACCCAGTAATCCCATTACTGACTATACACCCACACAAATGTAAATTGTTCTGTCATAAAGACACATGCGCACGGATGTTCACTGCAGCACTATTCACAATAGCAAAGGCAGGGAAGCAACATAAATGCTCATCAATGATAGAATGGATAAAGAAAACGTGGTATATATACACCGTGGAATACTACCCAGGCATAAAAGCACACGAGATCATGTCCTTTTCAGGAACGTGGATGGAACTGGAGGCCATTGTTCGTAACAAACTAATTCAGGAAAAGAAAACCAAACACCAGATGTTCTCACCTTTAGGTGGGAGCTAAATGATGAGATCACATGAACACAAAGAGGGGAACAATAGACACCAGGGCTTACCTGAGGCTACGTGATGGGACGAAGGAGAGGATCATAAAGAAAATAACTATGGGAGTACTAGGCTAAGTACATGACACCCATGACACTACTTTACTTATATAAAAAACCTGCACATGTACCCCTGAACCCAAAATAAATGTTTTAGAAAACCAGAAAGCAAAACAAAGTCTAATCAAAAAGTTTTCCTCATATCATTCACTGTTATTTTCAACAATCTGTGATCTGTGTTTCCCATTCTTCTCCTTTTCAAATGAATTATTTATTAGTTAAGCTGTCTCTGTTCTGCTACTGTATATTAGTTGGGGGAGGGTGGGCAGAGCAAGAAATGTCTTTTGAATTCAAAGGTTACTGAACTGTGAAGGCACTTTTATGCCTGATGCAGAATAATGTGTATTATTCACAGAACCAGGACCTGAGCTGGATGCTGTTAGTAACAAAATTTTAAGTGCCTCCTTTGTAAACAGAGTATATTCAATGTGTGAGAGGAAAAAAGAGTGAAATTGGTAGTTGATCACCAGAAAGGCAGATTTTTGCAAAAAACAAAACAAAACAAAAACAAACAAAAAAACAAAAATCCACAGCCATTTGTTTACTGAACTTCATTTCATTCTAATTACTAGATTTCCTGGAGGAATGGGAAAATATGACTTATTTGTCAGCCAAACCTCTCACCTCCCAAAAAATCCAGCGAAGTCTTTGAGTCTGTAGTGAATGCTATAGTTTCTAAATCAATGATTCCCAATGACATAATTTCCCTTTTCCGCCCAGGGATCACCTGACTGCATGTGGAGAAATTTGTGTTTATGAAAACTGGGATGATACTACTGGATTCTAACGGATAAAAGCTTGGGACCCTCATAAACATGATGCAATGTACAGGACAATTGCCACGATAGCATTAGGAGAAATATCTAATGTAAATGACGAGTTAATGGGTGCAGCACTCCAACATGATACATGTATACATATGTAACAAACCTGCACATTGTGCACATGTACCCTAGAACTTAAAGTATAATAAAATAAATAAATAATAAAAAATAAAGTGAACAATTCCATGGTTATTAGTATATGTACAGAGCTGTGAAACCATTACCATAATCTAATTTTAAAACATTTTTGTCATCGCAAAGAAAGTCCTCTCCCATCCCCCCATCCTCATGCCCTCTAAAAAGTAAAATTATCCAATCAAATGTCAATGGTACCAAGGTTGAGAAACCCTTTTCTGAAAAGATGGCATCTTGGTTTGCATGGCTATATGAGACAAAGCACCTCAGTCCACTTGCATTAGATGATAAACGTTGACACAAGCCTTTCTAGTATTAATATAGCAAAATTTGTTTTACGAATTATTTTTGCAATACTCTCTCATGTGAACAGAATGTTAAATCACTGATCTAAAGCCTTAGAACTTACTACCTCATAGGACTGGTAAGAAGATTAATTATTTTGCTTATAAAGCATTTAGGACAGTAACTGGTACAAGGTGCGATCTCAGAATGTTCGGTTAAAAATAATGTTTTTTTCTTCCCATTACTTTCTCTTTTGTATGATATAAGGACAATCATGCACCACATAATAGCATTTCCCTCAACAGTGAACAGTTATACAACGGTGGTCCTATAAAGTTATAATAGAGCTGAAAAATTCCTATTGCGCAGTAATGTCATAGCCACTGTAATGTTGTAGCACATTCATTATTCACGTATATGTGGTGATGTTGCTGTAAACAAACCTGTTGTACTGCCAGACCTACAAAAGTGCAGCACATTCAGTTAGCCTCCATATGCAATAATTGGTAATAATAATAAATGACTATGCTATTGGTTTAGGCATTTATTATACTTTTTATCATTATTTTGGAGTGTACTCTTACTTATTAAAAAAAAAGGTTAACGGTAACGCAGCCTCAGGCAGGGTCTTCAGGAGTTATTCCGAAGAAGGCATTGATATTACAGAAGTGCTATTGCTTCTGAAGAGATTCCGGTAGGACAAGATGTGGAAGTAGAAGACAGGAATATTGATGATATAGGCCTAAGCTAATGTAGGTATTCATGTCTTAGCTTTTAACAAAAATGTTTAAAAAGTATAAACAGATTAAAAACAGAAAAAGTGTATAGAATAAGTATATTAAAATATTTTATACAGCTGTAAAATGGATTTGTGTTTTAGTGACATACAAGTCACAAATTTTTCAAAATTAAAATTTGTATAAAGTAAAAATATTACTGTAAGCTCAGGTTTATTTATTATTGAAGAAAGAAAATGTTTTTATAAATTTAGAGTGTCCTATATATATAGTGTTTATGAAGTCTATAGTAGCGTACAGAAATGCACTGGGCCTTTATATTCACTCACCACTCACTCACTGACTCACCCAGCGTAACTTTCAGTCCTGCAGCCTCTATTCACAGTATGTGCCCTACGTAGTTATACTATTGTTAATCTTCTATACTAATTTTTACTGTCCTTTTCTATGTTTATATATGTTTAATATACAGATACATAGCCATTGTGTTACAATTGCCTATCGTATTCCATACAGTAACATATTGTATAGGATTGTAGCCTAGGAGTAAGACGCTATACAATATAATAATATGTGTATAGGTATAGCCTCTGCATAGGATAGGTAGTAGGTGTGTAGTAGGTTGTACCATCTAGATTTGTGTAAGTATACTCCATGTTGTTCACATAAAGACAAAATCCCCTAAGGATGCATTTCTCAGAATGTATCTCCGTCATTAAGCAACATATGACTGGATGGTTATTTTACAATTTCCTTTTGTAGATGAGGAAAATTAGGATACAGAGAGGTTAATTAAGTTGATTATATTTGCAGAGATAGCAAATAATAAAATATATATAGACCTAGAAAATCTGATTCCCAAGTTCAGGTCTTTGATACCGCACTACAACTGTCTTTCACTGGAAAAGGAAAGGAAGTCCCACAGACGCAGAAATTTCACTTAAATTAAAAATATTTTCTTCTCTATATCTCAACCAGATTATAGAATCAGTTGCCTTTGATTCTATAATCAGATAGAGCTTCTATAGAATCAGAAGCTCAACATTAATGAGCAGTATATTATACAGAAATTCAGGTAATTATAGAAAGGCTCCACACTGTATCCATGCTTCCCATGGAGTGGTAGCCAGAGTAAGCAGAATATTAGATACTGAAATCTCATATTTCACGTAGAGGCTTTCCTGAATAAAATAAGTAACTAAGCTGAGATATAGTTCACCTGCAGGCACTGCTTAGATTCCAGCCTGCTGGATCACAACAAATGAGTGATTGAAATTTATAGCAAACAGCCTTGTAGCTGAAAATCTGAGAAAAATATCCTGACAGATTCCGTCTTTACAGTGAGAAAATAAAAAGAGTATATATTCACTGAATTTGGGGAAAAATACCTGTATATAAATCTCTATTCAATGAAATGTACGAGAAAAAAAAAGGAATCACAGAAAAAAATGTGACATATAAAAAAAGAAGATCTTTCATGTGTGAGGGGAGTGTGGTCTGCCTACAGTGTGAGGCTCTCCATTCTCCCACTCTGTGTCACATGTGCTTAATCCTTTTGATTAAGAAGTGGAGAACTGATACAGAATGTCAGTCATAACTCAGAATAATGAGTTCAGGGAAGAGATGTCTGATGCAAAATGGCCAATCAGAGCCTTTGGATGTTAAGAAACAGACATCACAGTTCCATAAGGGTTGTTGATTTAGAACCATTTGACTATAGACCTGAAGGAAGCCATCTTGACAGTCACATACGGAAAGCCTGCATTCATTTAATTTTGTTTTTTGAATGTTGGCTATGTTCAAGGACACTAATCTAGTTCCAGGAGATGGCATAATAGACAAAACAGATTAAATCCAGGCCCCTTTAAAAGCTAACTTTCTAGCAAGGGAGGGAGATTTAAATAAATAACAAGTACATAATGTGAAGCCAGTTTGAGATAAATGTTGTTTTATAAACTAAAATATAGCTGAGGTGTCAAGTATAAATTGAGGGAACATGAGTTGGATAGCATTATCAGGAAAAGACTTCCTGAAGAAGGGGCATCTGAAGAACTAAAGAAACAAAATAAGACAGCAAGCAAGGAAAACATCTGGGAGAAGGCAGAAGGAATTGTGAGTGCAAAACTTGAAATGGAAGCATTTGCATTTTTTACAGTGTTTGATGAGAAGAATGACAGAGAGTGTGATTGAAGCAGAATGAATAATAATACAATTGGCCATCCATATTCATGGGTTCCACATCCATGGATTCAACCAGCCATAAATTAAAAAAAAAAAAAAATCC
Organism: Colobus angolensis palliatus; assembly: GCF_000951035.1. Classification (NCBI taxonomy): domain Eukaryota; kingdom Metazoa; phylum Chordata; class Mammalia; order Primates; family Cercopithecidae; genus Colobus; species Colobus angolensis. The sequence goes on along the minus strand of NW_012113141.1, from coordinate 14,740,754 downwards.
TATCTGTACTGAACATATGCAGGCTGTTTTCTTGTTATTGTACCCTAAACAATACATCATCACAACTATTTATATAGCAGCTACATTGTATTAGATACAAGTAATCTAAAGATGATTTTAAATATAAGGAAGATGTACATAAGCTACTTGCAAATAATAAACCATTTTATATCAGGAACTGGAGCATCCATGAGTTTTGGTATCCATGGCAGATCCTGGAACCAATCTTTCACAGATACTAAGGGATGACTGCATTTGAAGGAAATGAGGTTGTAGAGTAAGCCAAGAGCAAGAGCATATATGGCCTTTAGGCTAAATAAGCACTTCCAATTGAATTATAATGAAAGACTATGTAATAATTTGTCTGAGTAGGTAATGTGATGAAATTTACAGTTGTACATAGGGCAAAAGTTTTGATAGGCAAGAGTAGAAGCAAAGATGTTAGAAGAGAGGCTCTAAACATGTTAGAAGGCTAATAAAGATTATAGGACAAAGATGACCCTGCTTGTGTCTAGGGTGGAGGCAGTGGCAATGGTGATAATACAAAGAATATATTTTGAAAATAAAGATAATATAATTTAGCAGAAAATAATAGGAAAAAAGGAACAAAGGCAGATCATAAAAGTTGAAAAGAAATAACAATGTAGTAGATTTAAATCCAAATGTATCAATAACCACATTAAATGTTAATGATCTAAACACCTAATTTGAAAGGCAGAAGTTGTCAGATTGTATAAGAAAGCAACCACTACTATATGCTATGTATAAGACAATGTAAAGACACAGATTAAAAGCAAATGGATATAAAATAGTATGTACCATGATAACACAAATAAAAAGAAAGTTGAAGTAGCTATATTACTATAAGACAAAGTAAATTGCAGAGCAAGAGTGCTGTCAGGAAATAAAGAGAGACATTTTATCTAAAAACCCAATTCAATAGAAGATAAAATAATCCAAAATTCTTATGAGTCTAAACACCATCTGTATGTTAAATATAAAGGAGAAAAATTCACTATTGTAATATGAAATGTAAACACTCTCAACTATCTCAATACTTCATAGACAATTAGACTGAAAATAAGTGAGAATACAGAAAACTTCAACACAATCAATCAACCTGACAAACTGATATTTATAAAACATTTTATCTAATAGCAGCAGAAAACATATTTTCTTCAAGTAGACACTGAACCTTTACCAAGATGCACCATAAAGAAAGTCTATCAAACACATGTCAATAAATGCCAATACATTCAAATCACACAGAATATATTATCTGACCACAATAGAATTAAATGAAAATTTGTCAGTCAATAATCATCATTAACATTATTGTCATCATCACCAACATCATTATTATCACAACTGTTTCTAACATTTGGGGAATTCAATGGGAAATTGTGTATTTCAAAACTTGGTAAGCTGTATATACCATTATCATAAGCACAGTATGTTACTTAATGGAAAAACATTAGAGTCATTTCCATCATCCTGAGAAACATTGCAAGGATGCCTACTAGCTTAGCTGCTCTTCAGCATTGTAATAGAGGTATTAGCCAATGCAATTAGACAAGATAAATTGGACACATAAGAATGATAAAGAGTGCATAAAGCTAGCTCTTTTACAAGAGTATAATCGTCTTCTTGGGAAACTCTACATCAACAATTTAACAGCTTATGATATAAGGATGATGTAAAATGACAAGATATAAAAATACCACACTTTGGGAAGTCAAGGCGCAGGGACTGACTGAGCTCAGAAGTTCAAGACCAGACTGGGCAACATGGCAAAACCTTGTCTCTACCAAAAATACAAAAAATTAGCTGAGCCTAGTGGGGCACACCTGTGGTTGCAGCTACTTGGGAGGCTGAGATGGGAGGATTACTTGCGCCTGGAAGGTAGAGGTTGCAATTAGCTGAGATTGCACTACTTCACTCCAACCTGGGTGACAGAATGAGACCCCATCTTGTTACCAGGGGGTCCTTGCTCCCAGAGGTCCCAAGATGGTGGCAGGCCACTTCCAAAATGGCGGCAGACTGCTTCCAAGATGGTGGCAAGCCCCGTGTTCTCTGACCTGGGGTTCTTGGCCTCATGGATTTCAAAGAATGGAATATTGGGCCATACAGTGAGTGTTACAGCTCTATTAGAAGCTGTGGGTCACAGAAGAGAACTGTGGAACCCAGGGACTAGTGTTCAGCTTGATTAGGACAAAATCGGGCACTTAGCCATGCAGCAATAATGGCAAGCCTTTAGTCCAATTGGGAGCGGCAACAGGCACCTCCCTGGATCAGAAGCACAGTGGACACCCTGCTAGATCCGGAGGAATGGAAGTCAGCAATGGGTTTGCCATGGCAGCAAACAGCAATGGTGGACAGCCAGCAAAAGCTCAGGTCCAGCCCTAACAAACATGGACCAGAAGAGAGCGCAGTTACAAGATTTAATAAAGTGAAAACAGAGCTCCCACACAAAGGGAGGAGACCCAAAGAAGGTAGCCACTGCGGGCTCGAATGCCTGGGTTTATATCCCGATCGTAGTCCCTCCCACTGTGCTCTCAGGTGATAGATGATTGGCTATTTCTTTACCTCCTGTTTTTGCCTAATTAGCATTTTAGTGAGCTGTCTTTACCACCTGATTGGTTGAGTGTGAGCTAAATTGCAAACCCCATATTTAAAGGTGGATGCAGTTACCTTCCCAGCTAGGCTTAGGGATTCTTAGTCGGCATAGGAAATCCAGCCAGTCCCATCTCTCAATCTCCAAATCAAAACAAAACAAAAAACAAAAAGTAAAAATCAATGACCGTAGATCAACTTCCCGCATGACAGTGTGAACTCTTGGAAACATTTACTTTAAAATTGTTATACAACTGAACTGGTGTCTACTCTCCAAGCACAGTAAGACCAGATATCCACAGTGAGAATTTACAGAGTAGGAAGGACACACTTATTTGTAAGGCACCAAGCAAGGAGGACCCGGAAGCTAATGCTCAAATTCTGATCTCCCCAGTGGGTTGCAGGTAAAGGTTTTCAAATGCAGGAGTAAATTTCAGGAAAGCAAAAGTTACAGACAAAATGGTAAGTCAATACAGGGAGGTTCCAAATTGACTTGGACCTAACAAGGTGGGATATCTTTCAGCAGGTGCTTATTGGTTATAAGTAGTTTCAAACATTTTCTTCTTTGTAATTGGTAACGGAAGAGAAACAGGGTTTAAAAATTTAGAATCAGCAGAAAAGAATATTAGCTCTGGCTCATGGGTGTGACTCCCTCTAGGACTCTCAGGAAGAAATTCAGAACAAAGAATAGTTCAGAGTTCAGTCCTCCCTTCTTTCTTATCCGAAGTTTATTTGTTGACAGATCCATTAGTGGGAGTCCAGCTTTCTGAAAAACAGCTCAGAGGTATATGTTAAGATGTTATCATTAGCACATCTCCCGACTCTAACGTTGCTATTGTTTTAGGCTACTATTGCTTTCTTGCTTATCAAGTCACTTAATTACTTTTCATGGCTAACTAGGTGCCTGGAATTTCTCTTGAAAACACTGAAGATTTTCGTTTACTTCCATGCCTTGGGGCAGAAGTACAGACCCCTAAGAAAGAATCTCCGCTCTGTCTCAAAATAGTCACTTGAAATAGTCCTAAGGGCAAATAACAAATGAACAAACATGTATTCAAGAAACTGTATGAAAATTTGGTAGAATATGTGAGGGTCTGCCCTCTCCTCTCCTCCATCCTCTGCTTCTCTCCCCTATGCTCTTCTTCCCTCCCACATCCCAGCTAGTGGAGAGGGATAATCAACTCTAGACTGCTGCAACCCAAAAAACAGGGCTCCTTCTACCCTCCGCTCTCAGCCAAAAGGTTATCTTGCTAAGTGCAGGACTTCCCATTTTTCATCTTGCCCCTTGTTTTCTATTGCTGTAACTAAGTCCTGGGTGAGTGTAGTCAAGAGGTGGTGGCTCCCTTCTGCCTAGCCCATACTCGTGGAACAGAAGCTCCGCCTTGGGCTTGTCTCACAGAAAATACTGGGAACACAATTGCCTTCCCTTAGCTCTGTAGACAGCGGTTCCATCCCCAAAGAAGCAAACCAAAAGGATCCTGTTGCTAGATGTGCAGCTACTATAAGGGCACAACACACAAAAAGAAGCTTGCCATTGTCTCTACTCCCACTCCCTGCTACAAAGCCATGGTTCAGAGATTTTGGCTGGGGTGGAGGGAGAACCAAGCAGTAAAACAGATAGCTCCTAATTTATCTCTTATATAACATATTTCATTTGTAACGAGTATGAAAATTTTAAATCTAAGAAATTTCTCAAAACAGTGAAGGTTAGGCCGGGGGCTCAAGCCTGTAATCCCAGCACTTTGGGAGGCCAAGACAGGCAGATCACGAGGTCAGGAGATCGACACCATGGTGAAACCCCATCTCTACTAAAAAATACAAAAAACTAGCCTGGCGAGGTGGCGGGCGCCTGTAGTCCCAGCTACACGGGAGGCTGAGGCAGGAGAATGGCGTGAACCCGGGAG